>NC_052065.1:7502494-7817412 GCF_903992535.2 Arvicola amphibius | reverse complement strand
CTGGGGTAGGTAAATCAAGTGATTTTTAGTCAAAGGAAAAAGCTATTCAAGGAGTAAAAGAGCAGCCTAAAGAAGGGGTTTGGAGGCCTTTAATTAAAGCCACCCTGTTATGCACATCCCATGGTATGTTTAGGAATGTGCTCCACAGAGTACGGATCTTCTTGTCTGGTATTAGGTAAGCCACACGTGTTTCATATTATGGAATAATATGAGACCTTAGTTTGATGACTCTCTCTCCTTGCTTAAAAGGAAGTAGAACGGGCAATTTTAATGTAGAAGCTAAGGTCTGAATGAGTCCTGTTGATTTATAGGGTATTTGATATCACTGGAGTGTATTTATGCTGAGTTAGCCAGACTTTCCCCACTGGACATTCGAATAAGGGAAGCTTCTGGGTAGATGGGATGAAGGGATCAATTTAGGGCAGAAGTGGTCACATAGGCCATGGACTGGAGTAATTTGAAGAGCTCTCATGGATATCATTTTGTTAGGGTCCCCAGCCCCTGCCAATTCCAGATGGACATTCATAAAGTTCTCTCAGTACCTGTGATAAGGACTACCGAGTCCTCCTTATTATAATCACAAGTGATTCGTTGCCTAGTCTGCTGGTTTGGAGTTTACCACAGTTTAGCAGATGAAAGTTGGCTTGAAGGCTGTTGAGTAAAGAACACACATTGGGGGTAAGGAGACTCTGGTTCTAACTTCTACTGTTCTAGTGGCAGCTAGGTGATCTTGGATGAACCGTATGGCCTCTGAGCAGCTCCTTTCATCATCTCTTACATAAACCTGATGGTAAGTTTCCTGCCTAGAGTTCTCATGAACATGAACGAATATGGAAACATTTGGAGATGAGCAAAAGTTGATGAAAGCAACAAGAGAATCTCACAAGGTACCCATGGGCTTCATCAGTCGAGCACTCGAGCTTCATGGTAATTTCAAGCTTGTTATCTTTCTATTGGGTGTTCATAAAAGAGAAGAATTGGAGAGGCTGAAGCTGTTTCCGTGTCTGGAATAATGATAGTGATTATCTGCCAAGGTGCAAGGGAAAGACTTTAATTTTGTGTTTGCTTAGAAGAGGCTCTGTGTCGGTTTCCATCGACCCTGAGTTCCAGGCACAGAGATGAGAGAGACTGCTAGGCTTCCTTTGATTTCTGGTCTAATTTAGCCACCTCACTGTGTCTTTTCTTCAATGGGAAGAACATCGATAAAAGGGAAGAACAAACAGAATTCCCCTCTTTGAGTCATCTCTCTACCATTTCCGTCAGGGGCTGGCTTCCCCAGTGCATTAGCTCTTTGATGTCTCATTGCTGTGGCAAAAATACCTAACAAAAGCAAGGGAAGAGATGGTTTACTTTGGCTCGCAGTTTAAGGTTACAGTCCTTTGTCGCGGGAAAGACACTGTGGCAGGAGCATCAGGCAGCTGGTCACACTGTGTCTGTAGTCAGGAAGCAAAAAAAAAAAAAAGATGAATGATGGCCCCACCCACTTTCAGGGTAAGAATCCCCATCTCAGTCACACCCTGTTGCAAATGCCCTCATATGCATACCTAGAGTTGTGTTCCTGTGGGGATTAATCTTCATTGTCAAGTCGACAATGAAGATTAATCATACTATGCAGCCTCTGTGAGCTTTGGAAGACTGAAATGTAATTTCTTATGTAAAAAAGGCTTGGAATACTGAGGTTGGAAAAGGAATCTTTAAAGCCAGAGCAGCAGCCCCCTCTTCTGCCCAAGCCCACCATCACAATCTCTTCCGCCGCATCTTTCCCACCTCATCCTGGATGGGAAAACTTCAGTTAAACTTAGACAACTGGCGTTTGGACAAATCCAAATGCCTTGTCCTAAGACACAGCTGCTCAAGTGGTACAAGTGGCCATCGAGTAAGCCTGCTTGAGCCTAAAGCTCATTCTCCCAGCCAGTATGCCATATGCGATAGTTTTATGATTCAGCAAATGTGAGATACATACATTAGCAAATGAATAAAATATATAGATGCCACGGTGTGGCCAAAAAAGATTAGAGGCCACAGTAACAGATTTTCTGAGGTATGATTTATTCTTCTATTGTCTTTACTGCCCTTCCCAAATCACTTAAAGCACTGTTGCTGTCTTTTATTAAGTCTGGATTCAGAATTTAGCGGCTTTGCTTGCTGCAGCATTGGAGCCTTTCCCTAAGTGCTACCATGTTTCTACAAAGGGTTCTTTGTTTGTTTGTTTACTTTTGGACCTTCTGAGACAGTCTGTCTATGTAACCCTGGTTGACCCAGATCTTTCCATGTAGAACAAGCTGGCCTTGAAACTCACAGTGATCTTTATGTTTCTGCCTCCAACGGTTGGCAATGTAAACACATGTGCCACAAACCCAGCATAAATCAAGGGTTCTTATATCACAAAATGTAAAATCATATTCATCTGGTAGCTAAGGCAGACGAAGATGAGCTCTTTACAGAATGTTTGGGAGATGTTTAGAGGCAAATAGTGACCTACTTCCTGAGAGGTAAGAGTGTAGAACTTACAGAGAACAGGTGAAGTGCATTGCATTACCTTTCATCTTGGCCTGCCAGAAATTAGGACCTTTGTAGTTTTGAATTGGCTGGGCTGAGGATGTCTCAGTTTGTATAGAATATGGGCTCTGGCCTTGGGAAGATCTTCTGTTAACATTAAAATAAAAAGTCCATGCGCGAACCCATGGGAGTTTGGACTATTGCTGTATAGAGATGCTCCCACACTGAGTAGTCTGAACCTGCATGGATAGACAAAGTTGGCAAAGAACTCCACAAACCAGGAATCTCAAATGGGGCAGGGCAGAGAGGAAGGAGAGCCAAGCTCCTCCAGTGCTCCTTGCCTCCATATTGAGGATTTGTTGACTGAAACAAGTGAATGCTCCAGAGAAGAGAAGCAGTTGTAGCTGGCAGAAGTAACGTGCTATTGAAACTGATAATGCCATTTTAATTAGGCTAAAGCATGAATGAGAGCTCTATTAAGACCTTCTTGGCGCTCTGGGTCACTGGGTAAGAGAATGTGCTCCTTTTATAGCCTTTGCCAAAGCCCACCAGCTGCTACCTTGCAGGAGGGTTACATCTGAGTCACTGGTCCCCAAAAGGGTGACAAGTAGGCTGTGTGTGGCTGAATGAGCAGGGCCAGTCTTTCCTCAGTTTTGCCAGCTTTGGCCTGGACGACAGCCATTATGGCAATGGCCTTGATTTGTAAACGGGATGGAAGTTTCAAGAAGTTATTATGGGAGCAGACTGGGAGAGAAAGGGAAAGCCAAATAGTGTGGAGGAAAAAAGCTAGACTACCAGGCTGGGCCTGTAGAAGCCCAAGAAGTCAGTTTTTCTGATCTCACTTTCCAGCTTAATACTCTATAAACTGATGTATCTCATGCCCAGGGTCAGTTGTCGTTGTATACAGCGATGATGATAATAATGACATAAAAAGAATTAAAGCTTCTAATCCCATTTTTCCCCAGAAAAGTGCTGCCGGAAGTGTATCACAGAGAGGAGTTCACGTACTCTTCCCTCTAATGTGGGCTCTTCTGGTAGCCTCATGCCAGAGGTGAAGAAAAAAGGGCACAGAAAAATAGCTTACTCTAACGCCTCTAAGAAGTCAGCAAACTAGAATTCAGAGTTAAAGCCTGGGCCATTCAAGACAGTGAATCTCAGACAAGTTACTCAGTGAGCTTTGAGAGACCATCCTGCATAGAGAAGCCTCTCTACTTCTGAGAACAGGAGCCACATATACCATAATCGTTATAGGAGCTGGCACAAATCCATTTCAGGCCTGCTATGGTCTTTGTGCTCTTTTAGTATTTGTTGACTCACTGAGGAATTTTGTTGTCTTGAGACAGGGTCTCATGTAGACTAGGCCTAGCCTTGAACTCACTACTTAGTCAAGGCTGGCTCTGAATTCATGATCCTTCTGTCTCTACCATTTGAGACCCAGGATCCTGGGATCATAGATATGTGCCACCACACCCAGGTTGCTCACTGAGTTTTGAGTAGGCAGTTAAATGTATAACCAAGGTGTGAAACATTGTTATACACAATTTAATAAACAAATGATTACACTTGTATTTATTCATTCATTCATTCATTCATTCATTCAGTGAATGAGAATCTACTGTATCAAGCACTGAGCTAGGTATTGAGAAAGTTTTTTTTTAAAGAGCGTGACATGGATTTTGTCATTAAGAATACATGCTTGTTGAATATGATTGCAGATACAAACACATACTTATATCCACAGAGACAACTTTAGCATTTCCTCCCAGTTCCCCTCCTTACTGTCTGGGTATCTCATAAGGCTAGGACTTAACACTTTTCACATGGTTTCATAGTGGTGTTCTGTGTGTTTATATGGGTTCAATAATTGATTATCAGCCACCTGAGGCTAGCTCCGTCAGGAATTTGCATTTTAGTGTTTCTGCAGGTGAGCCCCAGGCATGTTGGAGTTTGAAAAGCACTGTGAAGGTATGGAACCCAGGCTCTGTCATGTGTGAGCGCTCCACAAATAACCTTTGAATGACTGCACACATAAATTACTGACACTGAATGGGGAAGTGGGCTGCTTTTACTAGGTCTGGGCAGGACTCCAGATTTTCTTTTTGCCAAGTCTGAGGAGACTGTGTGAGGAGGTGGAGTCATGTTTCTTTCCCTCTCCAAAAAAATTGGTTGGATGCATTTAAATGGCTGGAAAGATAGACTCCATCAGCATTAATGTGGGAAATGGTGAGCAACTGAGCACGTGACCCGATGGCAACCGAGTGAATGAGCCAGATCTTAATGAAGGCCAGGAGATAAAACAGGGTGGGGAGATGAGTTCACAGAAGGTCTGAGAACTCCTTGCAGATGGCTTGGGGCAAGATGTGAAAGCCACAAGTTTACAACACTGTGTGCTTGAGACTCTGGTTCCAGGGACTTCTTGCTAATTCAGTCCTCCCTCCCTCTTCCTGCATCGTGAGTGGTCCAGCCTAGCTATCAATCTATTTCAAACTAATTGTTTTTCTTTCCCATCTTCCTTTCCTTTCTCTTCCCTAACTTCCTCCCTTCTCCAGTCTTCCCCTTCTTTCTTCCCAAGAGAGTGTCGTTGTCCAGACTTTGATGAGAACTGGAGCTACCCTGTGGCATGGCATTTGTCAAGGGCAAGGCTGTGTGGGCCTTTATGAGTAATCAACAGCTGGTTTTTTTTTTTTTTTTTTGGAGTCATGGTTTTAAAGAATCTCCCTCCCTCAATAGTGTGATCATGTCCTCCTCCGAACATCCCCTTTCTCCCCCTCCCCCCAAAAAACTTGCATAAGAGCAGTTGGCTTCATATAATAAAACACAGATTGGCATCATGAGCTACACAAACAAGAGGCACTTAATAGTCCTGGCAGTAGGAGGAACAGTAGCAGCCAGGGAGACACATATGGCCGGCTTAGCAGCATCCTGGACTCGTAGGGAGAGCATCTCTGCTTCTAATTCCTGGGGTAGGAGAGGAGGTGGGATGAAGGAGGGTTTAGAAATGAGGGAGGCTCAGCAACCTGAGAACACTGCTATGCCCGGATTTCCTAAGTACAATGCTTAGATATTTTTAATGAACATTTACATGGTACTGATTCTGGGTTAGACACCATTCTCTAAGCCCTTCACACATTTCAAAAACAGTTTTATTAAGGTGTAGTAATTTGTATACCTTGATGCTTATCTGCTTATAGCAAACATTTTATGATTTTAAGTAAATTTTCAAAGCTCTTCTACCATCCTTACACTGACTGGGAAATACTTCCTCACATCACATCCACCTACAATTAATCTCCTCCCCCAACCCCAGGCAACCATTCGTTTCTTTTTAGTCCCTCTGAGTGTGCTTTTTTTTTTCCTTTTTGCATAGCTGCTACAAGTGGCAGAGAATATGCATGTGTTCTTTTGTGAGTGGCTTCTTTCACTGAGCACAGTGTTTCTGCTCTTTGTTTCTTCTCATTGCCAGCTTGTGTTCCAGTCTATGGGCCTAGTGAGCTCCATTTCTTGTATCAGTTCATAGTCCCAGCTCTTGAGAAAGCTGCTTCTATGAGCGCGAGCTCTAGAAGCCGAGGCACAATTTATAGTTAGAGAGGTATTGATTTAAAGCTAGGGAACATGACCTTAGAACTCAGGCTCTCAAAGCTCTTGTTCTGCTCCTTTTCCGGGAGCACAAAATATGTACTCACTCCCACTAGGGGAGTTGTTTCTGTGCAATGACCACTGCATTTCTAAAGGAGGTTTGACTTAATTTGTGCAATCGTATAATGTTCTCTCTCTCTTCTTCTCTTTGTGTCTGTGGGTGTGTGTTTGTGTGTATTTTCATGTGTGCATAAAAACCGTGCCATTCACATGGAGGTCAGAAGACAATTTGGGGGTGTCAGTCCTTGAGTTCCGCCTTATTTGAGACAGTCTCGTTGCTTTCTCCTGGGTACACAGACTAGATGGCCTGCAAGTTTACAGAGATTCTCCTGTCTCTGGCTCCCATGCTGAGGCAGGAGTGCTGGGGTTATAGATATATACTACTGTGTCTGCTTTTATGTGGGTGTTGGAGAGCTGAACTCAGGCTACCATGCTTGCACCATTCCCCCAGCTCCTGATACTGTGCCCTTCAATAGTTAAGTGCTGAACACTTAAGTAGGCACGGAGAGTGATTGAGACAAGTTCTTACCTTCAAGGAATGCAGTGTTTTGTTTGCTAGAGAAGATTCGCATGCATATGATAATGTGGTTTTGTTAGGGTCACATAAGATCATAATAACCCCACGCCTAAACTCACAATACTGGTATCAAAACTCAAACAGACAATGTCAGTGAGAAACGCTGAGGAGAACTTTTCATGGGAAGTGGCTTTGAGGTAGTTCCAGTCTCTTGTTCTAACAAACCCCAAGTTCTAGGAGTGGAAGCTTGTGATTATTTCACAATTCCCTCTTTATTACTCTCTCTCCTCTCTTCTCTGTCTGTCTGGCTCCCCTGTCTGTTTCTCTCTCGTCTCCCTCGTCTCTCTCTCTCTCTGTGTGTGTGTGTGTGTGTGTGTGTGTGTGTGTGCGCACGCACACGCATGCAGTGGCTCAAGTGTGGACATCAGAGTACAACATTCACAAGTTGATTCTCTCTTTCTGCCATGGATTCTGGGGATTGCAGTCAGGTCTTCAGGCTTGTGAGACAACTGCTGTTACTCGCCCAGCCACCTTGAAGAGACAGCGCTCTCTCTCTCTTCCGTCATGGCCCTTCCACCCACAGACTTTTCTCCACAGTGTGTTCCAACTTTCAGATTCCATCTGTTTGTCTATAATTATACCAAGAAACTTTTCCTATTTTCAATACAAATTGCTTAAGGAAGGATTGCTCTCTTTGGAAACCTGTCATCTAGGGCAGGGGAGAGAGAGGGAGGAGGGGAGAAAAGAGAGGAAGAGGAGAGGAAGGTGAGGCAAGGAGAGGTGGGAAGAGAGGGGCTAATTTTAAATGGCTCACAACATCCATCTCTTGACCACATATGCCTGACAGACATGCTCAGGAGTAAAAGTGGTACCAGGAGCTGCATAGACTTCAGAAGACTTGTTTCGGTTAGTGCATTCTGTATAAGAAGAATAAACTCAGTGGCTTAAAACAATCACCAATGACTTGAATCATAATTCTGTAGGTCATCTGGGCAGCTCTTCTCAGGACTGGTTTATTGGTACATGAACTTTCTGTTGGGCTCATGTATTTGTTGTCAGCAGAGAGTTTGGCTTGTGCCTGGATGGATCATGTACTGACTATTGATTAAAAAATTGTCAGATTAGAGTTATTGGCTTATGTGCCTTGGTTTTCTTCCATGTGGCCTGTTAGTCTCTAACAGGATAGATTGGACACACCCACAAGGTAGACATGTTCCCAGGAACAGCAACACAAGACAACTCCAGTTTCCAAGCATTTTCCCATACCTTGGCCTGTGTCATGTTTGCTATTTATTTCCAACAAGTTGCATGGCCAGTTCAGATTCAAGGAGTGGAGGAATAGCCTCTAGCTCTGATGGTTGATCGGTAATAGTGTGTTCAAGGATGCGACTACAGGGAGAGAACAATCTGTGGTCATTTCATCATTATTCACAAAGTCAGAACACATTATAATAAAAAAAGTCAGCCAGCATATATCACATGCTTACAATGTTCATGTATGGCTCTGAGTTCTACATGCGTGTTTCTTACAACATCAATGAGACCTGAGTAATATTTTCCTTATTACTCAGGGGAATGTCTTGAGTCTGAGAAATTCATCTAACTAGCAAAGTCATATAGTTAGTTGAGGTGGAGTTGGGGGAGCTTTGGCTTCTCATCTAGACAGTCTGACTGACTCTAGAGCTGGGGGCCTTGTGAGCACTATGCTTTCCTGTCCATTATGACCTTCGTGACACTTGCTCAATATGCCACTATATGGATAACAGCTAATATGTACTTCTATCAATGGAAGACTTGGGAAGTGCCTGGCTGGCACTTGACTATATTGTGGCGTTTCATTCCCACCATAGTCTGATCCATTAAAGACCTGCTTTTTATCTCAGGTTTATGGATGAGGAATCCAGAGTTCCAGGAAGTAAGTTATATGTGCAAAGTTTCACAGCTAGTAGATGAGTAAGCACTTGTGTAATTCATAGCATCCTTTAATTTATTTAGACTTTGTTTCAGTCTCAATTTATAGGCGTGGGGGCAGGAACTCTTAGAACTTTTCAGAACATAAATAAAGAACGTGAGTAAATATAAACAAAGAAGGAAATGTGTTAGGTACGGTGGCTCATTCCAGTAGTCACAGCCCTTAGAAGGCCGAGGCAGGAGGATAACCATGGGTTAAGAACAGCTTGGTCTGCTGCACTGTCTCTACTCCAGGGAACATGAATCACATGGGCTATCCAATACAAATGTCATACTGGTACTTGCAATCCAGTGACTTTACAATGTTCCTGTGCTTGCTCCTTGCTCAATAGGTTCTTAACATTGTATAGAATATAAATAGATTAGTGTAACAAATAAGACTGGTGGAAATAAAATATTTGACAACAGCTCATAAAGTCATCATCACTGGATAATAAACATTTTAGAAGAAATAAGAGGATTGGAAGATGTTGATCTAGGGACCTGTAGCCTGTGAAAAGCTCCAGAACTTCCAAGTAAGTTATTATTTTAATACTTGGTACAAGAGTTGCTTTTAAATTACATTTGTTTTTCATTTTTTTTCATTTATTTGTGTGTACCCATGCATGCACATGAATGTGGAGATCAGCTAACTCACAGGAGTTGGCTTTCTCCTTCCACCAAGTGAATGCTGGGGATCAAACTCAGGACATCAGACTTGGCAGCAAACACCTTTACTCACTGAGTCATCTTATTGCCCTCAATAGTTGTTTTTCAGAGAGGGAAGTAATTTGATAATGTAATTAGAAATATTACTATAAATAAAGGGGACATTGATATTTCTTAGGTGGCTCACACTTGAGAAAGGTGACAAATGAAAGGACAGATCAATAAGATGCCATTGAAACATAGACTCTAGGGTTGTAGTGAACTTTTGAAGCCCCTGACTTTTCAGCTTTTTGCCTCTTGGTTTCCTGAAGAAATAATGTAGTTCCAAATAAAGAAAACTGAAGGCTCTCAGGACTCAAGGTAATGGCCCAGTGACCACATAATACCTGTGAAGGAACACGCAGTCTTTTTGACTTAAGAGAGTGGCAAGTACACAGAACGGGTGATTTGTGCCTGGCATTCAGGGTGCTTTCGGAGAAGAATCTGTGCAGGCCATGAGAAGACACAGCCAGAGAGCCTATCCTGGAATGAACTGTCCTGGGAAGAGTCCCCATTTCTATACCCTTTCTTCTATAACTAAGTGAGGGTGAAGGCTCCCATTTCTGAAGCCCTCTTGCATTCAGGTAAAAGAAGGAAAGTCCAGATGATGAGAAGAGGCAATTCTGATGATCTCAGGGTTAATGCCAGTAGCCTCATGCAAAGAATACCTAGGAAGATGCCAGGTGAATATTTCACTGGAAAATAGCTCACTGTTGTGCCCAGATGATGTTCTTGCCTGTCTCTTCCCATTGCCATCTTTTGCTTTACAAGAAATTATAGAAAAATACTAGAGCACCATATCTCAGGCTCCCAGATAGGGCGTGGTCTGCTTTGAGACCAGAGCAGGTCATGTCATGGTAGCAGTGTTCTGGGGCAAATGCCACAGATGAGGAGAGCCAGCAGCAAGGAAATGCCAATGTCTCTGGCACTCCAGCTAGCAATACATGAACACATGTATTATGTCTGCAAGATGCCTTACATTCCTGGGAGAGAATATGCAGGAGAGAAAATGGAAGCTCTCAGGCAGAATGAGCTACGACATCAGTGATGCATATGTGCATTTTCCCTGGGGCAGGGAGAACTGTTGAGGGGTCAAAGGAGACCCCTGTTTCCGTTGAATGGCTCCACATTCATTGGCTCGAGTTTCAATGACTCCAGCACCATTGAATGACTCCACTTGTGGACTGCAGGCTCTGAGGTTGCTGAGCTTGACTAGAACTTAGAAGCTTTGGGGTGGTTTGGGACAGAAGTATGGTTGTTACTGTGGGGCAAATGAATGATGTGTTTGGCTTCTTCACTCATAAAAGTCTTCATAAACGCTCCACAGCAGTAAACATGGAAGGAATAAAAGCCACGCTTTGGAGACCTCGATTGCAATTTCTTTTCTGTGTGTCATAAATGTGGTCAAGACTGCAGCAGACGCTCTCCTTGGGAAAGGACTCTTTTCGTGCCCTTGGAACAGGGCTGAGATGGGAGTGGGGTTGTTCCTTGTTTGTACTTAAAATGGTATTTGTAGAGAGAAAGAAAACATGAAAGTGCACTTGGCTAATTTTTCAGATTGTTAGAGAAGTAGATGAAGGGGTAGGAGGTTGCATGCACCTCAGCAGAAGCTACTCTGCTGGGAAAAAAACAAATTACCCGTGCTCCAATGGAAGCCAGCATCTAAGAGGGTGTTTTCTGTCTCTGGGAACAGACTGTTTTGTTTTTATTTTCTGCGTTTTTACATTTTTATGTGCAGCAACTGCTGTTTGCCTTGTCTAATTTTCAAATCATCAGATCCATCACTGTGTGAGTCTCCCCTATCATGTGTAATGCGCAACATGCCAGGGCTGCTTTGTATAGATTTCCTGAGAGAGTTTCAGCTTTGCCCTGTGCCTCCCTGGAAGCACCCTCCTGGCTCTCAGGAAATCAACATTCTGCAGGGCTGTTCTCTCCTCTATGGATTGCCCTCATTATCTGACTACATTTGAATGTCTAGCATATGGTGATTAGCTCCAGCACTGGGTGTTTAAGCTTGCCCTGCAGAATGATGTACGTCCGCGCATGCATGTGCCTCCCTCCAAATGCAAACAGAGCACAGATGTGGTTATTGTGCGGGTAATCATACATTTGCTAGGAAACTAAATAAAGTTTTACCCTCCTGCCCTAGCAGGCATCATATTTACCTCATTGACCTGGGGGAAGGAGAGAGGGGGGGGATGAAGGGAGGGAGGGGAGATAGAGAGACAGAGACAGAGGGAGAGAGGGAGGGAGAAAGAGAAGGGGAACAGGCATGAGAGAGGCAGAAGGCAGAAACTAGGGAGAGGGAGACAGATAGCGATGCCATATGGAAGTGGTTGGAAAACAGATGGGGGAAGTCTGGAAAAATCCAATTTGTTGTTCTCAGGTGTTTTAAGGAATGTCTCCATGCGAGGGTGTTAGAAAGGATTTTGGTGCATGAAGTAAAGACGAGATGATGGTACAAGGCGACTTCCCAGGTAGCACTGGTCTATAAGTAAGCTTTGAATAATGAAACTGCATTAGTATCTGAACCGTTGATGGAAAAGCTAGATCTATGTGTATTAGGCAGGGCTTGAGTAGAAGGAGTTGGCCAGAGTTGGGGCAGTCAAGTACCTCTTAGTGGAAAGAAAAAGTCTGAAAATAATCTTACTCTAATGTTGTCAACAAGGAAATGGAAAGGAGGAACAGAAAGTTCCTTGCTGGAGGGTTGACGAGCCCAGTTGCTTCATGGAGCAGCAGGCATTGCCAGGAGATCCATAACCTACTGTCAGATCCATAACCTCTTTTTCTTTGTTATTACCTCAAGATTTTTGTGTGCTTGTTTGATTTTTTTGTTTCGTTTTATTTTACTTTATTTTATTTTGAGACAGGGTCCCACACTATTGCTCTGGTTAGCCTGGAATTCACTATGTAGACCAGGCTGACCTCTAACTCAGAGATCTCCCTGCCCCCTGCCTCTGTCTCCCAACTCCAGTGCTGGAATTAAAGACATAGGCCACCACTCCCAGCTTCGAAGTGAGATCTTGCTACAGTACAGAAACACACACCTTCCTGCCCTGGCTGACACACTCATCTAACTTTTATGTCATTGGCTCTACCTTTAGAGGCTAAAGGAGCTTGTTTCATGTGTTTGATCTTATGATAAGAAAATATGCATGCCATTTTCCCCAGATTCCTTTCATGGGTGTCTATTGAAAATCAAATCTGTGTTCAGGCATATGATCCAGATGTCCCTGTGGAGCTCCCATTAATGTACTGTATAGCCAGTGGTTCCCCAAGGAGAGATGGATCTTTCTGTCAATTGTAGCGTCATTCAACAATTCACAGAATGTTAGCACTTAGAAGGCCCTTTGAGGGCCTCGGATTCCTGGTCCTCAGATGCAGCAAGAACAATGGCCCTGGATCTTCAGCTGGACTCCTCCTTGGGAATGCTTTTTGCTTCCTATTTGTTTTTCTAATTTATCCTGTCTTCCACGTTACCTTGGTGCTCCCAAGTCACGAAGAAAACTGCACTGAACTGGCTTTCTTTTTCCTTTTGATCATAAAAGAAGACGGGGAATGCAGTTTTTGCTTACTGTGTATAAGAGATGCATCTAGTTTCTCCAAACTGCGGCCCCTTCTTCCCAAATCAAGGAACCTTCTTTTCTCTTGGTATTTCTTTTAAGCTAAATGACTGAACTTCATATAGTTTCAGGTTTGCTGTGTTCCTTATTATCTTAGGACTCCTTATTGTGGATAGGGAGCCATGGATGGGTGTCGTCAGCCTTTATAGTGCTCAGAATTGGATTTTGAATAGTAGTTTATTTTTCTATTCTTTCAAATTATAATCTCATCAGTTATAATTGAACATGTTTTAGAACCTAAATTTTCTCACTTAAAGATATTTCCCTGTAGCCCAATAATAGAGTAGCCTAGGAAGAAAAGAGAAGGGAACAAAAAGTCAAATGGGAATTTTTTCTTAATCAAAAAGGATCAGATAATCAGATTTGTGGTATATAGGTGAAACTGGGGGTAAACATTGCAAAAAAGAATATTATATAATTGGTAGAAGCCAGAGTTATGACTTGATTAATGTGCTATTTAAAAATGTAGTCAATTCGAAGCATGTACAATACACTTACAGACTCTTTGTGGAAACAAACCAGTTTGTGGATTTGAACAGATTGTGTTGATTTAGATTCCTCTCACACACCCTCCCCCCCCCCCCCCCCCCCGTCACCCTGGAGATGAAAATAGGCTATTTCTGCTTACGTTAGGATTGCTGTGAAGTATATGCAGGGACCTCCTATAGTAGAGAAAGGAATCAAAGCCATGGGCTCTGTAGGCACAATATGGACTTATACTCTTCTTGTCTGCCACACTCACTGCCTGTTTTCTCCAAAAGGCTGCTTGCTAATGTTTTTTTTTTCAAAAAGATAAAGTATGACCTCACCATATGGTCCGAAATAAAAATCCCCTTGCTATCGGTAACAGTTGCTTTCACGTCTTTCTCTTGCAGCATCAGGTTCAGCCAAAGATCGGGGGTGACCTGAAAGAAGAGAGTTCACTCAGAAAGAAGGGGTTTTTCTTTCCACCCAGTCTCAGCTGGTCCCTGAAATGAGTTGGAAGAGAGTAGTGTCCTCACTGTGTGGCACCTGCTTACAGAAACCTCTCAAACCAAGGATTGCCACTCAGAGACCCTGTCACTGTCATAGCCCTGCCTCACCAAGAATTCTTTTACAGTGCACTTTAAAAATGCAAGCTTAGTGGCCAGAGAGATGGCTCAGCCACTGAAGGCTAGGCTCACAACCAGAAACGCATGCTTGACATCCGTGTAAAAAGTGCAGCAAAATGAATAGGACAACTTGGTGAATTTTGACAAGCTCAGGACAAGATATATAATAACACGTTACCAGCAGGCTTCCCTGGAGCCTTTCCTATTTCTGTTGACCTCCAGCATATCAAAAAGTCCATTCTCTTAACTTTTAAGCCTCTGGATTCCTTTTCTTCATTTGGAACACATTGCATGGCCTCATAACAAGTACCCTTTTGTATCTGGATGCTTTTGTCCAAAATTCTGTTTGTGAGAGTCATTATTGATGTAGTGCATAAGAATAGGCCACCCACCCCATCACTTCCTTGTGATTCACTGTGTCACTAGGCCACAATGTCTGCTATCCTTGGGTATTTGGAAATTTTCTGGTTTGGAACTGCTATAATATTAATAGTGTTTCTGTGAGCTTTAGTTTTCTAGGCAAGCACTGGACCAAATGAGTCCAGTCTTCTGTGGACTTTCTTGTGCTAGATTTTTGTAGAAGTATATGTGGTTTGCACTTCTCTTGGGGATATATGTGCATAACTCTAAGAGAGAATATCTTGGATCACTTCAGAGGGGCTAGGTGAAGATAGTATTTGGGATTTTAGACGTGGAGAAGGTGTCATAGAATGCACATCTGGCAGGTGTTTTTCCCAACCCTGCCTCACCATATTCTAGGCATCCTGGCTTCTTCATTGAAGTGAGGGAAGAGTTTGTGTGGAATCTCTTCTTTCAACCAGAGAACCACCCCCTACAGCTGGTCTCTCGGCAATGTTGGAATCACACCCAAGAGTCCGTATTAGGAATGAGTTCTGTGGGTTTTTGAGAAGAATTTGCAAACAGATGATCCAAAGTTCCACGTGCTCACTTGAGAGAAGGGAAAGCAGGCCCAGACTGCAGTGCTTGGGAGGGCTGATGAGCAGAGATGGAAGTGGCATTTTATGAATGTTATTTTACTCAGTCCTCACATTAGCTCCTGAGGTGGCCATATTCTTATCCCTGTGCTCCAGCTGAGGAAACTGAGAAGCAGCGCAGTTAAGTGACATTCCTTAGGACACACAGCTAAAGATGCAGTGCAGAACCTGAGAAGTCTGCCTCAGGGCTTCCCATTCACCGTTTCCTCCTTAATTATCCAAGCCAGAACACCCGGATTCCACATACCGCTCATTTCACAATCTTTTGCACATTTCCAAGGCTCAAATAAGCCACTGTGATGGCAGTGGCTTACCTTTTGGGGCCCGAGTTTTTGCTTCTCTGCTAAAGCCAAAACGTAATGTAGAGACAGCCTCTCTGATACTTTCATTTCAGACAGAATTTGGCCCCTTGTAGTTCCCCTTCCACATGCTCAATCTTATGTGATTGCTGCTAGCAACCTGCGAGATATGCACTGGGGTTGAGACTCTGTTGGTAGAGAGTATGACTGTGACTATTTCTCACAAGGCTCTGGGTTCAATTCCCCGACACTGCATGAACTGGGCAGGGTAATGCATACCTGTAACGGAACACTCAGAGGGCAGAAACAGGAGGATCGGGAGCTTGAGGTCATTTTCACATACATAGAGAGTTTGAGATCATCCCTGAAAAAAATGAGACCTATCTCAAAATAAGGGGGAAGAAGGAACGAGAGAGGGGAAAAAGAGAGAGGAGAGGAGGAGGAAGGAAGGAAGAAAAGAAGGAAGGAAAGAAAGAAAGACAGACAGACAGACAGACAGACAGACAGAAAGAAAGAGAAAGAAAGAGAGAAAGAAAGAAAAAGACTTGTGAAATAAACTCTTATTTTGCCATTTTCCTTGACCAGATCCCTTCCTTCCTAGGTCTTCAGGTACCACTGACCTCCTCAGTATGCCACAGGACCTTTGCACTTTCTGGCATACCCTTTCCTCTATGGCTTGCCTTGACTATATAATAGCTGCTGCTTCTTCACTCTGGCTGGAATTCCCTGCTCTCATTCTCAAGGTTTACTTTCTCACCTCTGTCAGTGCTCTGCTCAAAGTCAATTAATTAAAGAGAACTTCTTTGACCTTTTAATCTGAAACAATGTCTCCATCATGTTTCTCGTCCTGACCTGATTCTCTTGACTCCGGGGCCTCTGGTTGCATGGTTCATGATGCATTTATTTGCTGGGCTTGTTTCTTTGGAGTGGACAGTTTCAGGTGGTCTAGGTTCAGGGTTGGATCATTGTACATCCCTGAACAATCAGTTAGTGTTTAGTAATGAAAAGAGTTCTTAAAATTCAGGAAGTAAATACCAAAGGAGGATTGCGGGAACCCAAGTTGTATGGATAAAACTCTGAGGCACTGTATCGCTTGACTTTTTCAGTATGGTTTAGTTTTATGTGCATTCTCTCTCTCTCTCTCTCTCTCTCTCTCTCTCTCTCTCTATTTCTCTCTCTCCTCTCTCTCTTTCTCTCTCTCTCCCCCCACCTCTCTCTCTCTCCTGCCAGAGGTTTATCTTTTCATTAGGCTTTTTGGTTGAGTTATGGTTTGGTTGAGCATTTTCATTTCCTGCCTTTCTTCTTGTTCAGCTCTATTTATTTACTTTGGTTTGCATATGTCTATTCTATCTACGCATTGGAGACTGTGTACAGAGACTGTAGCCAACCACAGCTCTGATGAGGCCAGCCGATGGGGTTAGACCTTAGAGCCTCCATGTCTGGGAGTGGGGTTGTCTGTGGATTGGACCTCTCTTCAAGCCTTCTCATTTATTTTGGCTCTTTTTTGTGGTACTTGGAATTGAACCCAGGGCCACAGGCATACTTGTCAAGTGCCCTGCTACTGAGCTATATCCCCAGCTCGATCTTTCCTATTTTGAATGAGCCAATAGGCTAGAAAAGGAACAAAAGATTTTTTTTTAAATGAGAATTATCCTTAGTTAGCATACAAATCAATGGACTTCATTGTGAAAGCAATATTTTCATAATCACGCATTCTCATCAATGTACTTTGTTCTTCTTTGCCTCTGCCATTGCCCTCCTCATCTATCCCCTACCTACCCTTTGCTGGTCCCTTTCCTTACCCTAAATAGTTCCTCTTTCTCTTTCTTGTTACTGTTCCCTTACCTTCACTTGTTTCCCACTCTCATGGTTCCCCCTCCACTTTCTTGTCTTATGTAATCTAGAGTCTGCATATGAGACAAAACATTCCACATTTGTCATTCTAGGGTTGGATTATTTCTCTTGACATGATCTCTAGTTTCATCCATTTGCCTACAAAAGTCATAATTTAATTTTTCTTTGCGGCTGAATAAAATTCCATCGTGTATATGTATTATGTTTTCCTTTATCCATTCATTTCTTGGTGGCATTGTCTTTGATCTGTTTTAAATCAATTTTGTGCAGAATGAGGGATATGTCAAAGAGACTTATTTTTTTCCAGTGTTTGCTTTTGAAACTTAAATGACGTCAGAAGGTGGCTCTAGATGTGTGGGCTTATTTTTGAGTTCTCTCTTCTATTCTGCTGGTCTCTGTGTCTATTATTGTGCTAGTTGCCTGCTGTTTTTGGTACTATGGCTCTATAGTATAATTTGGGAGCAAATATTTTGAGTGACTCCGTTGCTTTTTTCTTAGAATTATTTGACTATTCGAGGTCACTCATGCTTCCATAGGAATTTCCGAATTGTTTTTTTCTAGCACTGTAAAGAGTGTTTGCTGGGATTTTGTTGGGTTTTATTGAATCTGCAGTGGTTTTTTTTTTTTTTCAGAATATAGCCATTTCTGACATATTCATTCTTCCAATCCAGGAGCATGGGAGACCTTTCTAACTTCTAGCATCTTCATCTTCCTTCTTGAGAGAGTCTTTTACTCATTTAGATTTATTACAAGGGCCTTCTTCTCTTTCTTTCTTTTTTTCTTTTGAGATTTCTAGGAACTGAATCCCTGACGATTACTTTTTTTTTTTTAGCAATTTTATTATTGGTAAGCAGAAAAGCTATTAATTTTTATATTATAAATTTGTATCCTGATGATTATCTTAAAGTGTTTGCTATTTCTAAGAACATTCTGGTGTAGTCCTTGGGGGTCTTTTAAGTATAGAATCATGTCATCAGCAAATTAGGATATTTTGACTTCCTTTCACATTTCTATCCTTTTATTTCTTTCATGCTCTAACTCAGACTTTGAATACCATATTGAACGAAAGCATAGAACGTGGGCACCCTTACGTCTTAAAAATAAGGAGTTTTGCAATGCAAAGATTTAAAACAAAACTTTTCAAAATAATATTTCAACTGCTAAAGGTTGATTTTCTACCTTTTGAGTATGATTGCCATTGCAGTACCAGTTGTTATTCCCCTCATAACAAATGTCATTTTGTGTTCTTAATTTCATTTATATTATTTTTCTGCTATAATTAAAGCCATGGGGGAAATGAAAGCTATACTAGAATGAAGACATTCAGATCGCATTTTGTGGCTCTTTTTCTGCATTCTTAGTAAAACTTGTGTTAACATTTTGTGGGGCCAAGAGCATGGTTCAGTGGTTGAGTGCTTGCTTGCTTATCATGTATAAGAGACTGGGTTTGGTACTCAGAAACACACACACACACACACACACACACACACACACACACACTTACACTTTCTCACTTTCTTCTCTCTCACACACTTTCTCTCTTACACACACTTTCTCTCTCTCTCTCTCTCTCTCTCTCACACACACACACACACACACACACTCGAGTCAGAAAACCCATCTCACTAATTAGGAAATTACTGGAACTAGAAGCAAGCTGTGAGAAGGTTCGTTGCTGAGGGGTAAATATCATAGTTGTATATCTAAGGCAGAAGTCTAAGATGAATAAGGAGAATCCCTGTGCATGTACCTTAGGGATGAGAATGTATGTCTGGGGGCAGGGAGGGCATTGATGGGAGCTCAATATCTATCTGAAGCACTTAGCGTCTGGGGTGAAATATTAGTTCAGAGAACACTGAGAGGTTTCGCATCAAAATGTTATCTGATGAACGCTGCTGTATAAAATGGCAGCCAACTGGACATAAATCTATTTGGTGATTCTTGTGTCTCATTCTGGCTCTGGTTTGCAATCTGATATGTTTGCTTTCCTAGGGAGTCTCCTGACACCATGTCCACTTATGTTAAGATCAAGACATTTAGTTAGCATGTGAAATATGATCAGAGTAAACAGCAAGAATTTGGCATGTTGAAAGATCATCTTCGATCTTAGGGGAAGTTAAAAGCGGGGCCTAAAGAGAAAGTAAAGGGAAGAAGAGCTGGCGAGGAAGAAGAAGATAGTGAAACAGAGTGCTTTAAGACTATCTTAAACCTGATCTGTAGTGTCATCTTAAATATGAAAATTTCACTTCAACCAAAATGTTTTAGGTTTCCGTCATTGAAGTGGCAAGATGTTCATATTCCTTTCAGCTTGATCTCCCTTTGATTATAAATAATAGGTACAAGACAGAGATGTTTCTCACATACCTCGGTAGGTCAAAGATGAGGAGTTTTCCTCAAGTGCTAATATCCAACCCTGAGCACAGGAGGTGTTTTCTATAGATTCTGTGTTCACACAGATTTGGCTCCATCATCTAGATCATCATAAACCCAGACAGAATGCTTTAGAGTCTAGCAGGAATTAGTCTGGATCTTTGAACCAAAAAGACACTGATTTACTGGAGTGCTGTAGCCACCACATGCAAGACAGTTAGCTCTGCTACTTGTCTTCCCGTCTGATACCAAAGGCACAGTTCCTTTCAGCCAGTGAAATTCAAACTCCAAACCACAGTGGCAGCAGAAGGAAAAGATTCTATCCTACTTTTTTCAGGATGCCAGAGGAGCAGCAACCATGCATTTAGGCACGAGCTTGAGTTAGGTACACCATGTGCAAGTTTGAATAAGGAAGAGTCACATTTTCCAATGATATGCAGAACGTGAAGAAGTTTGAACATAAGTACACATGATTTATTTACCACATAATATTAAGACTGTTGAGCCAAGCCAGGAAGCATGGGTGTGCCAGTAAACTCTTGACAGATACCAGAAGAAAAATGAGAACCCAACTTATTAAGTGGTGGCAAAGGATAAGTGGTGGGATTATGGAGTTCTTTCTAAAGACCCCTTATAGAAATAGGCAGAGTGTTCTTGAGCTGTGACCCATTTATACTGCAGGTTTATTCTTTCACTTATATGAGCTTGCCAGATCATTGAGAGCCAGGACGCTTCTTCCCATAGGAAGAACAAATGGGTTGTTTTTCCTCAACTAAATAACCAGTTTATTGTCAACCTATAATATCCAGTTGTCAAGACCTCTAGGGTGTGCTGTGCGATGGAGCAGTCTCTAGCCACAATACTATGAGTACAGAAATACAGTGGCTGTGGTTGAGGATTTGCACTTAAAATTTCAGTCTATCTTAATTAATTTAAAATTTAAAAAGTAGCCCTTGATTTGATTAGTAGAAGCACTTTAGTATCCTTGGAACAATATCCGTATATGTGTTAAGTATTTTGTTTGTTTGTTTGTTTTCTTAAAGTCTGAGTATAGATCGAGTATTTCTATCCACGTTTGAGAGGAACTGATCCTGTAAGAACACATGTGATTTCAAAGACAAAGTAAACAAAGAGAATGTGAAACATCTCATTAGTAATTGTGTGCACTGATCACCTATTCTAAAGTTTATTTTACTTAATTGACTTTTTTTCATTTATTTAAATAATGACCACAGTTTCCCTTCCCTCTTCTCCGCCCATTCTCTCCATTAACTCCCATCTTCTCACCTCCTTATCCACTCCTCCTCCATCTCCCTTCAGAAAGGGGCAGGTCTCACAAGGACTTGAACAAAGCCTGGCACATCAAGTTGAGGTAGAAAAAGGATATTTTAGGCCAATTAATACATTATTTCATTTCACCCATTTCGCCTCTTTCCTTTAAAAAGAAACATAGCTCCTGGAAAAATTCAGATTCATACATGGCTTGCAGTTTATTACTGTAGAGGAATAATTTGGCTCTGCATTTGATAGCTAAGGTTCACTTTGCAAGTGGCAGTGAACTAGGATGTAAGAAAAATGGTGAGACCTCCTAGTGTCACAGGGATTAAAATCTCTTCCTGTTCTTCCTTGCTGGTCTAAGGACCCAATCACCAGCTGATGCGCATAATGCAAGTTTCTGAGTGCCCGGAAAGGGAGGGATCACTTTCTAATTCTGTTTAACTTGGTTGAGTGCTGTTGAAGACTTAGATCAATGAAATATTTAGTTGGGAAATGAGTCCCAGACAGTGTGCTTTCCTATTTACCTGTTTGTCTTAGGTTGAGCCCCAGGGATACAGTCTGATATGGAGATCTTTATTCAAGAAGATTACCTGGAGAGTGCATGCAGGCCCTACAGCTGCAAGGTTAGAAGCAGGGCTGCACATGCTGATGAGCTGAAGGACCATGCGGTTCAACAGAGACATCAGCTCTGGAATTGAGTTGGCCCCTTACAGCTGTCCCAAATTAAGGCAAGATGCTCTTGGCTTTAGTATCCTCCAACTGGCTAGTCTATGGCTGTAGGTTGTCCCTAGATAGAAGGTAGAACCTTGAGTAAGATGGCTTCCTTCTACACAAGGCGATTCCCAGAGCCAGAACCAGCAGTGAGCCCTCACAAGTCAACAATCCCAGCAGCTGGAGGTGGGGGTACATCACTACAGAATGGCATGGAAAGTGGTATTGGTGACACACTATAGCATCTACCACGTGTTGTGTGACAAGCTTTTCCTGGGGTGATGCACTTCTACTTAGACCAGATGGGAACCTCATGACAGACTAGAGTACAGGCATCACCAAAATTCAATTCGGTGAACCAGTGAGTTTTATTGGGGTTATTTACAGGAGCAGAAATGACTCAAAGACAGCTACAGTACAAAAACCCACCCCAGCAAGGGTGACAGCTCAGAAATCTGGGAACCTGGAGCACACTGCACAACCTGCAGGTGGCTTCACAAGTTGGAGCATGTCCTTTCCAGGTGCCCTGGTTGGTCTAAACCTCTTCAGGGCAGCTCAGCTGGTTTCTTCTTCTAGGAAGCTGGTCTGGTCTCAGAGTGTTCTTTGCAGCTTTTCTCGGCTTTAATTGCTTACTCGGGCAGGGTGTGGCCCACTGAATCTGCTTAGTTTCAGGGACTTCCTGGAGCTATTTTGAATTGTTCACCTCCCTATTTAAAGGGCTTCCCTAAAAGATGGAATGTTTTAATCTTGGAGAAATACTATTATACAGCCTGCCATATACATCTTGCTGTAATAACCATCTAACTGAACCCAGAGATGTAAAATCTTCTGGAGGGTTTCATTCTAGTTGTAGGCAACTCAGAAGGCATCTGAGCCCACCAGTGAGGAATAAGGTATATAGCTTCTCATGATTCTCAATTTATACCCGAGAAAGAGCCATCATTTCTAAAACAGAAAAAATAAGGGAATTGCAGGTGATGGCGGTAGATATGCAAGAAGGGACAATAAAAAGGGTGACTCAATATGACCCAGTCATTAATAAATCCCTCCATGTCATACTCAGAGATCTATTCAATTTTTCTCTAACTTCCAAGGAGAAAGGATGAGAGGGAAGCTTGATTCCAGACTAGATACTCTGTAGATCAGGTGTTAATATAGATATATACCAAGGCTGCCCTCATGCACTGACTTTTTGTACATATACACAACAAGCCAAAGAAGAGAACAAACCTCAGCCTCCATTTCCTTCAAGGTTGGTCTGCAACTAGCTGCTTCAGAGCTTTGTAGCCATCCGGTCTCTGAAAACTTGATTATATTTCTTCTCCGTGTATCTTCCTGCCCATCTAGCTGGCTCTTTTATTTCCTGTTTTTTATTTGCTCTTTTGACCAGTCTTCTTTTGGTATTATCTCTGCCCAAGAATCTCCCCTGCCTGCTGGCAAACAATGATTAATAAGAGATGCACAATAACCTATGATCATTGGGTAGGGCCACATTCCCCAAAGCCTCTTCTGCTTCTCCTGCCAGTTATCTGCAATTTAACAGCTGTGCCTATTGCACATGTACGTGCTCATATACGGACGCGCACGCTCCATTACTCACACATCTCTAAAACTACATCAGTGCAAACAAGGTTAAAGCTGCCCCAAGCTACTTTGTTTCCCTTCCTGCCCCCACCCTTTAGTTCTTTCCTATCTCCAACCACCTCACTCTTTGCCTCTCATTTCATGCTGCCTCTGAGAGAAAAATCTCATTATTTCTGATTTAGGGGCTCTTATTGCCCTCCCCTACTACATGTCATGCCCGTTGCCAGCTTGTTACAGCACCACAAGAGAATCTGGAGCTCTGATTTATCAGCCAGAGGGAATGGCTCTCTAGAGGAATGGGGGTTGGGGAAAATAGAGACCAAGAAAGGGAGTAAAAAGAGAGAGGGATTATCAAGAAAGGCTTGTAGTTTTCAGAGCTGTGAGCCTCAGGATGCTTGGATTAGTTGGATCTGGCCACATGATGAATACAACGTATTTTTATCAGCAGTCCAAAAGAAACAGCAGAGCCAAAAACATGTCACTGGAGCTTGGGGGGCAGCTATAGAGGAAAGCTGCAATGGACTTGTTAAGCCCACCATCCTCCTTTCCTCCCGGAGTGTGGTAAATGGTCAGATCATGATCATGAAGCTTATAATTGAACAACTTTCATAGATACACCTTTGTTATATTTATTGGTCCAAGGGCAGGAATTAGGTACCCTATGTTTCACTTAACATGTGGATTTGGCAAATAGTAGGGGAATGAAAACAGCAGTGAGGATTCACAGCTGTCTTGGATTTGGTTCTCGAAAAGCCAGACCCTGATAAAATGATAGTTTAAGGGAGAGGGCTATACGAGAACGGCTAGTAGATAGTGAGGATGTGATAGAGGGAAGAGGGGCAGACAGCTAAGGAAGGTTCCTAAATTTAATCTTACAGAAGGATAATCTCAGCTGGAGGCAGGGGACTGATACAGCTTCCAAATAGTCATTGGTAGGTTGTGCTCCTAGGGATAGCAGCTTTCTGGCATTTTCAGCTGACTTTATACATGGGCCACATTAGCCTTCCATAATCCTGGTTAGGGAAAAGTAGCTCTCAGGGTCAGAGGCATGGTCATCAGCCATTGGCAGTCTACTTGAACTCACTTAGTAAGTTTGGGGACTATGCATGGGTTACTAAGAGGGTCACTTTTTTTATATTTACTTTATCTTTTATTATAACTAAGGAAAACTATAACTATCTATTCTTCAACCCCATCAAAGACTCCAGAATTATCTAAGTAAACAGGAAGTACTTATTTTTATATGTTTATGTTTTTTGAAAATTGTGTTTGTGTTTTGGGGAGTGTACAGATGCCTGAAGGTGCCCAAGGAGATCAGAAGGGGGTTCAGCACCCCATGTGGATGCTGTGAACTGAGGTCCAGTCCTCCTGTACTCTTAACCATTGAGCCATCTCTCCAGTCCTGGTAGGGTTTCTGGCGGTAATAAAATGTCTTGTACTCATTCAGTCATTGAACTGATAGCTTTCCGTCTGCTTCAGTGCTCCTGGAATTGTCCTTATGCAGCAATGAACAAAACATTGTCGGCTGGTGATGCCGTAACAGAACAAAGATGGAGGGATAAGGCTTGCTGAGGGATACTTATTGACATGGCCAATCAAGGAAAGTCATATTGAGAAGTAGACATCTGTGTCAAAAGCTGAAAGGGGGTGTGCTCACATAGCTGTCTGCAACCGAGATTTCTAATCGGAAGAAACACTGCTCACACAAAGGCCCCATGGCAGAAGTATGTGCCGAGCATGTTTAAGAAAGAGCACAGCGGCTGGGGTAGGAACTCTAGGAGCTGAGCTCCCGAGAAATCCTAACGAGGAAGCAGCAGTACAGCTCATGCAGGCCTCTGTGGGTGGCTCAGAGGCCTTTGCCTTTTATTAATGAGATGAGAGGAAGGCTTTTACCAAACAATGACCTGGCTCATCTTACAAAGTTGAGAATGTTCTAAGGTCTGGCAGAGGTGAGCGAAAGCCTACAGATTTGTTGAAGTATCTCTTTCAGAATTTTCCACTTTACTCCATAATAAAAATAAATATGAGCGGGACCAGATCTATCAAGGCTTGTAGGTGGCATGACTGTGGCACTGCTTCTGCTGTATTCTGTTGGGCTGAAGTAAACGGTAAAGCAAGCACAGATCTGAGGGAAGGGGGAACATCCCCTTGATAGGAGGACCTGGAAGTCCCTTCGTGAAGAGGTATGGATACAGAGAGGAAAATGAATGCAGCAATTTTTGCAAAGTCTACCCTAACAAATGACCTCATATTGAAGTTCTAGCATCCTTATTTTATGATATCTGTGTGTCACCTTCTTCTATGATGTAAAAGTGAAAAAGTGTCCAAGAAGATGTGCCATGCCCACTTCAGACCACACCACCATATGCGCCAGTGAGTATGTATGTGCCAATCCCCCTTTCCCCCTGTAGACTCCTGTGCAGCTCAGTTTTTCCTCTGAAGTACTTCTGATAGCATAGCAAAGAAAAAGATTTTGAGAGTCTGAGGCCACAACTTTTCAAATACAAGATTATTTTGAAGTCTTTGCTTTAAAACGAGGGATAATTTTGTGCGCGTTATACTGTGTATATTATACTATGGAACAAAATGAGTTGTCTGCAAGGCTGAGCCTATGATCTCCTGAGCACATGAGTGCTCTGTACTTCCTTGGGGCCAAGGGTGACAGTTGCAGAGAGCGGAGCACGTCACAAGCAAGACAGCTTCAAGTTTAAACTTTACCTTCTTCCTATTTTTAGTGCAGCCTGAGAATAAAAACATCTCATCAAACACCTATCCAGTGATATGAATGACCTCTTGGACACAGTGAGTCATAATCTTCTCACTGTACTACCAACTGCCTATTTAATTTGAAAGAACATTCTCCCCGAGAAAGCTCTTCAAGTGCGTTTGATGAGGAAGGCGGTGTCTGTAACTGACTGTGGCATTTGCTTTAATAAGCTGTGGGAGAGGTTTAGTGATCAGTGGGCACTGACATTTGAGGAAGGAAAGACAAACTTTACTTCTCCTGATGTGACTTTCGTCTTCCCCTCTTGACTCTGGCCTTGCAGCCATGGAAACTTGGAGAGATGCTGTATTCTCTTGGCTTTGGAAGTAATAAACTTTTTTCCAACACGTAGACCCAGATTACTTTTCTCCTTTAGAGATCCAATGTTGGAAATGTTTCTTCTGAGATGCTTTGCCTTGTATTTGAATTTTCTCTCTTGTTCTGTCTTGTGGGGATGGTGCGAATGTTGTTTACATGTTCGTGTGTGTACATGTGTGTTCATGTTTAAGTGTGTGCACATGTGTGTGCATGCACATGCATAGATTGTTCCTCACTGGAACTTATTTCATATTGTTTTGAAGAAACATGAATAAACAAAGCATGGATAAATGAAAGATTTTAAAAGGTCAAATTTTGAAAACGCATTTCATAGATACATACATTATTGCAACTATATATGGCTTCATTTCTTTGTGTAACTTCCACCTGCATCAAGATTAGGACATCACCAGCACCATCATAGCAGACTGAATCTTGGCCCAGTGGCTTTGAAGTTTCTGTGGTCTTGGAATTGGAGACTCTGTTTCATCATCCACAAAATGAGAATGAAAATGCCCACCTTGAAGAATTACTTTTAGTAGCAGAGATAACACATTGTGCACTCAATGTAACTGAAACTTCATATCATTCGGTGTGGCATATTACAATATAATATATATGTCAACCCAAAATGATTGCATATACTGAATATGTCTCAAAATATTAATGTGGATATGATTTTTTTAGATTATTTATGTACATGAATGTTTTGCCTACATGTATGTGTGCCAGTTGTATATGTGGTACTCCCAAAAGTCAAAAGAGGGCATTGGATCCCCTAGAACTGGAGTTAATGGATGGTTGTGAGCCACCATGTGGATGCTGGGAGTTGAACCCAGGTCCTTTGTAAGAATAGCAAGTAATCTAAACTGCTGATCCATTTGCTCAGCATGGCGATCTAATTTTGAACCTATAGCAGCAGTTTTCAAAAACAAAACAAACTATCTGGCCCCTTTGCATCGTTTAGGCATACACAAGCACCTCAGACAGTCCTTTCTTTTACTTCCTTTGAATTCTTCTCAATTCTCTGTTTCCCTGTTTCTGCCTTTTCTCACTTTTATTCCCACTTAGAAGGAAAGAGGCTATAATTTTTCTTAAATCATTTATGTTTTTGCCTATAACAGATACCTACTATCTGTCCTGTAGTACACAAAAGGTGACTATTGTGTGCACTACTAGAAAAACATGAAAAACTGTTGATGGTCTACTAATCTAGGACTCTAGTAAGACTTCCATTGGAGGTGAGGATCAATCACTGAGATTGACTCTGGGAGCAGGGATATGTGACAGGTGGGCTATTATTAGTCATGATGACTGTTAAAAGTCTTGAGATTTCTTTTGTTCACTCAGTTGATGTGGGTTTGTTAATTTATTGATTAACTGTCTTTGAAAGAACTGACAGGAAATTATGGAAGTAGGATGAAGCACACAACATGATCAAAGAGGTGAATGAGGAAGGTTGTTTCCTAATTTTCTGAGAAATCGCCACACTGACATCCAAAGGGGCTGTACCAGCTTGCATTCCCACCAGCAATGCAGGAGTGTTCCCTTTTCCCCACAACCTCTCCAGCATAAGTTGTCATCAGTGGTTTTTGATCTTGGCCATTCTTACAGGTAGGTGTAAGATGGAATCTCAGTGCTGTTTTGATTTGCATTTCTCTGATGGCTAAGGATGATGAGTATTTCCTTAAGTATCTTTCAGCCGTTTTAGATTCCTCTGTAGTGAGTTCTCTGTTTAGGTCTGTACCCCATTTTTATTGGGTTATTTTTTCTTTTGATGACAACTTTCTTGAGTTCTTTGTATATTTTGGAGATCAGCCCTCTGTCCCATGTGGGGTTGGTGAAGATCTTTTCCTATTCTGTAGTCTGCTGTTTTGTCTTCTTGGCCATGTCTTTTGCTTTACAGAAGTTTCTCAGTTTCAGGAAGTCCCATTTATTAATTGTTTTTCTCAGTGTCTGTGCTACTGGAGTTATGTTTAGGAAGTGGTCTCCTATGCCAAGGCATTCAAGAGTACTTCCTACTTTTTCTTCTATGAGGTTCCGTGTTGTTGGTTTTATGTTGAGGCCTTTGATCCATTTGGACTTGCATTTTGGGCATGGTGACAGAAATGGATCTATTTTTATTCTTCTGCATGTTGATATTCAGTTATGCCAGCACCATTTGTTAAATATACTTTCTTTTTCCCATTTTATGTTTTTTGCTTCTTTGCCAAAAATCAGATGTTCATAGGCGTGTAGATAATTATCCAGGTCTTCGATTCGGTTCCATTGGTCCTCCTGTCTATTCTTATGCCAATACCAGGTTGTTTTCAGTACTGTAGCTCTGTAGTAGAGTTTGAAGTCAGAGATTGTGATGCCTCCAGAAGTTCCTTTATTTACAGGATTGTTTTGGCTATCCTGGGTTTTTTTGCTTCTCCATATAAAGGTGAGTATTGTTCTTTCGAGGTTTGTGAAGAATTTTGCTGGGATTTTGTGGGAATTGCATTGATTGTATAGATTGTTTTTTACTATGTTAATTCTACCTACCCAAGAGCACGGGAGATCTTTCCATTTTCTGGTGTCTTCTTCAATTTCTTTCTTTGAAGATTTAAAGTTCTTGTCATCCAAGTCTTCCACTTGTGTGGTTAGAGTTACTCCAAGATATTTTATATTATTTGTGGCTATTGTGAAGGGTGATGTTTCTCTGATTTCATTCTCAGCCCATTCAGCAATACCACTTTTGGGTATATACCCAAAGGATGCTCAATCATACCACAAAGACATGTGCTCAACTATGTTCATAGCAGTATTGTTTGTCATAGCCAGAACCTGAAAACAACCTAAATGCCTCTCGACCAAAGAATGGATAAAGAAGATGTGGTATATTTACACAATGGAGTACTACACAGCAGAAAAAAACAATGACATTTTGAATTTTGTGGGCAAATAGATGGATCTAGAAAACATCGTATTGAATGAGGTAACCCAGATCCAGAAAGACAAATATAATACATACTCATTATAAGTGGCTTTTAGACATAAAGTAAAGAAAATCCAGCCTGCAGTTCACATTCCCAGAGAACCTAGACAACAAAGAGGACCCTAAGAGAGACATAGATGGATCTAGTCTACATGGGAAGTAGAAAAAGAGAAGATTCCCTGAGTAAATTGGGAGCATGGGTGCCACAGAAGAGGGTAGAAGAGGAGGGGAGAGGAAGGGAGGGAAGGGGGAAAATGCAGCTCAATAAAAACAATAAAAAGTAAATAAAAAAAACAATCAGCTATCTAATGGATAATAATAAAACAAATTAAAAACAAAGAAATCAGAAAAAATGAGGTGAATGAAGCAAAGTGAAAAAATGAATTCCATAAGCTGATGCTCATCTCAAAGGTATTGAGATAAGTGAATGTGATTGGCTAGCCTGTCTTTTGGAGGGCTAAAGCTTTGTAGTAATGTTTTTTTCAGAAATGGAGTGCTCTAGAGATATGTAGTCAAATGAATTTATGTAGTCAAATGCACCTTCATGGTGCATGCAGCTTTAGTGACTCTGCTGACTGATCTTTTCTGGCTTCATTTCTGCATCTGCTCTTCTAGTAGCTGGCTTAAACAGCAGGAAGCTCAGCTCCCAAGATCTTGCTCCTCAGCTGGCTCCCAAATACCCTTAGTATCATATTACTCATCCTGGATGCCTAGAAATGTTTTGGTGTTTTGAAGACTATTGACAGAAGAGATCTTTGCATAGTGTGTTTTGGTGCTAGGTTCAGGGCTGTGTTTTACTGAGTATCTCATTTACAAGAGTTGTTTGTGAGCATGTCTTCCACTCATTGATGGTCCATTTGTAGGTTATGGGAAACAACCCTTGATGGAAGTGTTTTCACCAAAGAAGTCAGCAAGCACACATGTTGGGTCCTGTTTTCCTCAATGTTATATCAGTTGCAAAACATCTACTAGCATACTGCTGGCACCGAGTGTGTGATTGTGTCAAGCAAAAATAGATGCCACCAGTCAGTAGTGCTTATGGACATAAATATAAGGCTCTCTGTGGAGGCAAAAGTGCTGTGTGGCACTGTTGAAGAGTTCCCAGTAAAGCTTATTTGGAATTTGGGAACCTCAATGAGTCTGCTTGGACTTTAGCCTGGGAAATGCAAAGGTTAAGCATTGTGATGAAGGCTCTTGGTTTGCTTGAAAAGCATACAAAGGAAAGGGGGTTGTCTTTTTTTTCTGCTAAAGACAGATGTGGAAAGCCTAGTATCTATCACATGTAAGAACAAGTCTCTGCAGCATTCACTGCCAGGAGGCTTAGAATATGGCTGAAATGACCCTGATTTATACATTCTCTAAGAAGCAGAGGTGATGACAAGGAACTAGCAGGGTTGTCCCTGCAATTGATGGTACTATCATAGTAATTCAGCTGACAGCATCCTTTGGTTCATAATTGTCAAAGCAGTCATTTCTTTCATCTCTTCAGATTCAATATCCTTAGGCTGATAGTATAGATTGAACTTTTTCAGTCTCAGAAGTCACCACTACTCCCCAATACTGTCTTAACTATACCTAATCATTTAGCAAACTCCTTAGTCTTTATTGCTTATTTATTTATTTACTGTTTATTTAGGTTTTTTTTTAGACAAGGTTCTGTTGTATGTCTCAGTCTGACTTCTTGACTCAGCCTTACAAGTTCTGGAATTACAGGTATGAGTCACACACACCCATTCCTAGCCTTTCCCACAGTCCACGGATATCGAATCATTATTCCCAGCTTTTTAGATGCGCAGTCAATGGTTTGGATTTAATAATCCAACATCATAGCAGTGGAGTTCTGGATCTAAGACAGAACAATGTGACACAAGAGAGTCACTTCTCTTTCCCACTGCATAGTCCTGAAGTGCATTTTCTCTTAAAGGATGCTGGCTTGAAGGATGCTCAGAGATTTTTATGAACCATAGCAATGATGGTGTACCTGGACATCCCATATTTTTTCAAAGCCAAAGAAAGCTTCCATTTTCTTCCAAAAGCCTGGCTTAGGAGAGTATTAAATAGCTTTAAAACTATAAGCTCTTGAGCTAGATATAGTGATGTACACCACTAACACCAATACTCAGGGAGCCAAGGCAGGAAGACCAGTAATTCAAGGTCACCTTCAGATTCATAATGAATTTGAGGTTGCTTCAGAAAAACAAAAGCAACAAGAAAAAGCTATTGACCTTTCAGGGCCACGTTTTGGGAATTCCCCTGCTTCTCTTTGCAGATAGTAGGAACTCCTATTCATTTGGTGTGTCAGAGCCAACACACACAGGCTCTGACACATTATATACATTTCTTCTCTTCTTTATAGAGGGAAAGATCTGTTGGTAGGGCATTGGACATCAGGAAATCTCTAAACGCTACTTCAATATTGGCAATTTTATTTAAATAGACAGTTGTTACACATGCGCCCTTACACATGTTCATTTGCCCCTCACTCATGCCCCGTCTCACCTCCTCGAAAAGAAAGAATTTGAACAAGCACCTCACAGTTGGAACTAGGTTGCTTGGTAACCCAGCTTTGGCTTACTTGTTGACTATCTCACTTTGGGGTACTAATGCTGTTGTAAAATATAGACATAAAGTTGCCTTAAACTTCAGATCTGGTGGGGCCAACAGATTAAGAGATGGTTTTATTGAAAAGATAGTTTGTTATTCACAGATCCTAAGACAAGCTAGGCAAGGCAAAAACTGTGAGGGAGTGTCACGGAGAAGCACCAGGATGATGAAAAGAAAGGGGAATATTGGGGATAAGAACTTTGTGCTTTCCTGGTGGGGTAGACTGGCTAATGTATAGTTTCTGCCTGATCTGGGGCATAGTGTAGCAATGTCCTCAGTTTAGTATCTGGCGCTTGGTGATAAGGGCTGTGGAGGTGAGAGTAGGCTGGAATGTAAAAGCTCCAGAAAGAAGGTGCTTGTGGTATGGATTCTGGACTGGTTCATAGCTTATGGAAGGCACGCTGCTGGACCAGTTTGCTATCTCTAGGAATTAGCTAGCCCTGGGAAGGGCATACAGGATTTCAAGATGTCAAAGCATTGGACACCATTAAGACAGAAGCTAATAATGTCGTAAAGAGTGAGCGGGAGGAAAAGGTGAGCAATTTTGGCCAGATGGCTTAGTGGATAAATGTGCTTACCACAAAAGCTTTAGGATCTGTGCTTGAATCCCGAGGAGCCCACTGTGGAAGGAGAGACTGAACTCCATAAAGTTGTCCTCTAATCTTTACCCATGCAACACATATGCATCATGCATATCTCTCTCTCTAATAGTAATAGTAATAATAATAATAATAATAACAATAAATCAAATAGAAATTAAAAGGAAGGAGAGGGAGGAGAAGGAGATGCTGATTGGAGTGTACTGTATGAACTTGCCTGGGAAGACCTAAACAACTGTCTACTTGTCCCAGACAGGTACCACCAACAGACCAACATAACAATTCCACCAAAGTCTAGCTTGACAAACCAATGCAGTTATTGGGGTTACTTTACAGTAGCAGGAGTAAGAGTGACTTCCAAACAGGCACATCAAACAAACCTTTTACCCCAACATAGATGATAACCTCCCCATAGATGGACCCCATTTAGATAAACTCCCATCCTTGCTATACTAGTCTAGGTCCCCCTGAATCCATGGGTAGCTGCATAGAATTACACACAGCTGGAAGGAGAAACAGGAGGGAGTGGCGAAACCATGGATGTTGAGCCCTCCCTTCTATAAGGAAATGGCCATAGGCCTGATCTTAAGGGTCTCTTGTTGGTGATCTCAGTTCTTAGGATGAAGATGGTAATGGCTGTTGTGTTTGGTAGACAGTGGTCCACCACAGTAGGTACATCAGTGGTATGAGATGCTCTCTTCATTTCCTGACTGTGCTTTAGCTGTAACTGTGAGAACACCTCACAGCCCATATAGCAGTAGCTACTGAATAAGAAGCACAGCTGAAAGTAAAAGTTGAGATTTAGGAACAACTCAAAGTTTGAGACAGCTCTGTAGTGGTAGATCCACAGAGAGCCAGGTCACTGAATAGCAGCCAACCCTATGCGCTTTCATTCAAACTTCAGGGGAGCACACATTTCACACGTTCAGAAATCAGCCGAACTCTAAGAAGAAATAAACCCTTGCCAGTGTTTTTATGTCACCACTGAGCATATAAAAGAAAAGAAATGCCTTCTAGGGAACTGAGAAAATTCTCTATTTGAGATCCATTGTTTCAGAGCTTACAGTCGTGACTAAATGAAATAATCTTCAGATTAAATCCTTTCATTGTCTTTAGAGCTGAGGTTGAGGTCGGGGAGGGCAGTGGAGGTAAAACGGCTTCCGAGATGCGCTCCAATGCTAAAATATGCTGCCCTGGAGTTTTGCTGGCTGGTCAAGGTTAGGTAAGAGACTCACGTGACCCACATAGAAGAGATGATAAAATAGATAAAAAAAAATAGTAGCTTGGCCATTGATCCCCATTCCTGACAAGTTCTAAACAGCCTCAAGTACCAAAGAGGTTTCCAGATGGACTGCTTTTCAGTTTTCCAGGGCCCCAGAAAAGGAGTCCTCTGCTAAAGAGCAGTACCGCTTTCGCCAGGAGAGGATACCTACCTTCTCAGTTCTAGGTGAGCGTTGAGTTGTAGCCAGGAATAAAATGGCAGCATTTTGGATTCCGAAAATAGTGGCAACGCAGAGGCTTCTGCGGGCCTGAAAGGATCCTGGACACTGACAATGTTCCTGCTGCACAGACACATGCCTACCTAAAGACTTTGATGGATTCTGGTAGTGATCATGGCACGCAAGCCTCCCTTCCCTGGCCAGGATTAATGCATCACAGGGCATGACTCAACCTTTTAAGAATCAGCTCATTGGGCAGCAGAATGAGTTCACTACAGGAATTAAACACAGATGCTTCGGAAAAACATGTTGTTCCCAGTACCCCGTGTGGAGATTGCATCTAGTGGGAGCTCAGTAAGTGAAGACTATGGAATAGACGAACACGTGATTAAAAGGGTGTGGAGTGACAACCGTTTTCTTTGTTCAATAATGACATTTGTCTGAAACCACAATGAAGAATATTTTAAAATTAAACATCAATCACTGGAGCATGAAAACTACAGCTTCTTGACAGCAAATAATGGCCAGTTAGGCATTGCTTTGTAACAAATACTCCCAAATTCAGTAGGATGCGGCCACCATGATGCTTTGAGTTTTGCGGGCCAGTCCAATCTATGCTTTAAGCCTTAGATGTTCATGCCAGCCAATCTAGGCCGGATTTGGTTCCCATCTTCGGGGTTACGTCTAGTCTGCTCTGTATGGGTCAGTGACCTCTCTAGAGTATGTTCTTGTCCTTGCAGTTGTAGGAGCCCAAGAAGGCAAGCCCTAAGATTTGACCCAAATGAGACTTTTGGTCCATCATCTTGCCAACTTCAAATTCCAAAGCCATTCAGCACCTGTCTTGCTATCTAAAGAATTGAAACAGAGTGTTCTGGAGAAAAAGCAATGGAATCAGATGGGCTGAATGGGAATTCTAGCTCTGCAGCCTCCTGAAAATCCCTGTGCAAGTTCAGTGATTTTTGTGCCTCAGTTTTCTTATCTGTAAAATGAAGCCCAGGCCTGGCAAATAGCTCAATGTGCGTAGAGTGCTTGGCGAGCATACATGAGGTCCTGGCTTTGATCCTCAGCATCACAAGAACCAGATGTGTCAGCTTCCTAAAAACCTAGGTAGACTCAGCCCTGCACTCTCCATTTATTTATTATTTTTTTACTTACTGAGGCTCAGAGAGGTTAAGAGAATTGTCAGAGTCACACAGCTGAGAAGTGATTGAACCAGCCTAACGTCCTGGGCCTTGCTCCAGTATGAATGCTTAGTCATTATAGGAGGAGCCGACTCAGAAATTACCAAGTTGAGTTTTTCCCCCTTCCTTTCTTTATAATTCTGCCTCTGTGCCTTGGGAGGAAGGATTCTAATTTAGGGCTTCACATGTTTATTATTTTCTGGCTAGACCGATCTACCTCCTGGTTCCTTGGTACTGGATTGATGCCACGATCAGAGAACTGCATTCTCGTTCTCACAATCTCTGAGTCCCTAGTTTCTCATGAAATGGCATGTCCCTGAGTGTCCCCTTCCCTCCCCAACACACTGCCTGCCCAGGCTTTCTTTCTCTGCTGCGGGCTGGAACAATCTTGGCTGTCACATGGTGTTTGGTTACAGGCTCAGAAGGGTGAGGCCAACTCAGAAGCTGTAATTTTAGTCCTCGCTGAAAGACAAGAGGAAGTGAATTGGGCACTTTAGGCCACGTTAACAGGTGTCCCTCAGCCACAAGGCTGTCTCTTGCATCCTGCAAGAAAGCATGGCCTCGGGACTTTTGGACTATAGGTAGACATCAGAGTTTTACCTAGAAATTCTGGTTCTAAAAGCACTTGGGTACAAAAAAAGCCTCAATAAGACCCCAAGCCACCAGTTTGGGGAGCTTCAGGAAACGGGAAGTTCTCAGTCCCCCAATAATGTGCAAATCTACAGCTCTGACCTTGACCTTGTGCTTGCTTCTGCTGCCTACCAACTTGGCGGGGGGTGGGGGGGGAGGAGGGGCAATGGAAACTGCTGTCCTAGCAACCTGTTTGAAGAAATGTCCAAGGCAGCAAAAATTCTGCTCATATACGTCTCTCCTCACCTATCTCCTGCCAGCGCCCCACCTGCCCCAGTCCCAGCTCTTTTGTCAGCATCCCATGACTCCACCACTGTCCTTCAAGGCTTTCCACTACAGAAAGAGATTCCCGTAGATAAAGCCCACATGATCCAAAAGGACAGGCAGAGCAGAACGTTCCGTTTCATTTGGTCTACTGCTCGACATCTTAAGCCATTCCACCACTTCTCTTGTACACTAGAGTCAGGGCTTAGCTCCAAGAGTCTGCATGCTTCCAAATGATTGCCTCTTCTGCCCTCCTCCAGTCTGAAGACTTCAAGAGGAAGGACCTTTGGGCCCGAGGACTGAAAAGATTCATGAAGTGGGAAGGGACAGATGATATTCTGTCACTTCAGGCAGGAAAGCCCCTGTCTCTCATGGAGTGCATGGGGGTCATGGGACCGGGTGAAAGAACTGTGTATCCATCTATGAAAGAATTGTGTGTATCAATCTATGTCTCTTGAAACCCGGATGAGAGTTTAGGAGTTAGAATTTGCATGCCTAACCTTGCCCTGCTTTGGACCCTGCTGGGACGGCAGCCTGGTGAAATATAACCTCTGCACATCCAGGGTTGAAAATGTACACAACAACATATACATTTGCGAAGGGCCTTCAGTTGGGAAAAAATGACTTGGGGCAGGGTAAAAAGTATATGCTTCAAAATAACCCACTAATCCCCAGTAAGACCTAGTTGCAGGGTTAAGGTTGTGATATTTCCACAAACCTCTGACAGCTTTTTGCAGATGAAAATATCTGTGGTTATGTTGGTGACAGAGGAACTGGCTCGGCTAATCATGACTGTGGTTCATTGCCAAGGTTCCTAATGGAAGGAAACGCAACACTGTGTTTAAGGGAGGCAGATGTAAAATTTGAAGTTCCTTCCAAGTTCTCAGATCACCTAAATTCCAGGTTAAGCATCTCTGATTTAGAAGTGAGCCAAATGCCTTGTATGTTCTTTGAAGGCAGGCATTCTGTTCCATCCACTTTCATTTTTGATTTTTTTTTATTTTTTATATTCTGTGTGTCTGTGTATGGGTATGAGGACATGAATGAAGGTTCCCACAGAGGCTGGCGGAGAGTTAACTCCTGGAGCTGGAGATACAGGTGGTAGATCATCCTCTTAAATGGCCGAGCCATCTCTCCATCCCCCAAGAATTTTGTTACTCCTGGAAAGAGTCAGGCATGGAATAAGGTGAGCAGGCAAGTTGGTACCCCTTCCCGAGGTGTTCACTAGCCACCCTCAACTCCTTTTGACTTGCAGCCACTCTCATTTGTCCTCTCCCACAGCATCTTTTAAATATTTATTTTTATATATTTTCAATTATATGTGTGTGTGTGTGTGTGTGTGTGTGCGCGCGCGCATGCGCGCGCGTGTGTGTGCGTGTTGTGTGGTATGTGAAAGTATATGAACAAAAGTACAGGTGCCCTTGCAGGCTAGGGGCTTTCAATCCTGGAGACAGAGGTGGTTGTTAGCCCTCTGATGTGAGTGTTGGGAACTAACTAGGGTTATGCTCTTAACTACTGAGCCATCTCTACCATCTCCACCTAGAGTATTTGGGGGCAGAGGCAGTGGACTTTATCTCTTGTATTTTGTACACAGCTGGTGGGCCATTCCATTTCAATGGATTGCCGCTACCTTGCTTCAGTCCTACCATTAGAAGTGCCCAGTTTCGTTAGTGTGATAGATCAGTGTCGTTGGGGAGCAGATTTTGATCAGATTCCCGACCCCATCCTGATGCTGTCTTCCCCATCCTTCCCAGCGTGTATGTGAGTTTCTACCATTTCATTTCCTACTTCTATCTTTCCACTGTGCTGTAAACTGCAGGAAGGAGAAGTTAAGTTCCTTGTCTACCGCTGCATTCCCAGCACAGAAGATACTTAGTGAAACCAGTACATTTCAGGTGAGGGAAGGACTAGTCAGGGATGCCCTCGGACCAGAACATTGGGATCTCGTGGAAGTTTGTTAGAAATGCAATTTCTACAGCAGCAGAACCTGCATTTAACAAAATGTTCAGACAATTCTCTTGATGCATTCCAGTTTCTGGAGAACTGGTTGGGTATCTTAACTTTGATGGGAGACAAATACTAAATTGGAAGAGCTTCCCAATGGTCTCAAAGACCTCACCAATCAGGAGGGCAGGGCATGGAAGAGAAGCACTGTCACTGGTGAGTTAGGTGCCTTAGATTCAGAACATTGTTTGCTCATTTGTGGCGTATGGGAGTCTCTGCACATCCTCATCTGAAAAGTGAGGTCAATGAAACCCCTGCAAGAGCCACAGCGAGGCCAAAGAGTGGGGCAGAGAATGAGGACAGGAGAGCCTGGGAAACCTTACAAAATTAGCATATGAAGAAAACCAAGTTGGCAGAGAGAAAGGTTGGAAACTCCCCTTGCCCTTATGTCATAAGGCTAAGGTTGCTAAGAGGCACTCCAGAGTATCTGAAGGTGGCCAATGCTACCAGGCCTACCTCCAGAGTGGTCACTTAAGATGCTAATGATATGGCACAAAAAATTGTATGTAGAACTATATGTAATAGAGCGTGCATGAAAAAGACTGTACTAGGCACCCCAAAACTCCAAGATATTTGGCACAACCTGTTTGTACTTGCTTCAGTGTTGGAAGTATTGAAATCTTTCTTTGTTCCTCCAGTTTGCTGCTTGCCTATCCTAGAAGTATATTATCTTCCCATTTCTCTCTCTCTCTCTCTCTCTCTCTCTCTCTCTCTCTCTCTCTCTCTCTCTCTCTCTCTCTCTCTCTCTCTCTGTGTGTGTGTGTGTGTGTGTGTGGTGAATGAATGCCAGATGCCAGTACACATGCCTGTCTGTGCCCATGAGGGGGACAAAGAAATATGACAGGTATATTATTTTATCTTTTTCCATATTATTCCCTTGAGACAAAGTCTGTCTCTGAACATAGAATTTAGAGCTTGTCATTTTAGCTATGCTGGATAGCCAGTGAGATTCTAGGATCTACCTGTTTCTGCCCCACTCAACAATGTGGTTACAGATACACACATTCATTCACACCTAGATTTTTATATGGGTCCTGGGGATCTGAACTCAGATCCTTAAGTGTATGCTGCAACTGAACCTATAGCCCAGGCCCCAGTATCCCTGCTTCCCCTATAGCTATGTATCTCTGATCAATTTCTTGTTTCTGGGCAAAAGAGCTTGGAACTCCTTTTAAGGTGTCCTCTGAACCCCAATATCAGCCACTTTCTATAGAAAGATGCAATGAGTTGTTGGTTCATATTCAAAGTACAGAACAGGTCATGAGTCACTGTGGTTAATTTCACAAAGACCATTTTCCATAATATACAATGATAAAATTTAATCATCTTTCAAAAGCTCTGATCATTTTTCCTTCTTACCCCAGTCTTGCTCTGGAAAGCTCTCCTCTCTTGTTTGATCAAAACTGCACAGAGTTCTTCACAGCACTGTGAAGTGTGGCCTTAGTTTTGGCGCCCCTAGCCTCTTGTTTCAGCATTCTTGCCTTTTGTCTAGAGTGCCGCCTTCCTTACTCGGAACACAGATTCTGTCTACTAAGTTTTTTCCCCAGCTAAAGCAACCAGTATCAGCACTCACAAAGCAGTCCATTTTTTCTGGAAGCAGGTCCTTGCTTGTCAAATGAAAGAGTTCCCCCTCATATAGGTATCAGTATTATGGGGAAAGTTTATAATCAGACATTTTGCATGAGCATGCCACTGAGGAAGTAGCATCACAACCTTTGAAATCACTTGCATTTCTTGGCTCTGGGTCTTGGGTCCTGAAAATTATGTCCATTTTTTGTTGGAGTTATAGACCAAGAAATTCAAGTCAGTCAGCTCAAGAGCAATGGGATAGTTTAGGGCAATTCTTAGTTCTTAGGTCACGTTTCCTTATTCAGAACTGATAGAATTCTACACAACTGGTTGAGTCAGGAAAGTAGAACTTTAGATTCTTGAAAACAAACAAACAAAAAATAAACACCTACAGGAAATATTGGTAGCCCAGGTAAATGGTCCTCACCCCTGCTGCTTCCAAGTATTTTCATTTTGCCCCCATCTATTACATGGTATTCTGTGTTTACCTGAGGCTTGTTCCAACAGAATTTAGCAACTCTATCTTAGTCTGGTTGTCTATTTACATGGTAAATGTTACATAAAAGAAAGGGAAATATTCACTTTAATATATGTCGTAAAAATGCCCTTTAGAGATAAGTAGGTAGGAAGAACAAACATTTCATATTTATAAAATGAATCATTTTATTTAAAAAGTTATTTGTGAAGTCAAAACTTAATGACAATAATGGGGCAGATGATACAATGGCAGTTGCTGAGAATTATTCAGCATTTTTGTGAATTTGTAGGTACTTTCACATAAATCAATTCATCAAAATTTCTCAGCAATCTGATAGGCATCAGTAATTCCATCTTAAAACTGAGAAAATGGAGGTTTAGAAAAGTTATATTGGCATTATTAGGGGAAATATATGAGCCTGGGTCTTCTGACTCGAAATCAAATGTTTATTGTCATGCACCAGTCAAAATTAATATATAGGCAGTTGTAAATCCACATGGTTGTCTCAAAGTGTCTATAATATTCAGCATCTAACTAACTAAGAAAATGGAAACACCCAAGGTATCTCTCACAGACAGGAGCTCAAACCGAAAATTATTTCCACAGAGGATGCATTAGCTGAGAAGCCAAACAGAGAATGCTGTGGGGAAATAGTTTAGTGGTGACAGGGACTGCTACCACTCTTCAGCTGGAGGGACAGGGGAAAGGAAGAGTGTTCCTGTAGTCTGGCAGCTAGAGATACTCTGCAAAGGATGGGGTAGTGGTGAGCCAGTCTGGTGGGCAGTGGAAGCCTGGAGGAAACATGGCCATAGGCTGAGCAAAGAGGCAAGAGATCCAAACTCTACCCTCTTTCACTCCAGTCTCCTCTTAGCGCCTTCCACCAGCTGGTCCCAAGTGAACGCTAGTGAACGGAAGAGATGCAGGAGCAAGAGAGGCAAAGTAAGGTAAGGAACGCAGCTGGAAGCAATGGCCCAGGACTGGCCCAGCATCCTTTACTTTTACATGTGGCTACACTACCAGAACTAGGTTTCTACCCTCAAAAGTTTTCTCCTTGAGGAATACCTGGTTATAATACCCCTGTCTCATTAGACCCCTCTCTCCCAAGCAGGTTTGCAAGAAATCCAGTTGTAATCAGTTTTCAGGTCAAAAAGAAGCAGCTTGAAAGTTTGCAAAAGTGTGTGCGTGTATGTGTGTGTGTGTGTCTGTGTGTGTGTGTGTGTGTGTGTGTGAGAGAGAGAGAGAGAGAGAGAGAGAGAGAGAGAGAGAGAGAGAGAGAGAGAGAGAGATTGAGATTGAGATTTGTCCCGTTACACAGTTGAGCCCCAGACAGAAACTTCAGTTGCTTTGGGAACAGAGAGACCAAAGTTCCAGTGACTCAATAAAAGACAGTGTCAATGAATATCTTGGCAAGCCAGTGTCAGAAAGTGCAGCCAAATGCTTTGCCAGAAGAACTGGTTGGGCAATAAACTGATGGACCTAAAAGCCTGGCATACACCACCTGTTCTTCTGGATATTAGTTAATCAGCACCAATTCAAACAACTCAGCCCAATTTGTATCTTTGTTAGCCCCTCTCCTTATTTGCAGATTTATTATCTTTTGTCCTTTTCAAGGATATATATATATATATATATATATATTTCTCTCAAAGCTAAATTTATTATTTATGACTTTTTCTGTTTATTTCCCAGCCTGTGTGTAGATAATTGGAGCCATCTGATGCCCTTACACCAAAGTAAGGAAATGCTGGCATACAAAAAAATCATTTCTGTGGTTCATAGCACAGTTTTGTAGACTTGCACCAATGTAAAAGGACACTCATGGTCATTTGGGTTCCTGATTGGGAAGAGATAAAAGGGAAACTCTACACCTCATTCAGGGCTGGGCACACAATAGATTCTCAAAGAAAGAAGTGCTCGCTGAGTGGATGGGAACATAACAATTGTACAGTACCTTGTTCATTTTCCTGACAGGTGCTTTTTTGTCTTAAATACACTTGGTAGCATTTGATAGCATGCAGTCAATGCTTTGGTGTTTTTCTGGGAACTTAGTAAAGCCGAAACAGTAAAAAGGTCTTCAAGGTTTTGTTTGGCTTTTTTTAGGACTTCCTACCTTCACTCTGTACTGAGTTAATGATAAATCAGGGGCTTACACCTATGAAGGAGCATTTTATCTGTGCTTTAATGTCCTATAGCTTTACATATTTAGCGTACAAGTTCTTCTAACAAAAAGCATCCTAACAGCCACATAGCTACCATGCAATGCTATCAAAGTTAACATTTTCTCCAATGCTTACTTTATGTCTGCTTAAAGAAATGAAATGTTGCAGTTAGAATCAAAAGGCCCTATGTTTCCTATATAATCTGGTTATGCCCTGTCTCCCCAAGGTTAACTATCCTCCTAAATTTTGTATTTATCAGTCTTCACCTCAATATGTCTTAGTGTCATTACTGTATATATTAAAAATTGATGTCGGCATGTTTTAAAACTTTGCATAAATCATATACTATTGTAACTCACTTTGTGTCTTAAAGATATTGATACCCATGGCTCTAGCGCATTCATCTTTGACTGCCCCGAGGAATGCTGTTGGAAGAACATAGTACAATTTATTTATACACTCTCCGATTCATGGGTATTTAGGTTACTTTGGATCTTTTGCTCCTGCAAACAATGCTGCCACAAACAATTATGTCAAGTGCCTTTATGGCACCTGGGGGAAAGGTCTCCAAGGCAGTAGATCTCAATCTCTCCTGCACATCAGAATTGCCTTGAGGCCTTTCAAAACTCTTACTGCTAGGCTGCCTCCAGCCCAATTAAATAGGCTGCACTGGGGGTTGGGACCCAGGAACTTGGATTTTTAAAAAGCTCCATGGATAATTTCAATGTGCAGTTCATGTTTGATAACCATTGTTCCAGGACATAGAACTAGAGAGGAAGTTTCTAGGTTACAAGGCTTATGGCTTTTCAGCATTGTAGGTCCTGTTGAATTATTCTCCAAAGTACTGGTTCTTGTGGGCACTCAACCAGCAGGGTATAAAATGTCCTGTTCCTGGGGCACCATCTTTTCATAGATCTTTATTGAGTTGTTCCCTAGAGGGACCACAAAGGAGGCAGAGAGATAGCCCTTTGATAGCTTCCCACGCACGCTTGCATCTGATTCATCCTCTGAGAAGATCTTGCTTCTCCCTAAGGTGGTGGAGTTGTAGGAAACGTTCCCACAAAGCATAGTTCAAAGCACGGGGCCACCCAATGCCACATTATTTTGCAACTCCGTATTTTGCAGTCATGCGATCCTTGCCACACACTCTACTTACTATCATCTAATGCGGCATGATTCAGTGTTTATCTGTGAAGTGTAGCTTTAGAGGTACCAAAGGACAAAGCCATATTTGCTGTGATGTGGGTATACTCTCCTCTGAGCCACAGGTCCATTGTGATAGTCTCTTGTGCAGCCAAAAACCAAGATGTTCAGCCAAACCCAGACCTCCGTGGTAGACTAACATGACTGTGGAGAGATATCGGTGATCCCGGCCTTAACTTGCTCTAACTACAGCTGTGTAGAAGCATCTTTTAGCTGTGAAATACACTTTCTTTGGACATTCTGGGCTATTAAGTGAGACTTATTAGCTTTTACTCTCATACTTAATACTAGCTTTCTTTCCCCATATTTATATAGATTTAGAAAATTTTCCGAATTAAAAACTGGTGAGGTAATAATTGCTGTCCACTCTGGATTTAACAATTTGGAACCTAGTAAACCCCTTTCAAATCATGTATGTAAAATGCCATGCCAGTAAGGTTAAGGGAAATTGTACAAGACTTACATAGATACTTGGCCAAGAGCTCCTGGAAATGGTATTGTTCAAATCAGTCCTAACACTGGCTACAGTTTCTTCTGGGAGTACCCTTCGGTGACTTCAATATTGATGAGACGATTTCAGGTCCCATGGCTGACTGTGACATTTCAGATACCTACTAACAAGTTGGCACCTTTTAAATAGCTTCTCTGGACATACTGGACTAGGAGAGTTGTAGGGTCTCAGGAATGCATCTACCTCCTCCTTCCTGCATTTCTTGCTTATGCAGGCTTGCCTGCTGTCTTCGACTTTAACACCGACTTTAGAAAGAGCTAGGTTTCATGCAAACAGGTGCATACTAAGTGTGGTTGGAGTGCGGTGAGAGGATGGGGCTTACCACTGTATCTATCTGACTACGAGTTGACTATAGTTTCCTCTTCTGGGCATATTCATGGAATTGAGTCTATAATTTCTGCCAGGCCTGGAAGCCACATTGACTTTATATTGAATCATTTTTTTAAAAAAAAAATCATTATTGTGTGTGCGTGTTTGTGTGTGTGTGTTCATGCACATGTGTGCATGGCAAATGTGTAGAGACACATGTGCCACAGCAAATGTGTGGAGGGTCAGAGGAAAACTTGTGAAACCAGTTCTCTCCCTCCTCCTTCATGTGGGTCGCAGGAACTGAACCTGTGCTGACAAGCTTGTATGGGGAGGGTTTTTTCCCCCCCGTCAATGAACCATTTCTCTGACCTGCTGTTGAGAAGGATTCTAAAGCCTTTCTGTGAACTGAGAACCTGGAAAAATAGCGCGGCGGAATTTATTTACTAGTAGATGGGAAAGAAAGGCCAGCGCCTTTCCCAGTCTAGCCTTTCGGCGATGACTCACAAGCTGGGGCTCTGAGGCATGGAAAGCAAACAGCAGACATAGGAACACTGGATGCAATTGCTTCCTTTAAGCCATAATAAACCAGGGCACTCTGATGACTGAACTGCCTGTTTACTAGGTTGAGGTCAGGTTTTGTTTTGGACGCTTTCCTTGATTCTGATTGCATCTTATTATGTGTTTGTCATCTAGAGCTTGCAGAGGAGGAGGAAAGAATTCATAAAACTGTCCCAACTATGATACCATTGTTCCTTGCTCTGGTCCCCATCCACGTTTCCCCCCTGGACTGTCTGGTGAGAAAGCTCACACTGAAGATGCAGCAGTAGTAATAAACAGGACTGCAGCGCCTTTCCATGCGGAGCAAAGAGTCCAAAGCTTTCCTCAATGCCTTCATGGGACTTTGTCTCTGCAAATATTGTAAACTCCTCCCTCAGCCTTCAGCAGGGAATAGCAAAGACTGGATGCAGTAGACACAGGGATAGGCCCATGGGGCTTTTGTATTTCGCAGGCTGGGGTTTAGATGTTGACCCCACCACTTTGCAATTGGGAGAGCTTCTTTAGTGGGCACTCCTAATTGTTCTCACATGAAGATACTATTACCTAAAGATACCTGAAGATACTATTGTCCTAAAGGATTAGTTGGAAACTTTCGTGAAATAGTGTGATAAAGTTTAATGTTGTATTATAAATAACCACTTACTGTCACTTTCTATGAAACTTCTGTTGAATGCCTGGCTTATGGAGATGCAAAAATATACAAGAGCTAGTAGCATCCCTTGGGAACAAGCCAAACAAGGGAAAGGTGCTATTTGGTGGAGCTCATTTTCCTAGAACACAGCCAAGATAGGAAAAGAGGCATCCAGATGCATGGATTGGTCAAAGCAGGTCTTGAATGATCCAAGACAACTTCAGATATCCCATCTTAGTGCGCAGCTAAATACACAGGTTTAAGGTTTGTAAAATATAACTTCTGTCCTTAAGAGAAAACTCGGCTCTGAAGTGACCTGCTTGGGAATATTGGGAGTCTTTGGCACACCTTCAAAGAAAGCAGTTTCCCTGTGGAGTTGCTTCTGGTATTTACAACACCACTTTCAACTGTTTGGTGGTGAGTTCATTGAGCTCGGTTTATTCTTTAAACCACCGTGTTCAATATCACACACCAACCTTTAAAACACCTTGTAAAATGGAGTCGTGTCAACTTAAGGGGGAAAGAAGCCCATTCATATCTTAGTGTCCCTTCCATCTTCTTCTTCCTACACCGGTTTATGCCTCAGTCTCCTCGCCCAATATCTTAGCACTTTAGTTACACAGCTCGGAAGGGCCAGGTCCGTGAGGATGGTAGACAGAATCTCCTTTAGCCTGCACAGCTTTGCCCTTTGCCACTGGAGACAGAGAGTGGGGAGCAGAGGACTGCTGACTGCCTTGCTGCCTTCTCTCTGACTGCCCCCTCCTTCCCTGTCCCTTCTCTGTCTGGAACATTCTCTATGCTCCAGTTAGCAGATGTGCATTTCAGCAGTAAGACCGAAACTCAAGTGCCAGCACTACACTAATGACATGTGACTTAAGAACAGCCTGTGTTTAAGAAGTCAGGGCTTTCTAGCCTCTTCAATGGACCTGCTTTAGAGCAAATTAAAAGGGGCCTTCAGCCCACCTCTATATACTCACTTTATCCACTGACCTTCCAGAAACACATCCCATTTACCTTTGTGCCCCAAGACACCTCACTTTTGACTCTTTTCCTCTCCATTTCTAATTTAGGATTCTGAATTTGCAGCATCTGCCCTCCCCCACCCCAGTTTCTAACAAAGCTTGTGAACAACTTCTTTCCAAAATAATGACCTAATCTTTCTAGATCCTTAATGATGTAAAGGAAAAAAAATCAATATATGTCTTGCCTTCATAGCCCATATATTTAAAAAAATGGTCACAGTACTGTATGTGTTTCCGGAGGGAAAGTGCCATTTAAATTCTTGGGATTTGCTCTCTCAATGGTAGGCCTATTAACTTCCAATTAATATTGGCTTTTTAAAGGTAGCCAAGCCATTAGGCCTTTGGTTTCATTTGTGAAATCACAATTTTATTGGAGTTAATCTGTTGTAAGAATGGTGATGTTGAGCTGGTGGTGGTGGTACACGCCCTTAATCCCAGCACTCCAGAGGCAGAGGCAGGTGGATCTCTGTGAGTTCAAAGTCGGCCTGTTTTTCTACAGGGAGAATTCTAGGACAGTTAGGGCTACACAGAGAAGCCCTGTCTTGAAAAGCAAACATACATACAAACAAAAAAGGATAGTGAAGTTGGAGTGAGGGTGTTCTAGCTCAGAGCTTTGTTTGTAGTCATGGTGCCGTTATTCTGCTTAAATATAAGCAGTGTTACATCGTATTCCATTACACAGTCTTACACACAAGACACTATTCCGCACGTCTGACAAATAGGAACTCATTGGCTCTGTCTCGCAATCTCAGGAAGTAGAGACAACTATTTTTAGAATTTACATTTATTTATTTACTATGTATGGGAGGAGAGGCGTGCGTGTGTGTGTGTGTGTGTGTGTGTGTGTGTGAGAGAGAGAGAGAGAGAGAGAGAGAGAGAGAGAGAGAGAGAGAGAGAGAGAGAGAGAGAGAGAACACAGATGTATAGGTCAGAAGACAACTTGTTGAAATTGGTTTTCTTCTTCCATCATGTAGGTTCCAGGGGTAACCTAGGGTTGTCAGGCTTGGTGGCAAACATATTTCCCTGCTGAGATATTTGCCAGCTTTGAAGAGGTGACTATTATCTTCATTTCGCCGCTGAGGAAATAGAGGCCTAGAAAGAGCTAGTGACTTGGTGAAGAGCTTGCCGAATGCTGAGATTTAATCCCAGACAGTCTGACTCCAGAGTGGCAACTGGGAACTCTGACTGTTCCCTCGCTCTTTAAAATGATCTTAGGCTCCACTCTCCCTTTGTACAATGAAGGGCTTGAAATGTACAATATCCCAATTTATTCCACTTTACACATGATGCGGGGCAGTGATAATTTTAGGGTTGTCATTTTAGCCATAGCGCCAGAATTTTTATCATTTCCACCCCAATCTCTGTTGAAGTTGTTCCCTTGGGACCTCTGTTCTGTAATGGAGTTTCTAATGCAGTGCCCATTCTTTGGTCTCAAAATAGAGAAATAGTGAATAAACTGGCTTTCCAAAACAAGTTCTAAGATATACCATCCGTACTACTATGTGTACTATGGTACTATGCCTGTATTGAGGCGCCTGCACTACAGGACAATTCGCCAGCTGGGCAAAAGGGCCTGGAGATTTAAGCACACAAAGACACACAGACAGAGACGCGGGTCATCCTTGAAACAAGAATGCCCCCTTTATTGTGTACCAGAGCCACTTATATATGGATCCTTGACTGATAGCCACGCCCTAGCCAAAGCCACCAGAAACCACTCCCCTGCCATCAGGAACCCCTGAGGGTCTCATGCTCAGAGTAGCTACAAACACAGGAAAAAGAAGTTGTTTTGCTCAGAGCAGCTGCAAGCATAGCAAGTTGTTTACAGGAAATTCAGGGTCTGGGTTCACAGCCCCCAACACTAAGACCCATTAATCCAGCACCATGTTTTGCTTTTGTAATTAACTTCTAAGATTGTAAGTTTCTTTATATTATTTCATATATGCCTTGTTTTCGTTGGTGCCACTCTCGCCCCCAACACCCTACCTACTCCTGCTTGCCATCTTCCTCCCTCAATAGCCCCTTTCTCCTTTTAGGTCATATGTGTTCTATTACCCTCATCGTCCTTGAATGTAGAAGGAAGCGGTGGGGCTGTGTCCCGCCACCCGGCCGCCGGCTAGCTTTACCCCAAATAATTACACGGAAACTATTCTTTTAAAACACTGCCTGGCCCATTATCTGTAGCCTCTTATTGGTTAATTCTCACATCTTCCTTTAACCCATATTTAGTAATCTGTGTAGCACCACGAGGTGTGGCTTACCAGGAGAGATCTTAACCTGTGTCCATCTCGGAGAGGAGAAGCATGGAGACTCACTATGGCGACTGCCTGAAGCGTCTCCCCCACTCTACTTCCTTGTTCCCACAATTCTGTTCTGTCTACTCCACCTACCTAATTTTCTGTCTCTTAAAGGGCCGAGGCAGTTTTCTTTATTAATTAACCAATGAAAGAAACATAGACAGATAACTCTCCTCCATCACTTGAAGATCTCGTTTACTTTCTCATGAGTCATTTTCTTATTTCATGGCCTACACCCCCATATGTTTGCGAATACAGGAAAATGAAAATCTAGGATCTACATATAAGAGAAAACACAAGATATTTGCCTTTTTCAAGTCTAGACCTTGCTTAATATACTAACATCCATTTCTCATCCATTCTCCTGTATGTGTCATGATTTCATCTTTCTTTGTGACTAAATATAATTTCCTTGTGCATATGCACATTCTCTTTATCAACAGATGAGTGTTTTCTAAGCTGTTGTGACTAACCATCCCTCTTTCAAGGAGGGGTCCCCAGACGAGAACTACAGGATGCATGGTATTCAATGCTGCATACTGGACGTATGAGAGATACCTAAAGGTTCTACAGTTGGGAAACCCACCCAGTGATGACATCCAAATGCTATGCTACCATGGAATCAACTCTTTAGATAACATTTTATTAACATCCCATTGAGTTTAGGGTCTAGAATTTAGGTTCTTAAAGACACTAGAAACAACTGGCTGACAACATTTTTAATTATCTGCAGCTTTGAATCTGCAGGAATTTGAAAGTTTGCTTTTTTTTCTGTGCTGTTCCCATCTGTATGTAGAGAACTGTATAATTACTAGGAACAGGGGATTCATCTGTAAGAAATATTGCATATCTACTACATTTTGGATTCTTACTCTGGTTGATTGTTTTTTCAAAAGTCATCTTTTTCATAAACACATTCATTCCACTACAAACTGTACATGAAGCAGTGTGGCACCAAGCCTTCAGGGGGCTCTTCACTCACAGCCCAATGGCAACGTAAGCATATGGTTATATTTTCTCTCCTTCTCATACAGTTCTTACACCATGATTTTGTCACCTTTAGTCATGGGAGTTTTCGCGTGTCTCTCAGTTGTTTCCTCATTCCTATTTTCCTCTTTCTTCCTCTATTTTTCATGATCCCCATAGAAAACAAGGTCCAGGAAGAGGAGAGGTCACCGAGCCAATCGAACGATGTGTCCTACACATTAAGTTGGGCCAGCTCATATGGCACTGCAATGTTTCCACTTGCTGATTTTATAAAGGGCTTCCTTACTCCATTTGCTGGTCGCTGTTTTTTTTTTAATAATGTATAATTCAAAATAAGTACATGTGCTTGGTTAAAAATAAAGCCTCCAGCTCAAAAACAAGGAATACAATAAAGTGAGATGTGAAAGCCTCCCTTTCTCTGATTTCTAGTCTTCTCTCCAAAGATAAACACTGATAACAAGTTCATCTCATATAATTTCAGCAAGTTTTATTCAATTATCTCTGTGTGTTTGTGTGAATATCTCTCCCTTTGCCTCAGACTACACACAATGTTCATTTTCTTGCTATTTACTTGATTTGATAACAAGCTTCAAAAGCATTTGCAGTTCCAAATGAGCTACCCTTTCTTTTTATCAGACACATATTTAAAATGATACAATGTATTGAAGCCATTCATAGCAGGCATATATTTTCCATTTTCTACTACCAACATTGTTACCTTGTATGTTTTTTTAGCCATAATTTGGCTCCCTTTTCCAAGTATATTTAAGGAGAAAATGACATCCAGCAGAGTTGCTGGTTCAAACAGCCCTGCATTTTCTAGCTGGAAAGAAGCTTACAGATTGCCCTGTGGTTAGGTTGTCCCGTTTATGTCTCTAGCCCAGTTGGGTATTAAAGCCTTCTTTCTTTCAACTCGCAATGATGTCTAGACATGACCACACTTTTAAGTTTTGCTCCTCTGGAATATAGGTTGCACAGGGCATAGCTACCGATAGCTACTGATTTGAAGTGACAGTTATCATTTTCATCATGGTTTGCTTTGCAGAGCATAGATTTCATTCTCTTGTTTAATCTGCAAGAAAAACGGTGAGACTAGAGAATCAGTGTTCTTCCCATGAGGAAACTGAAGCCCAGAGAGGGAGAGTGTCTTGCCTGAGCCAAGCTAAGGGGACAGAGGTTTACTACCAGGCTTTCTGACTCAAAATGTAATTGTTTCACTAAATTGTACAAGTGAGGGTAAAGTGTGTATATGTGTGTGTGTGTTGTATATGGAGATGTTTCAATGTTGAATCCTTTTTCTTCCAATGAGTCTCCTGTAATACCCACTACTTGGGGGGACACATTCCAGCCTCGGGTACTTTTTTCTGTTCTTCATTTTAATCCTCACATCTGTTAGTATTCTCCATCTAACTCAGATCAGAATCATCATATCGTGGCTCCCACTGGCGTACAACTGCAGAATATGGAAATGAGAGGTTATGTGAGGAACTTGAGTGGGACTCAAGTAAGAACTTTACCTTCCTACCTTCCTGTATCTCCAAACACTCAGGAGGAGGACTGCCTCTCCCATCTCCTATTCTCACAAACAAGTTGACCTTGTCACAGACATCACTTAAGTTCAGGTACACTTTGGCTGATAGCACAGGAGAACTTTGAAAGACTTCTGAATCTTTACTGTTTTCTCCTTGTGACTATTAGTAATTTCTTGGGAATAAGAGTCACTATAGAGCTTTCTGTATTGCTAGATATTGATAAATGGCGGACTGGTACCTGGCATCTAATCTTACTTTCTTCTAGCATACCTTTCTGTAATCAAGAGCATGGAAAGCTAGAAAAGCTCTATCTCCAGGCTCCCTTGTAGCTAGATCCTAATTGAAAATTGGGTTTTGTCAAATAAACATAGCTGTGTTTTCTTGAATCTGATGTTGGGGATTTTCAGATTCATTCGTTTCTAGTTCAAAGAACATACCCTCCCATTGTCATACTTAAGGTTGGAAAAACATGCTAGTTGGACGAGATTAACAATTTTATTATGCTGGGGTATACTTTAAAGTGTCTAATTTTAAGATTTCTTGTGACCTTTAAAATTGTTTTCCCCCAGCCTAGATATGTATTTTTAAAAATCCCATCTGCCAATTTTATTAGACTCTTTGCTAAAATAAACAACCCTAGAATAGCTAAGCAACAAAACCGGGGTATAAAAGCTTCCACCTTTTCTGTTGTCAAAAGGTGAGATCTTCAGATGCTGTATTTCCTGGGCTTCTTAAGTGGATGTATAGTTCATAGATCATTTGCAAGTAAGTGATAGACCATATATTGTTGCTCTTTTGACCCGTGAAGTATTTACATGATGAGATCTTTTCTATTGGAACTTAGGTGCTCCTGGGAAGTTCTGTCTTATTTACCAGCGATCACTTATGCTAGATTTTTGCTTTGAGCTGGAAAAATACAAATACTGAAAACCACACCTCACCACAGAGTGATGAAGATCACAGTTTTAAAAAAAAAATGAGGAATGGCAAGACATCCCAGGTGTGTTTTTAAATCCCAGAAAAATTTGCCTCTAGGGATTCTCTGTGTTTCTCACTAAAAAAGGATTTTCCCCCCTTTAGACTATAAAACATAGTAACAATGTTTTGTTTGTTTGTTTGTTTATTTATTTATTTATTTATTTGCCTTTTCAGTTGTAGATGGGCTTCTAGTAGAGACCTGACCTGCTCTCACTGTGGTTCTCAGGGGTTTTGGTTACTTTTGTTATTGCTGCATTGCTCAAGATATAGAAAAAAAAGCAAAAAAAAAAATCCTAGAAATTTGGTGGGGTTTATTACATGATAGGAAGTGATGTGTTCCTTTGGCTTAGAGTACGTTAGACCATCCCTTTTCGCTAAGAGTAAAGAAAGACATCCAGAATCAATCTATCTCATCTCTCAAAGTGTGAATTTGGTGTTTCACGCCCTTACTCTGAAAAGCAGAGGCAAGAATAATAAAGGTTAGCATTTACTGTGTATCTTACTCTGTGCCGTCTATAGTGAGTGGCATTTATCTCATCTATAGTGACATTTATCTCATTTTTACCTCCCTGTGAGTGTGATGTTGGTACTGATATCATTTTAAAATAGTATTTTAAATTTGCAAATCGAAATTGATCACCTTGTTGGCATATGTTCATTGCACATAGTACTGGGTTTCATGAGGACATTTTCTACATGTGCTTTAAGCACGTTCCAGTCATGCCCATTACCCTTCCCTTTCTCCTTCCTCCTCTGTTAGCTTCCTTAGTTCCCCTAGCATGAAACGGTTTAAAATGGACACATCAGTAGCATATAGTACATTTACAATAGTGTTCAGCTAGCACCTCTAATTCCAGAACTTTGACATCACCCCCCGACACACACACACACACACACACACACACACATAAAACCCTATATCTTTTAAATGGTCACTCTTATTCCCATCTCATTTTGCAACCACCAACCTGCTTTTTGTCTTTATGTCTTTGCCGATTTTAGATATAACACATAGCTGGATGCATACAATGTTACATATTAATCCCATTTTGCTTCTTTCACCTAGCATGTTTTTAAGGTTCATCCATATTACAATATATAGTAATACTTTTGACTAAGGGTCTGGCTGGATAAGATCCCAATGACAGGCTGGAGAGAGACTCAGTTAAAAGTGCTCTCTACTCTTGCAAAAGACTAGAGTTTGATTCTAAACACTCATATCAGGTGGCTCGCAACTGCCTGTAATTCTAGATTCAGGGAATCTGACCAAGAACCTGCACGCATGTGAACACATGCATGCACATGTGCGTGCACACACACAAATAAAATATATCTTAAAAACAATTCCAGTATATGGGAATAGCATTTTCTCATTAAATACTTACTGAGGTAACTTTGGGCTTCCTTTGACTGCTGTGAATGGCACTGCACTTGACTAATGTGTGTACGTGTATCTACCAGTTTTCATATGTAAGAAAACTTGGTATGTGGAAATTTCCATAGCTGAGGTTAATGATAGTAATAAAAGTCGGGGGTGAGATTAAAACGGAGTCTTCACGTAACAAACACATGATGTGGCTGGCTTCCTGTATCCACACAACAGTGCTTCCATGTACTCTGTCTTAGGAAACTTGTTTATAACAGACTGCCTTTAGCATAGGTCCCATGACCGTGACAGGATTTGGGTAGAATTCCTTTACTAAATCTACTACACTCTAGCAAATGCTGTCACCAGGATGCATCCTTCTTTAATCTTGATTTTCAGGCAATAGCTATAACTGACTTGAGTCACTATAGATTATTTTCCCCAAAGATTTTTTTGCAGTTTTCTTTTCTGAATTTTTGAAGTTGTTTGAGATTATAAAATAATTACAACATTTCTCCCTTTTCCTCCCTCAAAACCTTCCCATATACCCTTCTTCACTCTCCTTCAAATTCATGAGCCCTCATATATGTATGTATATTTTTCATACTTGCATGTATGTTTTCAGGAATGATTATTGGCACTGAACAACCAATTGGTGAACTCTTCCCTTGGGAATACCGCTCCTGCTCCAGACTTTCCTCAGTTGCCTATAGTTCTTTTATATACATTTTCTATTTGACCTTCTTCACAGCTCTCTGAGGTGGGAGGGCTCAGCTTTAGGATTTGAATATCAGAACAAAAGAAAACCTGGACTTAGAGCCAGGAACTTGCTCAATTCACCCAACTTAAAGACCCACGAACCCAGGTTTTCTATGATTTTTTTCCATACTATCGTGCTGTGTTTCCAATAAATAATGCATAGTACTTAAAAAACAGTTTGTTGCATACAAGCTGCCCCCTTTATAGCAAAAGTCAATGTAATTTATGAACGTGAGTTTAGCAATCTATAGTGATGAGATGAGCAGGCCTGTTTTTCGTCCCACACGGCTCCCGCACAGCTAGCTTTACACCCGAAATAACAACACACAAACTGTATTCTTTTAAACACTGCCTGGCCCATTAGTTTCAGCCTCTTATTGGCTAATTCTCACATCTTACTTTAACCCATATTTAATAATCTGTGTAACACCACGAGTAGTGTCTTACCGGGAAAGATTCAGCATGTCTGACGGCTGAATCCTGGTGGCTGGCTCCATCGCATCTGACCCAGAGAGGAGAGGCATGGCATCTGACTGAACCATCTGCCTCACTTCCTTTTTCCCAGCATTCTGTTCTGTCTACTCCACCTATCTAAATCCTGCCCTACCAAAAAGCCAAGGCAGTTTCTTTATTAACCAATGAGAGTCCTCCATCAGCAATCCTTTCCATAATAAGTATAATTGTAGAACTAACAGTAATAGTAGTAGCTGACAGTGTCAGTATTTCTGTATAATCCAGCACATAATGATATTTCACCAATATCTCTATATCAGCACTATTTAGTACCTAGATTAAGCATTATGAAAGTTCTCAAGACTGATGAATAGACTCCTGTACCCCTGAGCTTTCCTCACATTTGTCATGCTTGATTACAGGTTCTTGACTATATTTAGAAGCTGTTACTTCTTTATCATTTTAGATACTCCTCCCTGATTTCCCACCATTGATAGGAGCCATCTATTGTTTTCAGTTGAGGATGCTGCAACTGAGAGGCACCACTACATCATCAGCAGGAGCAGATCCAGAATTCTCAACGCCTTTCTAGAATTTGCCAATCTCCCTTTCCTTTCCTCGAGGGACAATGCCACCACATTTCTCTCTGAGTACTGCCCAGTCTCCTGGTCACAGTCTCATTACTCACCCTGGGTTTCTGATCTGGAGATGCTTACCCCTTTCCTGGTGGAATATTTGCTCAGAGGTGATGATTTGCTCATGTGGAGGTAGTTTCAATATGAACCTCCATTGACGAATGATGGGAAAAAAAGCATCTCTTTCCCAGATGGCTGATCCAAAGCCCTGCCAAAGGTTAGCACTGTTTCTATAGTAGCAGCTGAGGTGGTACTTAAGTAGTGAGATTATAAATTGAGTGCTGAAGCTGTTTAGATTTTCCCAGAGGAGCTTGAAAGGCTGAGTTCTCCATTTCCCTTTTTATCATGAGGGATGATTCTGTCTTCTGATTCAGATGTTGCTGCATGTGAAAATCAACTCCAGCCTCATCTCCCTGACATTTGATTTTTGAACTTTTGATTACAGCCACAAGGTTTTAATGGTTCATTTAGCTGAAGATACAGGGTTTGTTTAGTTGTCGACTTTAGAGTAACATTCTCCACTAAGTTATTTTATTCTGTTTTGTAGATAAAAGGTTTATTTCATGGACTAGACTTAGAAATAGGCCATTATTTGAGGCCAAGAAAAAATAAGGAATTGAGGCTACTACCCTTAGAGAGCCAACCTGCTGCCAATAATACTGCTGTTTGCAGAGTGCCCATTGTGTTCAGTCATGGGTAGTGAGGTGGGCTTCTTGACTATAAACTCTATGAGATTAAATGCACAGTAATTTCCTGAAGCTAAATTATCTCTAGGGGAAGAGAAGCTATTCTGGGGTCTTAAGTAATCTAACTTATGGATGGCCTTGGATGAGAGGCCTTCGTTTCTGACCCCTTGATCTCCCCATAATTCACTTAGGTTGAAGATTAAGCAGAGACAAATGACCACAGCTTGGCTACTCTTCCTTTTCTGAGAGTGGGTACACTTGCAAGATAGAAGGCCCGAGCTTCTGCCACCATGATTTCTAATTCTTCTTCTGCTCCTGGGAATCAGTATAGGAACTTCCCCCAAGGCTGGTTAGAATCTTGTAGAACGGGCACAGCAGATTGTACGTTTGTCAACACTTCCCAAATTTGTGAGCTGAGATGGTCTCCTGTGGAGGATGGCAATAGGGTGCATCCACAGAGTTCTCTCTCAGGCTCTTCCTCTGCTCAGATTGATTCAGCAGAGGTGGAGTGTATGCCAAGAATTTTTATTCAAGCAAACCTTGGTGAGTCTTATTACCAGGCAGGCTCAGGAAGCATTAGTTTACAGTACGAGGCTTCGCAATGAGCATCCCTCCCACACTCTTCTCTTACTGAAATATTTTTCCCTTTTGCTTCCATGGCAGATGCTTGTAGGGAGATGGCTCATAGCTCCCAGACCTACCACTTTCGTATACTCCAGTAAGATTCCTAGCTATCAATAACTGTATGGCCTTGCTTTCCTGGAGATTTAGTGCTCCGAAATTAACACTCTCAGAAGCAGCCTGCAGCTGGGACCCAAGAGGCCCTGGTGTCTAAATGCCCCAGCTGTGCTCCTTCTCTGGAGGGATCAATCTAAGCCACAACTTGCACTATTTCCCAAAACTTCCTGGTGATTTTAAACACCCACCACTCACAACAGGGATATACTTGGCATTGTACCCCTTATTGGCTACTTTTCTTTACTGTCTTATTTCTTTATTTCCCTCCTAACTCACCAGCATTTTCTCACCTCTCAATAAACTACAGTCAGTTTTGCTATCATGTGACGAATGCATCTGTAGAAAATCACCTTGCTATGCAAAAAGTATGCAGTAAAAACCACAGGGCTTATGGGACAAATGGGATTAGGGGCACAATTTCTTGAAACTTAGTAAGTCATAAAAAAAGATGGGAGTCTAATAAAATGGTAGTACAAATTTACATGTGTTATAAAGCTGTATTATGAAAGTAACACACCAAACATGGTATTTTACCTACAAAGAGCCCCGAAGGTAGCTCGTTCCTGGAAGAGGGCATTGGAAGAAACATAGCTTGAGACTTGCCATGAGTGGGTAAGAGGAGGGTCATCAGAAACCAGACAAAACATTGTAACCCCAGATATAGATACTTAATATCTATATCTCCTAAGGTAGATGGAGGTAGCTGATAGGTGATGAAGTGTGTGTGTACCTGTATTTTATAAATGAGGCTTGAATTAGCAAGGTGCACTTTTCTTCATTTACCTAGCTTTTCTTGCAGACAAAAGCAATATAAAATACCAAATAATTTCCTAATTTATCAGTCACACTAGAACAAATCTATGTTTTCAAAATAGACAGTGCAGCAGAACTGTTAGTATTTCTCCAGCTTCCTTGTTATTGGACTTCCTTCTAAACCTTAACCAGGAAGCCAAACAGTGGTAGCTTGACAGAGGTTTCAGTTTTTATTGGAACATTCTTGTGCTGGACATACAGAACACAAGTCATTTCATACCCATGTGAATTCAGCAGCGACCATGACTGCCTACAGGGAATAATAGTTTTAGACAAAAATGTCACTGCAGGATGCCTGGTAATGGCAGCACACACTATTAATCCCAGCACTTGGGAGGCAGAGGCAGACAGATCTCGGAGTTCGAGGCCAGTTCTGGTCTACAGAGTGAGTTCTAGGAGCCAGGGCTGCACAGAGAAACCTTGTCTCCAAAACCCCCAAACCAGTAACAACAGCAAAAAAAAGTCCCTGAAAAAGGTTTTCCACCCCTCAGCTTTCTCACTCACTACTCATGCATTCTCTTACAACTGAACTCATTTGAGTGCTGTGAATGTGAAGCCATTCACCAAGTTTCTGGAATCTCAGCTTCCTACTTGCAATTTCTTGCATCTAGTTTGAAACCTAAAACAAGTATCCGATTATTATAAACTGAAGCATAGTTCTCTAAAAGCTCAGCTCCTTCATTAGAAGAAAAAAAAATGAACATAGAACTTTGGTAGATTATTATTCATTTGTATTCAATGCGTCCCAGGAGGTAAAATTACAGCCGGGGCTCAGCTCATTCTTAATTTCCCATGGTAGATTGCAGATGAGTTCTTTCCTGTTCTACAGCTTCTTTGGTCTTAGTACCTGCTTTCTCCCATGTGCAATTCTGCACACTTAAGCACCTTATACACAGCGTGCCTCATTTGCTAACTGCTTCTGCTTTGATTTCAAGTTTTTGTTTTCTTCAGCCTTGATTTTTGACCTGGGTGTGCATGCAGACTACAAGATCCCTGCTTTTGATGTTGTGGACTCCAGACCACCCACATCAGAATCCCCTCAAGGAGTTTGCTACAAGCATTGCTACTTGAGTTCCACCCATACCTCCTGAATCAAATATCCTGAGAGTGAGACTCAGGGATCTGCCTCTTCTGCAATCAACCAAGTGATGCTATGTGTACTCACTCGGTATAGATACTCACTCGTTGAAACCAGTAGGTCTCAGCGTGGACAGCTGTGTACATCTCTGGGGCTATCTGGCAATGTCTGGAGACATTTTGGGTGGTCACAACTGGGGTTCCAGGCATCTAATGATTGGAGGGCAGTGATAGCATTAAGCATCCTGCAGTGAATAGGACAGCACCACACAACATGGAGTAGTACTGCCCTAATTGTCTGTAGTGCTGAAGAGAAGAAAACGGAATTCAATCCGAAGGGATTTCTGTTGGGTCTTCTGTGCTTACAGAGTGGTGCTTTCTCGTTATCTTCCTTGCTGTCTCCACATCTGGCTGGTTTCAAGGTCACAAAATTTTTTAGCCTAGACAGACATGCACATTTGGGGCACATTGTCAGCTTCATCCAGGTAGAATAAGGGTGGCTAGGATAATAGCAGACTCTCTGAAGGATGCTTTCGCCAGCATCACTGAGTTGAACTGTAAATCAGCTCCACACAAATCATCCTAGAGATGAAAGGTCCTGGCGTGGTTAGAGCAAATCACACAAATTTGCAGATGCAGAAATGAGTTCTCCTGTTAGTGTGCATAAATTGTTTGTCGAACATCCTCAATTTTTATTGCCTAAGTGGCATGTACATGATACAGTGACAGCTGGCCTCACTCATTCCACTATGCCACAAATTTTTTGAAAACTACTGAAAAAAAACCTACTGATTCATCCATAGCATAAATGATGATTCAGTTTCCAGCTCTGAAAATGCTTTGAGTTTATATAATATCACACTGGATATGTATCTTCATTAAAATTATTTTTCAATGGTAACTTCTGACCAGGTCATGTGCAAAGAAAGATCTTTTGAATCCTGACTTGAGATAATTTGTAAATGCATGTGTATTTTAAAATGTGCATGTGTATATATTATAGCTTTAATGGTCAACCTCTTTGATCAAACTTTTGAAAACCCTTTCAGACCTTTTAAAATTATTAAAATATGAGCAATGTTTGAATGCACAATAGCTATTGTAGATGTACTGCCTGATACTGTTCTAAGCAGTATGTACTTACTTTGTTCAATGAATCCTTACAGAAACCCATTGAGATAGGGTTAACACTTAGGTGAGGTTAAATTCCCTGTACACAGAATGTAGCTGGTCATTCTACCTCTGGGACTCAGATAGTCTGGATTCTTAACAAGGCTGTTATTATTGGACCAGCAAGACGACTCTCTGTGTAAAGACCCTTGTTGCCGAGACTGACTACCTGGACTCTTAGGGTGGACGGGGAGAACCTCTTCTTTTTCTCTGACCACCATATGACCTTCTCTGCTTCCACAACTAAACAAACAAAATGTAAAAAAAGTATTATTATGCCTCAGATTTTTAAAGGTAATCAGCAATCTTCACTTCTAACTTGAATCATATGGAATAAACATTAAGATACTTTCCTTAGAAGGGCTAGAATGTAGCTAAGTGGTAAAGTGCTTGCTTAGCATGCACAAAGAACTGTGTTCAATTCCCAGAACCACAAAAAGTAGAGTTGACCCACAATATGGCAATGTTCTTCAGCTAGTGTTATGCAGTAGAAATAGGATGCAAGTAACATATGTGTTTTTCAACTTTGAAGGAAACAGTTTTAAAAGACGCAGAAAGAAACAGGTGAAATAGTTTTAATAGTATGTTTTGTTAACCCAAATAAATAGAATATTGAAAATACAATTTCTACAGGTAAAATTAATTTAATATTATATTTTGTTAACCCAACATATCCAAATTATAATTTCTACATGAGATCATCCTAAAACTGTATTGAGACATTCTGCGTTGTTGTTTTGTATCTTTGAAATTTAATGTGTATCTTTTTGAGGGTGGGGCTTTACAAAACAGGATTTCTCTGTGTACCCCTGGCTGTATTGAAACTTGCTCTGTAGATCAGGCTGGTCTCAAACTCAATAGATCTGCTTGCCTTTGCCTCCTGAGTGCTGGGATTAAAGGTTGCGCCACCACGCCTGTCTGAAATCTAGTGCGTATCTTACACTTACAGAACATTGCGATGCAGCTTAGCCATATTTCAACATCTATATGTGGTCACTAAATTGAGACTGAGTGAAAACTCTTAGGCTTTGAGAACTGAGTCTGGGTGGGTTTTGAAGGGGAAAGTGGTGTTTTTTAATCCTTCTTAGCAGATATAAGAGAGAAGCCTTAAGTGACTCTCCACATGTTGACAGAGATACACCTGTCGAGATGGCGGCTTCTGAAGATGTGCACAAGCATTTATATCATTTGCATCTGTATCAGTTACTTCTCTTATTTCTGTGACAACGTAACTTACGAAAGCAACTGTAGGGAGAGAGATTTGTTCGCTTGCTTGCTTGTGTATTTATTTTGTCCTACTGTTTGTGGATGATGTTTCATAGCAGTAAGACTGTGAAGTCACTGGTCACTTTGAGCCACAGTCAGAAGTCAGGAAAAGATAAATGCTCCCTTTCTTCTTTTACTTCCTTCCCTTTCGCTTTTAATTCAGTCCAGGCTCAAAGGGGGGTTTGGCTTACACATACACACACACACACACACACACACACACACACACACACACACACACACATGCTCCCCCAACACATGCACAGAGGAGGCAGAGAAGAGAGCCTTTCTGTCAGTGTGCTTGTTTTGTTTGATTGAGAATGTGAAATGGGTGCATAGAAAGGGAGAGAGGCTTGACTTGTGTCTATGAGAAACCTTCCTGTATCTGGCTATGCCCCAACTGCCTTCACTACTGTAGTGTGGTTTGGATGAAATATGTATTCCACAGATGTTGTACTCCAACAGTGGGAATCCATAAACCTATAGGCCCAAGAACAAACAAGCTTGTTGAGTTGTAAGCTCAGAACTCCACCAAAAATCCACTACCTGTCTAATAACCCTAATAATCGTACTAAGTACTATGAAGTACACAGGCTCAACCTAGAAAAGCAAAGGTACACCTGTTTCCTGGCAGACACTAGTCCCTAACTGCTGAATAAATTGTACAATGGAGCAGCCCGTGAGCACTCGTATGGACCAACAGGAATAATAGCTATGGAATGCCCATTTTTCTCTTCATTAGATTCATGGGAGCAAATGCCTCTTCTAGAAAAACACGATTATTGAGAAGCAGCATACTACAGGGAGAAGATCTTGAATTGAAAAGGGTTTGAGTCCCAACATCTACCACTACTTAGCAGTGTGGGTCCCATCTCTCTGGGTCTTTGAGGTGTAAAAGGGAAGTAGGACTAGATTTCAAGCCAGGATGAACAGTAGAATCCCTGGGGATTGTTTTTGAGTTTTTTAAGATGCTGATATCCAGGCCCAATTTCAGTCAAGTTTCAAGAATTTCCAGAGTAGGCCTGAGTTGAGACCACATGACTGCATGTTCTGTAATTTGTCTCTAAATCTCCAATGCTGTTACAGATAATTCAGCATCATTGCATATCCGGGGGCGGGGGTGGGGAGATGGAGTGAGTGATATCTGTTTCCAAACACTGGGAAAGTGTCAGTTGAAGTATGTCTTTTCTATTCCTTTTGCATTGATCTGGGCCCTAGATTCAGCATTGAAAGTACAAACAAGATGCCACGTACTTAAAAAACTTCATTTATACTGAGTTACTGTTGTTAGGTGAATGTCAGAGATGGTGTTATAAATGAACAGTTTCTTATTTGGTGGAGAATTAGAGGACCGGGGAGAGAGAAATGGACCATTTAGGTGTCTAATTTCAAGTGCCATTTGCTTATAATGCACTTGTAAGAGAAAAAGGAAAAACTCATTTATTTTAATTTAATTTCAATTACTTAGGGCCTTCCTAGATTCAGGAGGGATTTGAAGTATGAAGGCAAGGAAACTAATATTGTGTGTCTCTAGCACTGTGTTTCGAGAACTCAATTGAAAATGGAATGTTCTGGTATGTCTCACCTATAGACTCCAGAGTACAGATTAAATAAAAGTATTTTGAAGGTACATGGCTGTATCACTTAGGGCAGACTTGGTAACAAAGGAATCTCAAACCTCAGTAATGTACAGCAACGCAAAACATATAATTGGCAGTTGTTTCTTGCTCATGAAAAATGACTTTCGTAGGTCTGCTGTCGTTCTGCCCTTGGCCATCTGCAATCTGTCACTTAGGTTGGTGAGACCTGTCTATGCTTAGAACATCAACAGTCCAAGTGATAGGGAGGAGAAGAGAAACTGATGAATCATGCACTTGATCTTCATGCTTATTTGCAGAAATGGACTTAGTTGCCCAAAGCAAGCAGTGAGGCTCAGACAACAATGAATTGAACACAGCAGGGATGGGCATGTGCCAGCCTTCGGCTGCAACAAGGCTGGGGATAATAATTCAATACAACCTAAAGTAAAAACCATACAAAAATAAAATCGACTTTAGCACGAGGGACGCTGCAATAGTCACAAGGTCACTCTTCCCAACAATGTGGCTACATGGTTATCACACAGTTGTCGTGACCTCCCCACCCCACCCCTCCAATTGTGTAATGAAGTTCACTTTTACCGTGAACACACTAAGCGAGAGTTCTTGGTGGAATATTGTAAAGGTATTTCCTATCTGCCTGGCCTCGGTTGAACTTTGAACTTTCCAAGTCTTCTCACCTGCTGACTTAAGATGCTTGTTTGCTCTCCTCCTGGATTTTCTTACGACTTCAACAAAGAACTAGGAGGGACCCACTTCTTCCTTATATAAAGAGGCAATGAAGTAGTGGTTGAGAATTCTGTCTCTTAAATTTGTCTGTATATAGGGTCACCTGAGGAGCTTTAAGACATACTCATGTCTCGGTCCTACCTCCATGGCTGGAAATTGTGATTTAGTCAGTCTTAGGTGTAGCCAGGGGTTGGCTGATCCTAATGCAAACCGAGAACCCCTGTTAAATAAAAGCAGCAGCTTCCAAACCAACTGAGATGCGTGTTTAGAACTTGGCTTTCTGAGGCCAGTGTGGTGGTACACACTTCTTTTCCTAGCATCTGGAAGCAAGGACAGGAGGATCAGGAGTTTAAAGTCAATCTCTGTTGCATAACAAGTTTGTGATCAGCCTCGGCTTTCTGAGAAGTATGTGGAGGTCTCCAGGCTGTCTCTTCAAATAAAATTCAAGAGAAAGAGGAGCAACAAGCACCGTCGTTAATCTACTATGTACTGCTACTACTGGCTGGGGAACTGGCTCAGTCAGTAGTATTTCCCGCACAAGCAGGAGGATCCCAGATTCTTAGAATCCATGTAGACAAGTCAGGCAGAGACAGACAGACAGACCCTTCAGCTCACTAGTCAGCCATCTTAGAATATTTGATGAGTTCTGGACTAGTGAGAGACCCTCTCTAAGAAAGATGGGGAAAGGGAGAGGGAAAGAGAAAGATACATGAATCCCAGAAGAATGACAGTTGAGACTTTCCTGACTTTTACTTGGCACGGGCCCAAGTTGTACCTCTGCCTTGTGTGTACAGACACACACACAGACACACACACAGACACACACAGACACACACACACACACACACACACACATACAGAAGAAGAGGGAGAGAAAGAAAGGGTGGGGCTTGAGTTCTTTATTTCTCAGGTAGTTGTTTTTGCCTAAGTCACCTTATGTCTCCATTGCTTAGTTTTTCCACATTGGTTGTGATGCTTACAGGAGGGTAGATAAAGCACCAAGAATTGTACCTTGGTCCCAGTAAGTGCTCAGTAAGTGGAAGGATTTTCATTATTGTTATGGTTGCTGGGCTGCAGTTTCCTGGGCTGCAGTGATGCTGCCTGGAAAGACATACTGCTCTAATAGGTTGGCTGGCAAAAAAATGACCGTAAAAGCCATAACTATGATATTAGACATGATTACATTTAGCAGTGGTCTAAGGTATGGGAATAAAAGATGCTCTTTGCTCTCTGACTTCTTAGGGACTCGCAGCAGGAAACTCTTCCATAGCCCCGAGCCCCCACTGCTCACTCTCCTGTATCTAGCACAGAAGGATTGCTTTGGGGAAGCTTTTATTATGCTCTCCCTGTGACAAACAACAGAAAAGAGAAAGGTAGGAAGCAAACAACACGCAGCGATTTCAAAATGTGTCTTTTTAATATGAATGAACAGGCTGTTTGGAAGCAAAGGGACCGACTTTGCCTGTCTTTCCAGCTGGATTGAGACCAAAAAACCATTTGCACATGCACCTCCAGCCCCACCCTGACGTGTGCCTTAGTATGTGTAAGTTTCCTTTTACTGTAAAACAAAACACAGGTTCGTAAAATGCTAGGAGGGGGTAGAGTGGCAATCTTGAAAGAACTCTAACATTTAACATTTTCTTCTACTTATTAATCATCTTGCTTTGTGGTCAAGGATAACCCACTGGACCCCTCACACCACAGGGACTTCTTTTAAGGATGAGGGGAATGATCACTGGGGCATCTTCCATTATCCTCACTCACTTCCTTTCAAAGAAGCACGCAGGGCTGTTCAGCCTTTTAAGGCTCATTTGGCAAGTGCTTTGCCTCTTCAGTGCTCAGATCCTGAGATAAGGTTTTGCCCACCTCCACCCCTTTTTTCTGTTACAGAGTTTTTAATGATTTAATGAGAAAAATGTCAAAACTTACATTTCTACTTCCCAGGTCTTCGCATACGACCCCGCAGGCAGTGTTAGTTCCGTTTGACATTTGTGAATTTATGGGAAGCCTCATCTTTGCCCATATTTTAAAACTTGGCTGTGCCCAATGAATCCACTCGAGGGAACAATTTTGCAAGAGTCCCCAAAGGATGAGGCCAGATGACCAAGCGAATGCCGGTTCTGTGCATTCCACTTTCTGTGGGATTTGGATAAGAAAAGTATTTATTCGTTTCTGTTTTCTTTCTTCCACAAATATGGAAAGTAGGAATGTCTCCTCTGAGTGATGAAGATCTGAGAGCGGCTAATGAGAGCACACACAGTGATAGCCCTGCTGACTGCCAAGAAAGCAGGCTCTGCGGGGATTTGGGACCAGCTCTCAGGATAGCATGGATTGTTCACATTCTGTTTTGACAGAGAGGAAAATTGCCGTATCTGATACATTTCTCCCCTTTTAGGAATTACTTCTAGAAGTGTGGCCCTCCCTTTGGGCATCATGCTTATTGTCATATTAGGAGGAGTTTCCGGGAAGAGACAGACAGGGTGGATGGAATAAAATTAGCAGTTTGTAAATGAAATCTTCCTGACAATGACTGCAAAGGAACAGCATGTTGCCATCGATCCTAAATATTGCCATCATGAATGGACAAGAAGTTCCAGTCCTAATCTCTTTTACTTAATGAAAAATAGGACTTCAAGCCCGTTTTAGTGGTAAAGGCCTGTAATCCCAGTACTAGGGAGATGGAGGCAGGAAAATTAGGAGTTCAAGGCCTGTATTACAAGTTCTGGGTCCACCTGGGCTAGATAACACCCTGTCTCAAACTGAACAAAAGAAAATAACAACGCAAAAGAAAATACAATTTTAAAATAAAGAGATGGGAAGTTAGGGGTGCTTCGACTTCTTTTCACTGAGATACATAACTTGCCCCACGTTCTTCATGCACCTTGTATTTTAGGGCCTGGTTTCTGAAGGTGGAGGCCAGGAGCATTGGCATCATCAGGGAACTCCTTAGAGGCATTACTTGTAGGAAACTTATAAAGCTGCAGGCATTTCCCTGGTCCAGTTGACTCTGTAACCTGGGCTGGACACATACTGGAGCCCAAGGAGCACAAAGCTAGGGGCTGGCTATGTACTGAAATCTCACAGTCAGGGTCGCAACTGAAGGGCTGAACTCTAGAAGGTCTTGTTGGAGGATAGTAGAGGCCTGGACAAAGATGCTCCTCTTCCTGCCACAGACAAGCCCAGGATTGTCCTAAAGCAGGCCTGAATGCAAGTCCAGTCCTAGGACCTGCCTTCTCCCATCAATACGTCACAGTTTCAACAACAACTGAGAGTGGATGGTATTAAAATAGAGTACGTACATTTCTCAAAGAATTAGTTAATTTTTTTTTTTGGTTTTTCAAGTCAGGGTTTTGCTGTAGCTATCAAGCCTGTCCTGGAACTCACTCTTGTAGACCTGAACTCACAGAGATCTGCATGCTTCTGCTTCCTGGGTGCTGGGATTAAAGGCATGTGCCACCACTGCCAGGCAAGTTAAAGTATTTTTAAAAACATCTATAAAATTGTTTATTTACATGGTCAATTTATAATTTGAATACTTAGTTATTAAAGGGTATGTATGAGAGAGAGAGAGAGAGAGAGAGAGAGAGAGAGAGAGAGAGAGAGTAACTCTGGCTGTCCTGGAACTCAATATGTAGACCAGGCTGACCCAAATTCATAGAGACCTGCCTGCCGCTACCTCCCAGTGCCATGACACCTGGCTTAATTATACTTTTAATATTTTAATAAAAGGTCTTATGTATCCTAGACTGGCTTCAAATTCGCTATGTATGAAAGCACAACCTTGAACTTCTGATACTCCTAAACCCACCTTTGGAAACATGGGATTATATACATGCGCCACCATGCCTGGTTTATGTGGTACTGAGGCTTGAACCCAGGGCTTTGTGCGTGCTAGGTAAACACTCCAGCAACTCAGCTCCATCCTCAGCTTTATCAAGTGATATTGAAAATGTCAAGACACATTCACACTTGAAAATAAATTTTATACCATCCTAAATTTATCTCATTAGATTGCATTGATTTCTTTTTAATTCAGAATAACAGTCCCCTAACTCTTGTTCTGCTAATATTTATTACATTTGATTTGTGATATATTTCCAGAAGCATGTCTTTGGGAGAGATGGCATTTTATTGACTATATTTTATAATTATATTCATCTATTCACTTGTTCATCTATTTTACAAAACAAAATATATTTTTGTTGGTTTTTCACTTTAATTATTAAATGGCCTAAGGCCAGGTTACCATAGCTAAAGCAAGGTGGAAAATAATAACCTTGGCAAATCAGAGGTTGGCTCCAATTCTCTCGATAATTCCCCATCGCTACATTTTGGGTTGGCAGAGGAAGCAACGTGCACACTCAGTCCATAACTGGGTTTTATCAAGGTCAGGACACTTCAGTCTCTGGACTCCCAAGGGCTGCTCAGTGAAGCTCAGGATTGGAGGGCAGTGGCGTATAGGTCCTGGGTCACAACATGATTGGCTTATAGGTCTCTTGAGAGGTGGCGTCCGCTGTTTTCTGGGGCATGTTTAGATTGTTCCTTTTGATCCTTGCCTTTGTACTGCCTCCACGTCACATTTAGAGTCCCTCCCCCCTGCCACACCCATTCAGGGTGTTGAATGTAACCCAGGGCCTCCTGCATGCTAGGTGACTGTCCTACCACTGAGCCATGCCCCCAGTCCAAGCTATCATATTTATGTGTAAATTCTGCTCTCGCAGAATATGTTTGTTAAGAGCTACCCGCTTATCATAGTAGACAGATGAACACTGGGAAGCCTGACTTGGATATATTGTGACCTTGAAGGGTACACGGTGGCTTGGCCTAGTGGGTGCCATAGCCTCTGAACAAAACCTATTTTCAAGGTGAGGCTATGTCAGGCTGACCATTTTTCCCCGCACCAGTTCAGCCACATGAGCTCAGATAGTAGTTGGAAGCCCCTGAGAAACAGCCTACAGCCAGCCCTCTGTGGTCCAGGTTTCTGGCTCTGCAGCTGCCTGGGTGTGGCAGTTCTTCTGTAGTTGCCGGTGCTGCCATTTGCAAAACCCGGACTGGATTTCCACCTTAGACCTGCCTCGGAGCAAAACTGGACTTATCTGCAGCAAGGAACCTTTGTGAGGTATTGATGCAGGGATTGAAAAGGTTAACTTCGGAAGTTAATGACTGGCCTATGAAAAGCCATCCTGTGACATTATCCTCAGATCTTAAGGTTCTTTTCTTAAAGAAATTCTTTCAAACTTAACCGAGAACCCATTTAGGGAATTATGGATCAGTCATGCAGTTCTGAGCCTATCAAGTATGTTCTACTCGTGGAAGTAGAGTCTGAAGCTCTAGAGAGTAGGGCAGCACTGGGCAGGAAACTATATGGAGTTCTGCCAGGCCCTAAAATTTGTACCCTAGCTGTTCCCCAGCTTCCATGAGAGCCACAACTGGGTAGACATAGCAACAATGGAAAGACTTAGCAGTAGGTACCACTTGAGAGATAGAGATCCGGTTTCCCAGCCAGGGTTATCCTTCTAGAATCCACCCCAGAAGTTGATGTCTGCTGCTTTCCAGACAGACAGAGAGCCCCAGAGCTCACCTCCAGTGAACAGGCAGAGAGCCAACGGCTAGAAGGAGAGGTCAAAACCCTCCCAGGGACCTGGAGACAGAACTAGCAATGGGGCCAGTGTCTCTAGATCACTGGTTCTCAACTGGTGAGTTGTGACCCCTTTGGGTTTGAACAACCCTTTCACAAGGGGTTGCCTAAGACTTGGAAAACACATCTTTCTGATTCATAACACAAAAAGTTATGAAGTAGCAACAAAAATAATTTTATGGTTGGGGGTCAGCACGATGTGAGGAACAACTGTATTGAAGGGTCACAGCATTAGGAATGTCAAGAACCACTGCCTTAGATGATCTTATCTCCAGCTATCTCTACATACAAGGCAGAAAACAGCTGCCTTAGGGAGGCATCCAGCATCTCCAGGGCTCAGCTTATACCTGTGGTCCCCAGCTTGTCTATTGTCTGTTGGTTCCTCAGGTCCCTCCATACTTCAGTGAAAGCTCAGGCATAGCTTTCTCTCCAGTGTACATGCTATGGACTCCAACCACCACAGTGGGAAAATCACAGGGAGAAAATCCACAGAGGGGGTTAAACTGTGCCCCAGAGTGTTTGCAGTTCCCTAACTTTAAAGATATACAGTGTTCCATAGCCAGGCATGATGGCTCGCACCTTTAATCCTAGCACCTTCTGTTCCCTTTCCCACTCTCTCCACACAGCTTTTCACACGTGTGTGTTTACAATATATTCTTACATATGTGTATGTGTTTCTATTTTAAAGTAGTCTATGTCATCAAACTTCCTCTACCAGTTACATAGCCACATGTAGCTATTAACTGTAGAAAATGCATTATTGCCTGATATATTTTTCTCTGATCTATAGCCCATACTCTAGTTGTGTCCCAATAATGTACTTACTAATAAGTTTTTGCACAATTCACAACCTAGTTCTCGATCCCACATCACCTTTAGTTTTCCTGTCTGTTTGGTCTCAAAGCAGAGCATAAATCTTAATTTATCTTCTAGGACTGTCATCTATATGAAGAATGCTGAGTAAGGCACATATATATATATATATATATATATATATATATATATACTTTTTATTTCTCTCATATGACTTTGTGCTTCACCTCAGGTCTATGCATTTTTTTTCTTTCTTTTTTTTTCTTTTTTTTTTGGTTTTTCGAGACAGGGTTTCTCTGCAGCTTTTTTAGAGCCTGTCCTGGAACTAGCTCTTGTAGACCAGGCTGGCCTCGAACTCACAGAGATCTGCCTGCCTCTGCCTCCCGAGTGCTGGGATTAAAGGCGTGCGCCACCACCGCCCGGCTTCTATGCATTTTTTTGACTGAAATACCTGCATAAACAATGAAACTTGCACCTCACCAGAAAGCATATCAGTAGACACATGTATCTGTTTGTCCACCTTGGTGAAGTCAAGTTTGAGCACTTAGTTGATATATTATCTGTGTAGTGATTTATCCCATCTATAACTAAAACTATTTGTTGGGAGATATGTCAACATTATGTAACTATTTGATTCCTTATCAAGTTCTCTCCACCTAGTTTGAGCCCTCATAAATGATTCTTGTCATTTGTTACAGTGGCTTCATCTTCCCCCCTTCTGTATTTGATAGCTCAAGATAATCTTTGCCAAGGTTTGTAGGTGAGCTCATGGGGGAAAAGGGTCTTGATTTTATCCTTGAATCCTGACTGCCACTCTTTGGGAACAGTCCCGGTTTGTTGGGGGTGTATATATGGACACAAGGTACGCATTCTGGAGACACATTTTGTTTACCAGATGACTTCTGACCAACTTTTTAAATGCTCTGCAGCACAGGGGGAATTTAGGTTGTGCATGTTATAATTTACTTTTGTGGCATCTTCTGGAAAATTGCACCTGGGCCTTTTACACAGCGTTGCTCAACAGAAACTTGCTCATAATGATGATGATAATAATCAGACCTTCTTACCATGTAAGCCCTGATCCAAGGAAGGGGAGGAAGCTAGAGAGACAGAAGGGACTCTGAGAAGGATGGTTGGACTAAAAGGAGCAGCTAACTATGGAAAGCAGCCAAGTCAAGTAAAACACGAATTTCCAGGAATGTTCTAAAATGTTTGTGTGGGAGTTCTTTTTGGAAGGTTGAAATAGTAAATTGGTTGGAACTTTAAAAAAAAATTTTAAAATTCAAAATGAATCCTTCAGCAGGTGAAATATTTGAGTGGGCAAAAGCTCTCTGCGAGTCTGATGACCCAAGTTCAATCTTCCAGGACCCCAAGGTGCAAAGAGACAACTGACTCCTGAACATTGTCATCTGACCTCTACAGGCGTACCATGGCATGCATATCCCCCCAACCCACATACAACACACACACACACACACACACACACACACACACACACACACAGGGGGGAGAGGGAGGGGGGAGAGGGAGGGGGGAGAGGGAGGGGGGAGGGGGAGGGGGAGAGGGAGAGAGGGGGGGAGATTTAAGAGATTTAAAAGGAAGTAAAAGGAAGCAAAAAATGGATCCCCAAGCATCAAGCATTTTCTAGTTTGTTGGGTCTTGTCTGTTATAAAGAGTTGCTGCCATTTGTTTCTTCTGGAAAGGGTTTTCTTAGGGGGAGCGTTTGAGTATTGTTTCGAATTCCTTATAGCCCACAGTAAAAACAAAGGAGTGATGGGGAACATTTGGGAGATTTCCCAGCTGGTATGCATTGTCCTTGCCCTGATTGATAAGGTTCTCATTAAGGTAACTGTTTTGACCAAAGCTGTCTTTAGCAAAAACTGCAAATGGGCATGAAAGAAAAGACAACCTCCCCCCCATTTTTTCATGAAGCCTGCAAATGGACAAATGCCAGTTCTTCTGTGATGAGTGAGTTAGAGCAACGCATCTCTACCTTCCTTGGATGCGCGTGTGCCGTCTATAAGACAGAAGAGAAAAAGGAAAGAGAGATGAGCTATGTGGTTGAATACGTTTCAGGAACTGCACACTGTAATTCTTAGAGAATTGAAAGACATGAAAAGAAAAGGCAACTTTACTCTAAATGTCACACATTTTCTGGGAAACAAACTAGCCCAAAAATGTAAGGTAGAATGCAACACACGTGTATCTAGTCTCTGGTTGAACCGGGTGACTAATTCAGTCTGAGCCAGGCCAAGCCCCCTTCTTGCCTGGACTTGCTCATCTGTCAGCCATTAGGCCAGTCAGGGAGTAACTGATCTCGACTATGTGTTGTTCCCAGAGATGTCTTCTTCTTTTCCAGCAGGGAAGTCTAACCTACTCCATATGGTGGTCACAGGGTTCTAAGCATGTGAAGAGAAGGGTTCAAGGCCTTCAGATGCCCTGGGTTAAAACTCTGTCAGGCTTCTGACTGCAGTGTGGTGGTCAAAGCAAGTCACAGGAACAACCCCAAATTTAAGAACTTGGGGAATAGACTCTATTTTGACAAGAGGGCCTGCGTGGCCTCATTTCGAAGGGCTAGAGATACCAAGAGGGGAATTTTGATTGGGACCATTTTTACAACCTAAGGTAGAGACTAATTCAAGATGGGCAGTGGTAGTGCATGCCTTTTAGTGCCAGCACTTGGGAGGCAGAGGCAGGCAGATCTCTGAGGCTGGCCTGGTCTACAGAACAAGTTCCAAGACAGCCAAAGCTACACAGAGAAATCCTGTCTCAAAAAAACAAGAACAAAAGACCAAAACAAACAAGCAAAGAGACTAATTCAGTATTTATCTGGCTGTTGTTGGTATGGAAGAGTATGTAGAGGAGAAGAAAACTGGCACAGATAGTTCATAATTGCAGAAGTTGCAACAAGGGTCCAACCTGTCTCAAGTCCTTTGGGCTGGCTTACTGCCCATGTGCTAGGGAGTTGATGGTGTTCATGTTACATGTGACTATGACGCTTCAGGTCTCCAGCCTTACTCAGAAATGAGGCTGAGGATGAAACTGTCAGGAAAATGAAGAATGCCCCAGTAAACAGTCTGTGAAGGAAAGATTTTTTTTCCACAAGCTGTCCTCAACAAAACCCATCCGGAGCGCAGTGATCAGCCATTTTCTTTTTAGGAGCCAAAGGTGGGAAGATTTTTGCCTTCTATGACCAGTTCAACCTGTTGGGCTTGTTTCTGAGGTTAGATCAGAGCGTGGTGGGTTACTGCTAAGGTGGAGTCTGCAATAAAGAGGGTACTGAGGTGTCAAGAGTTTTATTTTCCCCAGACTTCTTTGTTTATTTACTTAGGCTCTCGTAAGTGCATCGGAGCCTCGAGGTGGTTCTGCTTTGTCTTCTGTTGCGTGATGAATACAACATTTAACTTTTCTGTGGCTTCCTGGGTCCCTTGATAAATGGAGAGGTCCCTGCCAGTGTTCCTAGGTCAGCCCCTTCAAGGCATCTTGAGGGAGCTGGCCAGTGACAAGTGCCCTATAGAATTGTGCCAAACCTGCTGACTGGAAACTTCCTCAGTATCATTCTGTCTATAAGTCCGTGTTTCCTCTCACCCCATTTGTCTGTATGACTTCCCTCTCCCTTTCTGTGCAAAACCATTCTGGGGCCAGGATCAATAAATTGCTTGCATGTACATTCTAGATTCTAGAATAGGAACTCTCTGGGGATTAAAAACAGACAATAGAGAGAAAGAGTGCTTCCTTTTGCTTTAATTACTTGAGGCTCCTGTGTGTTGACAGGAAGTTTGGTTGGTCTTTAAGTTTAAGGGAAAGAACATTCAGGCTTGGCCTTTTTTTTTTCTCCTCCTGCTTTGAATTCGTAAAGTCAGTTTGATAAGATATCTGAGAAACCACAAGACGCTCCCTTTTTAATAGGCTTCACTGCCCCTTTGGCCTGCTTATAATGCCCTGAGTCTTTCAAAGGGACCCATAATAATGAGAAGTTCTTGCAATGGACCACTCCACCCACGGGTCTTATCTGCAAGCTGAGTTTGATGTTGCTGGTGGGAGCTGGTGTGGCATGTTCCTTCTCTCCGAGCTTCTGCTCTTGGGTCACTATAGTTCTTCTTTCTTTCCCTTCCACTTTCCATCTCTGCACACACGCGCGCGCGCGCACACACACACACACACACACACACACACACACACTCGGTTAACTGGAGCTCAGTTCTCCTGTTTCCTCTTACTTACTTCTGTTTCCTCTTGTTTCTGGTGGCTTTGTCTATAGGGGTGGGGGTGGGGAGGTCAAGGTGAGAAGAAGTGGTTCTGCTTCCACCTGCAGGGGGCCTGCGATAATGTCTGGAGATAGTTTTAGTTGACACCATTGGGGGTAGAGGCCATTTAGGACAGAGAAACCAGGGATTTTACTAAACAACCTACAATGTCCAGGACAGTCCTGAAGGTGGCCACCAGTGCTATGGTGGCAAGTCCTTAGGTTCACAAACTGCCACTTCTCATATGTCCCCTTCCTTCATCTTCCCTCAAGAAGACTGTTCTATGTCTAGCATTGGTTATGTAACCCTGCCTTTAAGCAGCTAAACCCACAGAAGTGGGGATTGTTTTTCTAAGTATGCTTCTGATCCTCAAATACGTAAGTAGATATGGAGAACTGGGTAATGTCAACATGAGAAATCGTCACAGACCTCCCTAGTCTGGTTTGCTTTTGGTGACGGCCATTCCGGGCACACTCATGGGGAAACTTCCGGTAGCTAATGACTCTTCTCTAAGAAACCAGTTGTCACTGAGAGTGTTGATTCCTCTGCATAGATTTTGATTATGTGACTTCTAGGTAGGACTGCTGGATTCACAAGAAAAAAGAAAGGGAAAAAGTTAAAACATGACCACTTTCAAGCAAACGCCTATAAATACTTATTCCTCTGGGAATCCTTCCTCTTTTAGATATTTATAAATATGTGGCTTCCCTAGAATGTTCTAGCTTTGTCAGTTTTCACTCTTGTATTTTATAAGCAAAATTCTCTGTCATGACCACCAGACTGATAACTAAGCAACATCTAAGGAAGGGCGACGGCTTGCTTTCTGTGGACCGGGGAAGTACCAGGCCTGAGCCTCAGAGCTGCACGAATGTCACTTTGCAAGATGCCCACTTGAAGGCCTCTCCTTGAAATCTTGCTAACATTCCTCTCAGGATGATTTGACCCAGCATGAGCACTGTCTGTTGAGTACCTTTTGTGTGCCTGCCACTGTTCCAGGTGTTGCAGAAGTGGCAGGGAGTGCAGCAAAGAGAGGCTCTGTCCTTCTGGAGTAGACATGCCAGTCTGGGAGCCAGATGATGCAAAATAAAAGCTGTGAGAGGTATAGGGAAAAGAAGAGAAGGACGGGTGCTTGAAAGATGAACAATGCAAAGTCATGGAGAGGTCATAAAGCAGGCCTTGCTAAGTGACATTTTCACAGAGAAATGCGGCAGAGAAACCAGTCCTGTGAAGCTCTCTGGCAAAGAGCATTCCAGGCATAGAATGCCTGGAGACGATGGAGGAGAGGTGAGGAGCTGGGGGGACCAATCACATCCTGGCAGGAATTTGGGTGTTTACTCTAAGGCTGATCTGTGTTAGGCCAAGAGGAAGACAAACATGTCTGCCCTGTACCTTTCCAAGACCTTTCTGGAACCATGGAAAGACTGTAGGAAGCAAGGGCTGACGCAGGGAGTCAGATAAATCAGTCAGATAAATCGTCTGTAGTCCATGAGGGCGATGCTGGTGGCTTGGACTTGCCCCCCCCCCCAATCTTCCAGTCTGTTTCCAGTGTAATCCCTTAGTGATGGCTCCTTCCAGGTAAAGGAAGAGAGGCAGACAGAGTATTCCTTTACTATCTGACCAGTTGTCTTCAGTTCCACCCATCTGCAACATGTCATCATGGATAGCGTGAAAAAATCTTCAGAACTATCTCAGGGCTGAATGAAGGCAGGGAAAGGGTTCCTGTCTTCCTCCCTCTCCTCCTCCCTCCCCCACCTCTGCTTCTTCACCCATTTTTTCAGCTTCACGCCACTGCTTCACTCACTGCCACTTCCATAGTGACAATTTTGCTACCCCACATGTGGCCTCCCCTAACCCCTGATCAACTACCCATCCTTCCTTCCTTTCCTCCCTTTCCTCCCTGCCCCCTCCCTCCCTCCCTCTCTCACTCCATCCAGCCATGCTTCCTTCCCTCCCTTTCTTCCAAAGCACATCAGCAGTGTGAAGGGAGCACAGCTTGATTTTCTGAAGTCCATCGGTTACTGTGGGCTGTTTGTCGGAAAGGGTGCTATGTAAGCTGAAATGCTGCTCCAATTTTCACATTATCCCTTCCTGCTGCTTGTTGAGTTATTTAATTAGAAGCCGTCGTGTTTTCTAGGGAAAACACTTTGAACAGCAGGCCTGATTTATCTGGGAACAGATGCCTTTATTATGTGTCAAAGAGCTGAAAAAAATCGCTAGTAAGATGTCAGTGTGCTCACACGTATATGAAACAGAGGAAGGCACATGCACGTACACAAAGACTGATCAAACGCGAAACTCAGAGGGCTTGGGAAACAAGGAGGTGGCAGATGCAGCCGATGATTTGGTTCCCGCTCAGGAGCGTGTGTACGCTTCAGTTGGCTCCAGTTTGGCTCACACTGCAGTGCCTTTAGTGTCACTGAAACTGGCAGAGAGAGCTGACATGTTGTTTTTCTAGGGAAAAAATTGCTCTCCCTCCACACTCATAGTACAGACAACAGCATAAAATAGGAACGAGACTGAGGCGCCCAGAGTCCACAGAGAATTATTTATTCAACTCTTGCCATTTTGCACATTTTCAAAACATAAAAACAAAACCAAACAAACAAACAAACAAAAAAAAAAGCCAGGGAAATCAGTTTTCCATAGCTCTTAAAAAGCATGAAGGGACATTCAGGGTTCAGTTGATCCCTGGAGAGAGATTTGAAGTTTCCTTCTTAGGAGGCTTCATGTTTGGGATGACAGCATGGAGTTCCTTGGCAGGGATGTCGACTAAACCCTGCTGCAGCCTGTTCTCTTTCATTGGCTGTTTGTTTTTCGCTTTGGTGCCTGTGTTGATATATGTCTTTTACTTTGCTTTGACTCTGCATGGGCGTGTTGCTGCCTGGTATTTGGCTCTTCTGTGGCAGGCAAGGGGGCTTCTTTTTCCCTTTCTCTGTTTTGGGGCCACCGAGATGTTTCGCTAGCAGTGGCTCTCCACTCAATCTCACGGGCTCCATCTGAATGGACCTAATCATTTTACACCAACCCGCAGGGAACTGCAAGGCATGCTTCAGCCAACCCAGGTAGTACTGTCTGGCTTCATCTCCTCTTCTGCTTCCCCAGCCAGGTCTTCACGTGGAAGCAGTTTGCTTTTCAGCTAACTAGGTTTCCAAGCTCTGCCGAAGAAGACACCTCTGCCAAGCTTTAACATGGAAAACCTCGTAAGGAGCATGCCGTATCTCAGGCTGTTGGAGAGATGATGTCTGGTATTTTGTCAAGCACTTCTGATCTTATTTGCCGCTGACAAGCAGAGCCCTAGGACCTTTATTCCTCCGAATAAATAAGAGAGAGGGCTCCGCCCCTTGCTTCCTCCACGTGCAGTCCTTAGCCTGGAGTACTGCTCCCCAGGGAGCACATTAGAAATGCAGGGCTGGACTGCTGAACCAGAACTTGGATTTGCTGTTTGGCATGACCCACAGGTTATTTACACACACACACACACACACACACACACACACACACACACACACACACACCAGTGCTTTCAAAACCCTGAATCAGCACAGCAATTCCCAAACTTGACAGTACATCAGGGAGACCCGTTAGAAAAGTTGGTTCAAACAGATCGCTGGGCCCTACTTTCAGAGGTTCCAGGTGCATGGCCATTGGGGGTGGGTGGGCCTAAGAATCTGCATTGCTGCATTGCTGGCAAGTCCTTCTGCAGCGCTAGTGCCCTGTGGGCCGGTCACACAATGAAAGCAACTGCTTCAGAAGATCCCCACTCCTGCTAGCAGTCCTCATGTTTCCTCACTCCGTGTAAAGCTTCCACATCAACCAAGCTCGCTTTACCCCCCTCCTCCCCAGCCTCCACAGGCTCATTGTTTACAACTCTTCCTGTTGGGGAGGCCAGTTCCCCTTCCTTAAGAGATTTTCCCACTTACCTCATGGTGATTTCATACTCGTACTTCCCTTCCTTGACCTTTCCATTTCGTTCAGCTCTGCTCCCACAGTTCCTGGTATTCCTTGGTAGAGGCCAAGAACCTTCTTTCCTCAGAAGGCTCTCCCCCCACACCCGTATCTAATCTTTTAGGTCTCGGTACCCTTCAGCCTTCTTTCCTTTACCCTGACCACAATCTCTGAGGCCGCAGCCTCCATTTTTTCCACGGGTATCCTCAAAGTGGCTTCTTTATGGCCTCTCTTGGCTTTATCACTTTTATTATTTATTACTGGTTTGGGTGATTCTCCAATCAGTGAAATATATTTGCTGATGATCTGCTTTCTTATTTCCACAGTCCTCTCTGCCATTTTGAGTTCTCCACATATTCAAACTGGGTCAGCGTCTGTCCTTCTGCTTCGACTATCAATTTTGCAGGACCTGACTCATTTGTGTTAATATTTTAAATGTGCATATGTGTGTATGTATGTCTATATGTGTGCATGCGCATATGAATGTAACTGCCCATGGAGGGCAGAAGAGGATTTCATATCTCCTGAACTAGATACAGGTGGTGGCAGGTCATCTGACATGGGTTCTGGGTACTGGACTCTACTTCTCCGGCAGAGCACCAACTCTCCTCAGAACCATCTCTCCAGCCCCTGATTCATTTCTATTGATCTCTGTATTTCCAGGAGCTGGGTTCTAGAATTTACATAATGCCTATTTTTTTGATGAAGCCAGTGGGATTCCTTGAAATTCTGTGCCATAATGCACAAACCAGCAAGACCCAGGCACAGAGGGTGTGGCGAACTAAAGGTCTCTCAAAATACGATGCCAGAAAATGACTCTCTAAAGCTTTGGCAACTTCTTTTACGTAGTATCTTAAATATATAAGAAGTTGACTCCAAGTGTCTTGATAATTGGTAGCATGAATTGGCCCTGGAGGTCAGGAAGGCTGCTTTACACTGGCTTTAATTAGGACAAGAGGAAGGAAGCCATTTCTATATAAATGATTCAATCCACTGACCCATACTTTTTCTGCCTTGAAAATATGGCAGGTACCAGATCTGAACCCTGAGAAGCAGGGATGCATGATACAGCGCCTGCCCTTGAGGGGAAGAGAGGTGGGAGGCATGTGGAAGACCCCTAGAAAGTTTAATAGCAGAATTCAGTAGCAGTGCAGACCATAGCACCAAAAGTTTCCTCTGAGTTCAACAGAAACCTCCCCTCCTTGTGCATTTTGAAGTCTTCCCCCTTTTCAAAGACAGAGTAAGTTCTGAACTTGAGACAGCGCCCTGATACATCCTCTACAAAACATCTGTAAAGCAAGGGTCAAACCTTGAGTCTTCAGTGAAATGCCAGCATTGTAGGAGAAGAGCTCAGGCCAGGGAATGAGGCAGGGCTGGGAGTCTGGAGAAAACAAATTGCTAACCTGAGTTCAAATCCTAACCCTGCTACTGGCTGATAGGCAACTCGGGCCCTGTTCCTAAGTTTCTTGAGCTTCTGTTTCTTCATGCATGAGATGGCCATAAAACACTCACCTAGGTTTCATGAGGAAGGATAAAGAAATGGCATACAGTGCACTTTAATGTAGAAATATTGATTTATTGTTATGATGTATTGGAACCTGCAGAGCAGTACCTACCAAAGACATACATGCAATTTTCTATAATGGACAACAATAATCATAAAAAAGGTTTATCAAGTTTCTGTCAGGTTGCTCATATCCAAAAGCAGGGTACAGGGGCTATCATCAGAGACACAGGGGAAGGTCAAAGCTCTTTGGAAAGTGAAGATCATTCGCATAAGTTTTATGTGGAATCTTCTCCAGTGTGTACAGTTTGACTCTAAGTCCTCCATATAATTCTCAGCAATTATAAATTTTTTGTAAGAAAGCTTGCTGTTATTTAAAGGGATGGACTTAAAAATTCTTTTAAAGCAGTGAGGGAGCCCTCATTTTTCCAGTGCTGAGTACACGGTACAGACTTGCTGCTTGGTAGTCACAGACACAGCCTTGGGTCTGGTGAACTGGGTTTGCATCCCGCTGCAACTCCTTGGGAGCTATGACTTTCAGCAGGCCCTGTGGCTTCTTCAGTCACCATATTGTGACCTGTCCTATAATGTCCATGCTGAAGGACATTAATACAAAATGTCTGGTAGTGTAGACAACACAATGTTGGATTCCATTCTCTTTTTCTTTTCCCACTAACTTGCATTTTTCTGAGCAAAAGTCTGGTCAGTGCTTAACAGAATTAATTACCAAACCAATTAAGAGTATACGAGTTATATTTTATGGTTTTCTCCCTTTGACGGTAAGTTCTTTCACCTACTAAGGGACATGAGGACATTTTCAGAATGTGTGGTCTAAAAGTCGTGTGTGTGTATGTGTGCGTGCACACACACGTCTACCTTATGTTCATAGACTTTTCTCAGAGTGCATTAATAATGCCTTAGCAGCCAATGGGTCTTTGGAAGGAATTCATAGAATTGGGACCATCAGTTAACTTCTTGAACACAAAATTGTCTGTCTGTTTTCATGACAGAACATGAACGAATGCCTCTCCTTGAGGGCTTTTTAGCCAATGAGGTCAGAAGGCCTACTGATTTCTGGGAAGTAGGTAGCCCTCTTTCTCTGCCCCCACCCCAGCCCGTGGTTATATCTTTCAGCCTGCCCCTCAGTATCCAGCAGAAGTAGAAACTTTGCTGAACTTTGGAAGACTTTTGAGGTGCTGCATCTGTCCTTTCTTGAGAAAGACTGGATCTTGTAAAACAGCAATCACTTCAAAGGCAGAAATACAAAGCACAGATACGGTGTTAGCAGCCCCATGGCTGGCAACTCTCCAGGGCCTGTGGCTTCATGAGAGACCATTGGCCAATGCTGCTTTGGGGGCCCAGAATTCAGTTGTATAAACTGTTTCTAAACATAAAGGCAACTGTTTAGAAAATTATTTCCAACAATTTCCACAGCTCCAGTTTTTTTTGATGCATGAACTAAATACTGGACTAGACTGCTATTCGCTTTGGGGTTTTGCAGCTTCAGCAGAAACAAAGCTAGGGGTGCCTACCCACCTTGGCTTGACCTCTTAGTACGTTCACAGACAGTACCCCCACCACTTCAAACAGCCACAGTGCACTGCCTGAAGGTGTTATCCTAGTCCTCAGGCGGAGCAGGCTGGAAGCATCTGGAAGTTAGTGTTCTTAGGAGTAGCTTTTACTCAGTGAAGTACCTAAGTTGGAGCAGCAATCCCTAGTTTCTTCAGTCCTCAGGTGGATTGACCCTAGCTTGTGTGATTGTCTCACTGGATGCCACAGCAGGATGGAACCTCAGTTGCCCATGGTGGAGACCTGTTTAATCATCTCTACTTTATGGCTCCCCTGCCCTATCTTATTTCCACTGCCTCCTGGAATCATATACCAAACATCATGTGCTAGTTACATTGAATCTTCATACCAGGATTGCCTTTGGAGGAAATCCATGCTAAGACAACATTTCAGTGTCCTTTAAAACAAAACAAAGCAACAATAATGTGATTCGCATAAATACAATATAAAAGCTAACATTGTCTCTGATCTGGGAAAATTCAGTTAGTTTCTTGTGATCTCTCTTTTTCTTTAAAAGTGGGGTCCACGGGCTCCTTCAAATGGAATATTACAGATGCTACGGGTGGGGCAGTGATTTGGTCCATGGGATAAAAAGGACATTCCAGGCCATCTGGCTCTTCCAGCTATACCCACTAAAACCAGTTGAAGATGCCCTCCCCTCATAACGGCAACAACTAAAAAAAAATCTCCTTTGTCTCTAAATATATTCAGGAGACAGTCTCCTTGATTGATAATTGCTAACAAATTGTTTGTGAAGTCCACTTTAATCTTGGCGTCTGCAGATTAGTTTATTGATCAACAGCTGCAGGTGTGGAGGAGCAACACTTATTTAGTTTCAGGAACACTGTTGAGCCGTGACTCTTGGTTGTGTAATGTCAGAAACAACCACTGACTTGTTTCTTTTTCTAAAACATTCAACAAAGTACATTTGACCTCATCCTTCTACTTTACGTGGTCAACTACACCCTTCAATTCATTTTACAGGGCTCTTCTGCATTTAATGATGAAGTTTGGATGTTTGCATTCAGACAGATATACGCATACGCTTTGAAAGTATTTGTTCTTTCCTAGGTCAAGTTAATTGCTTGGGAATAATGTTTCTGGTTATGTGCACTATGTCAGAATGGTGTATAAAGTGGTTTTTTTTGGGGGGGGGGTTGGTTTTTCGAGACAGGGTTTCCCTGTAGTTTCTAGAGCCTGTCCTGGAACTAGCTCTTGTAGACCAGGCTGGCCTCGAACTCAGAGATCCGCCTGCCTCTGCCTCCCAAGTGCTGGGATTAAAGGCGTGTGCCACCACCACCCGGCTTGAATGGTGTATAAAGTGAAAGAAAAAGTTCTAGAAGATTTGTCTTGTTCTAAGAAGAGTTGATGTTTGATTTATTTCTGAGCCTTTTATGGTTCTGATAATGGGGTGAATTGAGGCAACCACAATTTTCCTCTTGTTTCTTATAGAAAGGTTAAAAGACCTTTGCTTCTTTCTTTTGGAAAAAGAAAAGAAACCTGAAGTATGTTCCCATAGGGGAAAGGTTTGTCTCACTTATGCACCAAATGGCTGTCTAGCAAGTAGCCAACTTCCTTTAATGTGTGTCACACTGACAAATCAACACACGCACTGCATACAATCTTTCGGAATGTTTCTTTGCAAATTATTTTTCTTGTTTTTTCCCAAAAGATTCTTGGAGATCATGAGAGAATGCAATGAGCTTAATTTTTCCTGAAAGGAAAGTTTTAGTGAATTCTGAACCTGATTTACCAGAAGGTGATCAAATGAGGGGGGTAAAGCTAAACATGAGTCATAAACCTCTTGAAGTAGCAGTGAAGCCTTGCCAGGTGGAAAGTGAAGCCGACACTTTTTGTCAAGTCTAAGCAAGACCCACAGCGAGAAGAAATGGGACATGTTTGTCTCTTCCCCACCAATGCTTGTGGCATTGACTTTGATGTGAAGTTTCCAGTAGACACTCTGCCTGTTCTGTTTGAGCTTTGGAGCCAGAAAAACTGACTGGCTTAGCTCCATCAGATGCATCACAAGGAGATGGAACCTTTATCTTTACATTTGACTCCATGCATAAAGAACAGGCAGATGGCAGTGATTGTGGGCTTAAACTAGGGCAAGTCTACACCTTGCAGTGTAAGAAGAAGGCAGGATCTGTTTGCGTGAAGAGAAAGAGAAGTGAATTCGAAATAACACGGCTGAAGAGTAAATACCCAGTAATGTCCTTCCTGGTGTCGTTCGGGCAGAGATACAGAAGAGTCTTGCCTGAAGCTCCCCTTGATGGAATTCACTTAGTAAAAACCAGACCCTTTGAAGCTTGGTGTCTTTCGAACGACTCAGCTGAACTTCAAGAAAGAAAGGTTCCAGGACCTCAGAAATGGAGATGGCTTCAGCTACTCTGCTGAGCCAACTGGGTCTGGTGCGGTGGTGACTGGTGAGCGGGTTGTTGTAGGAGACTTCAACAAAGGCTAGCAAAAGCAAAGGGTTTAAAAGAGGCGGCTAGGGGACTGCGCTGCTCAGCTTCCTGACCCGCCAGGCTGACGTCAGAGGGTTTATTTAGATTCGAAAGCCTTTGTTTGGGGGGATTGGAGTGATTCCTAAGAGACAATGCCTGACTAGAGGCTGGGGGCACCCAGGGCCTGAATTGAATTTGGGCAGTTGCTGAGCAGATGGGGATCAGAGGGTAAAAACAAAAGGGAAGCTGTTCCCAGCACATCCACAGGAAGGGAGAATTGCAGAGCCAGCTGCAGTCAGGAGGGTTTCCTGTGCAGTCCGGCTCCAGAGGCCGCTGGTACATGACGGGCTCCTGCCGAACACCAATCATCTTTGTGGCCGGCAGTCTGGGGGCTTAGCCCATTTCACAGAGCCGAGAGAAAGGCAGCAATGGAGGCAGATTACGATCATGCCCTTTTCCCTGAGCTCTGATTTCAGGAGCCCTGTGTTATTTCCTCATTAGTGGGCTGCTAAAGCTTCCCTGGCTCATCTAGTCTGATGCCCTCTTTTTCAAGGTGTGGAAACCGAGCTCTATAAAAGTGTGGTGCTCCACCTGGATTTCTTCCGGGTCTGAGAATGCCTTCCACACAAAGCAAGGGAAGCATGGACTGTTTGCTTGCTCTTGTAGGAAGCAGCAGTCAAAGATTGGAGAGGTAATCCAGAACACTAACTTGGTGTCCTAATGAGTTAAGTTCCCAGTGTGGGTAGCTGGGGCTCAGTCCTGCTGACGACCCTCGACAGTTGGGAAGAACACACGTTGCAATTTCTTTTCCGGAGTGAGGAAGTTGGGTGTTTGTTCACAATCTGTCTCTTGCTGGTTGAGGGTTGCTTCTAGAAATGTAAAATTTGCAGCCTTTCTCGACCCCCAGTAGATCAGAAAAATCCCCCCAGCGAGAGGCTTACAGATGCTTGGGGCAGGAAGGCAAGGGCATGGGTAGAGTAGGAAAGGACTTTGCCAGAAGGGTTTACGTTTAACCTCGTGTCAATCCTCTCCATTAGCAAGGAGGCTGATGGTTCAGAGACCAGGCAAGTATTTCTCTGAGTGCTCAGCAACACATAGATAGGTCAAACCCCCTTTTCTTGGGCTCCAAAACAAGGGTGCCTGCTTCTCTCCTTCCTGGGAGCCTATGAAATATCCAAATTGTATGGCCACCGACCTTCCCTTTACCTTGCTCATCCCGTCCAGCTACTGCCCTTATCTGTCAACCAAGATTTACACCTTCACACTTTATTCTAAGTAAAAGCGAGCACCCAAAACCGATTCCCGAAGACTACAATCGGACACATGCTCTCTAACCACAGATACCTCTTGTAACACGGGGGCTGTGCCCTCTCTGTCTCCCTGCATTCCATCTTCACTGCCTCCTGTCCTTTAAGTATACCATTCTCACGGTCATGTGAGACCTCTGTGCCTCTGCCTTTCTTCTCCCAGTCACTTGGAATGTTTCTGTCTGGAATTCAAAGGGCTCTGACCTTCTTTTCTTTAGGTCTCTAGCCTTATCCTGTTTGTCAACTAGACACTTCTGGCACTCCATTTAAAACATCAAAAACTGCCGGGTGATGGTGGCGCATGACTTTAATCCCAGCACTTGGGAAGCAGAGGCAGGTGGATCTCTGTGAGTTCAGCCTGGTCTACAGAGTGAGTTCCAGGAGAAGCTCCAAAGCTACACAGAGAAACCATGTCTTGGGGGAGGGGGGCGTGGAAGACAAAACAAAAAGTCACAGATTCCACCTTCTCTGTTTTCTCTCCCTGTCTGCTGCTCCTTTGTTCTCTTCATTCATCAACAATATTTGTATCATAGGGCTTTGTTCAATGTGAGATATATATATATAATATGAATATATAATATATATTATATGATTATTCCACTTTAACTTATGACTTCCATAGTAACCTTATAGCCTTATTACTTAGAACTCGGCTGTACTAATAGGTGTAATACCTCTGCCAGGTAGACACAGAATGCTGTTGCTGTCACGGTTAGACAAGGAAACAAATTCTACAACAAAGGCTATCAAGGGGTTCTTGGCAAATTTGGGCCTTAATTTTGTTCTTTCTGAGTAAAGAAATTCACCAGTGGGAAAAGGAAGACGTGATTGTGGACGACAATGGAAGAAAAACTAAGCAGGCTGGGGTCAGGAGGATTAGATGTGAACTCTTAAATCTAACCAGCATGTGCCTCAGTACTTAAGAAGGTGGCATGTCAGGCCGAGGGGGAAGAAAACCCAATTAGACCGAGTTTGCCAGGCACTGGATTTCAGGTGGCAAAAGAGTTGGCAGAGGAAAATGGCAATGTTGAAATCTGAATCCTCACTCTCAGCTTTCTGAAGAGCTCTGGAAAATTAAAGTCATTTCTCTGAATCCTGTTTGGACGTTTGTGAACAAGCCGCAGATAGTGATCATCACTCCTGTTCTAAGAGCTTACACTGACGGATGCTGACTTTGCGCCCTTGGATTCAGATCATCTTCTCCACGTGGCTGTGGGTGAGATGGGAGCTGCCATTATTCCTACTGCACAGATGAGGGGACGGAGGCGCAGAGATGCTGAATGACTTACATGGGGTCTGGTGGCAGCACTGGGCTTCAAACCCAGACAGTCTGGCTTCAGAACTACATCTGAAAAGGACTAGTTTCCTTCAGATTTTCTAGAAGTATAAGATGACACAGTGGACACATGGCTCTGATTCTCTTCTGAAGGAGGGTTAGTTGTGCCTTCCGTATTCCCCAGAGATCTACTGTAAAGATGCCCAGTGTAGTAGGTCTGTGGGAATAGGGGTGGTAGCACTGTCCATCCCACGGCTCAGTGCTCATGGCCAGAGATGTTGATAATGGCAATGCTGACTCAGACAGACAGCATTCACAGCAAATTAACAGAATATAAGGTAAGGGCTATGTGACAAAGGAAGTAAGAGGTTTGTCCAGAACCCTTTGAATTCTTTTGTTATCTCTTCCCTACACTATCTTTTTGGATATTCAGTGACCAAAACCTGAAGCTCATCTTTTCAGAGCTGTCTTTGTGCTATAGGACCTACTTTGCTCATGCGCTGAAGAGCCTAAAAGAACTGGATTTGCATGTATGTGAATGAATCATCTCTCTTTCTCCCTCTCTATTTCCTCTTTCTCTCCTTCGCTTCCTACATCCTTCCCTTCCCCATTTCCTTAGTCAAAAGATTCATGAGAAGTGCTAACTCCCTTACTTCAAATTGAGGCAACACTGAGATTGTCACTCACACGGTCGAGTTCCCCTTACTGCCTCAGAGGAACCTGTCTGAGATCCCAGCCCCAACCTTGCCTAGCCTTTCCTACTCTCTTCTACATGGGTCTCTTTTTCATAGCTATCTTCACACAATAGTAAGGGTTGCAAAACCTCTACCCAGTAGTAGTGTCTAATCCCAGTTTCACTTGGAAAGGGAAAACATCAAAGCAAATATGTAGAGGAACTTAAAACCTTGAAAGAGGTCTGGCAAGGAGGACTTGTTCTTAGTTGCTGGGCCAGTCATTGAGATTCTTGATGTCTGTTATGAAGTTGAGCCTTCTGCAAGTTGCGTGTAGCACAACTTCTGCTAATATTACTTTTTGAAGCATCCTGCAGGGAGCCCGCCAGGATTCTTTGTGCTCGCATGCCCGACCTTAGGTCATAAGAAGTGGTTTTAACATTCCTGTTATTCCTCTGACCTAGGGTGGTAAAGCGGCCCACTAGCAGAGACTGGCAACACTCCCAGATTCTGGTGCTCACTCCTTCCTGGCAATGACCCCTGCCAGCAGGGACAAGAAAGTTCCAAGCATGCTACTGTGGCGGTGCCAGCTAGTTCCAGTGCAATGGTGGCCTGAGGATGTTTGAACCTGCCTTTGTATCATTACTAGTAGCGCCTAAGATGCTGGGCGGGGCAGGGGAAGTTGGTTATTTCCTTACCGTTTCCGTTTCCTTCCTCCGAGCAGTTGTGACTTGCTGGGTCTGCCTCAGAAGTATTCATTATTCACATGCCTGAATATAGTGAGGGTGGAGTTTCTATATAGAGTGGGGTGGGGTAGGACATGTATATATTTCACTTCAAATCTGTGTTCAAGGTCAGGTTTCATCATTTCCAGTCTAGGTGACCTTGGATAAGTGCTGACATTCTTCTAAACCTCAGTTTTCTTCTTTTGGAATCCATCACCATGGTGTGATGGCAATGAACACAGGAGATATGATTAGAAGTGATGTTTCTAGCATGTGGTATGCATCTAATTAATGTTAGATGCTCTTGTATAGTGTCTGGAACAGCATCATCATGTGTGCTTAGCCACTCTGAGCAAGTGATGTAAGCCGGTGTTATCAAACTTAGCTGGTGATAACAATTATCAGGAGAGTTGGTCCAAACAGTTTTGTGAGTTTCACCCTCAGCGTTTCTCATTCAGAAAGTCTACCTTTCTTTTCTTTGAGACAGGGTCTCAGTATGTAGCCTTAGTTTGCTGGGAACTCACTATGTAGACCAGGCTGGCCTTGAATTCACAGAGTTCTGCCTGCCTCTGCCTGGGAGTAGAGTGCCTCTGGTATGCCGCACCACACCCAGTTTAGAAGGGCTACATTTCCAACAAGAACCCTGACGTTGTTGGTCCACAGCTCCCTCTTTTGGTAGCAGTGCTAGAAGCTATAGGACACCAGTGCTTCCCTGCAGCAGCTCTTCTCATGTGTTTGAGGGATGAGTACTATGCACTTCATTTCAGCTGCAGCGCAAGCGCCATGTAAAGTCATGTGATTTACTTGCCTGCAACTCCAGCTCCGGGCATTTTGGAATTAATGCTCAATGTCAGTCTAAACGTTGATAAGACAAGAAGGCAGAAGCTGATGGAGGAAGCTATTGCCTAGAGATACAAAGGTGCTGCAGACGTGCATAGGGCTCGAAGGTTGATGACACGGAGCACTCCTTAGAAGTTAGAGCATATTCTAGGCACAGGTAAGCACAGGTTCCCCTTTCTAGGAAGCAGCTGGAGCTGATGGAAGAGAGCTGTCCATACTCTCTGCTTCTCTTCCATAGATCCGAACTCGTGCAGAGAAGAAGATGGGTGCGTCAGAGAGACTCCCTAGGCAGTTCGTGATAGTTTCATAGTCATCAGACATGAAATTGAAAGTTATTACTATCAAAGTAAGGGGCTTTATTGTTATCTGTGTCTCTTTAATTTTCTCTTCTACCTTCATATACCAGTGTCCTTTTTTCAGAGTTCCAGATCTTGCTTTCCTTTCTATGCACCCCACCCCTGTTTTTCGTTTAACACCAGAATCTCCTTTACTCAAACTTTCATGGACTCTGGGAGTTCCTGGATTTGGGTCTCCTTGAGGCCAAAATGTAATAGATGGTACTTTTTCTACATCTTTGACTTTTATAAACCGAGATATTATTTTCTTTCAATCATATTTCATCTTTGTAAGTATTTTCATGTATGATATGTTTAATTCTTGACGTAAATTGAGGGAAGGAAAGTAGAATTTCCCAATTTTATACATGAAGAAATACATGTATATACAAAGACATATCTTAAGTTATTCATGGTTATAGGGCTAGGAAGGAACAGACACAGGATTCACATATAATATTTGGAAATCATTTTTCAACTATGTTCTCAAGCATGTGAAAAATATAAACAGACAAAATTTCTGAAGGGAAATGCATGAACATGTTTAATTGTTTGGCTGGTATTGTATTACAAACATGGATGTTTTGTTCTGCTAGGCACGGTGGTACACACCTTCGGTTCCAGCAGTTGGAAGGCAGAAGCAGGCAGATCTCTGTGAAGCTGGCCTAGTCTACATAGTGAGTTTTAAGACATCCAGTGATATGTAGAGAGACCGTGTCTCAGAAAGCCAAAGGCAAACAAAACAAACAAAAAGCATGGATATTTTATTATCTGTTAATTACATTCCTAATAACTAAATAACAATTTTATAGTAAGAAACTAAGTGCTTGTCTGGAAAGCATGTGGACCCAAACCTGCCTTAGGAGAGCCAAGTGTTGTGGGTGTTGTGACCCGCATGTGTAATCGTTGTTCTGGTGAGGCAGAGACAGGTCAGTTCCCAATACTGGCCTACTTGGAGAGTTGTGGACCAACGAGAGACTCCATCTCAAAAAAAAAGTCAACATCGCCTCAGGACTGACATTTGAGGTTGTCGTTGGCACCAGCACATACATGAATATATATACAGTCACTAATGTACACACAAATACATGAACACACACAAAACACTTCGCTGATCACAAAATTCACTTCGCTCAGGATCTTTCCTCCAAGTACAATGTCTAAAGTCATCCTAGGCAGATGATCTTTCATCGTTTGTTGTTCTGTGAATTGTTCCATAAGCACAAACTCTGCATGAGCTTGTCAGTTTAGTTAATCATTGTGTATTTACTCTCAAGAGGCCCCCTAATGTGGCTTAGTCCACTGTCTGGACCAAAGGACTCCTTGTAGTCATGTGTTCTTGGTGGACAGAGACTTGCTGTCAGGATCAGGAGGCTTGCCCTTTGCACTAGTTCTCTAGTTGTTGGAACGAGCTTCTGCTGATCATCCACATTCCTGCTTAGCCACCTCCGTGACCCAAAGACTTTCTTGGGGAATTTGATTGGGTGGACTGGAGATAGAATTCCTGTCCTTGGCCTCTTGGTTGATCAGTGGTGGCTAACTTCTAAAGCAAGTAATCCCTAAATCTCGGCAGAGTGATACAATTGGCATTATTTGTTTGCTCAGCTACCAGGTCTGTTTCAACAATTTGCATTTCCCCATTTGGCAGGAAGTCCTCTACCTAGTTCTTCAGAAACCAAGTCCCTTCACAGTGTGGTTCTGCCAGAATATTGCATTTGATCTTCTAAATCTACCCACCCTACAGAGGAGTGTTGTGCTTGGAAACTGTCTCAGGGCTAGGCCTGGAGGCTTCACACACCACAGCGGAGCATTTCATTGATTAGAATGAGATTTCATGCTGAAATTTATCTCCAAAGAAAACTTGGAAATGTGTTCAACTTTTCTGTTTTAAGACAGAAAAGGAAAGAGTTCCTGCCCAAGAAACTTATAGCTATCCCTGCCACAGGTTCATTCATTCACTAAATGCATATTTTTGGAGTACGGTTTGTGTGCTAGACCCATAGACATTGTTTGTGTCCTATTTGCTATAGGCAAGAGGCATTTGCCTTTTCTATAGGCGAAAACGATATTTGGAAGGGTCCTACTTAAAGACTAAGTAGAGGTTCATTCATAACCCTTGGGAATGTTACTAGCAGTCTCCGTATTGGGGATTTTAGGGTTCTTGGTAGCTTTGTTGGATAGTTGTATGTCAACTCGACACAGCTAAAGTCATCTGACGGCTGGGGGGGTGGGGTTGTTCAACTGAGAAAATTCCACCATAAGCTGGGACTGTAGGCAAGCCTGTAGGAAATTTTTTTAATTAGTGATTGATGGGGGAGGGTTGAGCCCATTGTTGGTGGTGCCACCCTGGGCTGGTGGTCATGGGTGCTATAAGAAAGCAGGCAGAGCAAGCCATGGGGAGAAAGCCCACCAACAGCACCCCACCATGGCCTCTGCCTCAGCTTCTGCCTCCAGGTTCCCGCCTTGCAAGAGTTCCTGTCCTGACTTTCTTCGGTGATGAAGTGGAAAGCAAGTAAACCCTTTCCACCCCAGCTTGTTTTTTTGGCTGTGGTGTTGTGGTGTTTCACTGCGGCAATAGAAGCCCTAACTAAGACAGTGTCTTACGCAAGGAACCAAAGAAGCACGTACAAATAGCAAAGAAGCAAAAATTTCATTCCAAAGTAAAGTGAGAGAACAGAGCAGATACAATGAAAGGGAGCAATAGGGCCAAGTAAAATTTGCTGGGTTTTGTGGGGGGGAGGGGGGTCCGAGGTCCGAGAAAAGGAGGAGTGGCTTACTAGAGATGGAGTGTGGGTGGTTTTCTGTTTTGATTGATAGCCTTGGTTCACGGCTCATGTCATTTCCCATAATACCTCTGATTTTAATTATATGCATGCTCTAGCAGGCATGGGCATATGGTGGTAAATAGGGAATTTTTCCTAGAAGTTCACTTAGAAGACACAGTTTGCCTTACTGTGCATGAACCCCAAACTAGTCCAGCCTGGACTGGCCACCTGCCTCTAGCTCCAGGGTGTTCTTCGAGATGCTTTTAGCTATGAAAGAGAAGAAAGTAGGGGTTGGTTGATAGACCCATGGATTGGGACTACCAAGGGCTTTGTTGGAAGAGGGGGTGTGTATGCAGCTGCTCGTGAGGGTCCTATTTACTGAATGCTTTGCTGGGGAAAGGTGTATGTATAACTCAAGGCAAATGGAGTCCAGAGTTGCTAAGTTGTCCCCATGTCTGCCTGACTCAGGGAGAACAAACAAGGTATCATTGTCCCTCCAAACACCATCGTTCCTATGCCAATCAGCATTCAGCCAGGAGAAGAGCAATATGCCCACCATCTTACAGAGTATTTCAAGGAAGGCACTGGGTAAGCAGATAGTAGAATGCTGAAAAGACTATAAGGGAAAAGAGACAGGAGTGGCAGAAGGAGGTGGCCATCATTAAGACTGAGGGAGCTTGGGGTTCTGAGCATTAGATGTTTGGCTATAGCTAGCCATGGTACTACTGGCACAGCAGAAATGATATGTATATAGAATCCAGGCTCCAGCATTACAGCACAGAGTGCAGAAATGGTCAGTTTGGAAGGATGTTTGATGTAAGCTCACACAAGGTAGGTTTTGGTTACTTGGTACAGCCACAGTGAAGTCCCAGGGCAAGGAGTTGGCCAGATACCTCTAAGTAAGAAATCTGTTCATTGGTCCACTGAGCCTTTTTTGGATGTCCAGGCATGTGCTTGGGATATTGGAAGCAGAGCTGTAAATGAGGTAGTTCTAGTGTACAAGGGGTTCATATTATTCATGTGCACACACAGCATACAGGTGAGCACATGAGCATGAATGACAAAAGGAATAGACACATAGAATTATATTTGTGTGTAAGGGCAGGGAGCTGTTTCCTTCTGGATGGTACTGACTTTAGCTCTTCCTGTTGGAGAAAATTAAAGGAGGCGACATTGGCATTTAGCAAGTCCTCCACCTGGCCTGGTGATCCTTGATTGTTCTGCTATCTGGATTTGCTCTGCCTGCAAGCAGTCTTCTCGCTCGGGAGCAAATCAAGGAGAGATTCACCTTGACTGAAAAGAATGGGAAAAAGCATAAAATAAATGAGAGCTGACCATGCCCATTGGTTTCTTGGAGACTCCTGACTTTCTCCCCTAAGGCCTGTTCTTTTTATCTGTACGCTTTAGGAATTTTGCTATAGGGCACCAAACTCTGAACTTTTTCTACCATTAGAAAGTGGCGACTTTCTGTGAGTGGGGAGGAAGGCCTGCAGTCTGAATTGTAGCACTTTGTTTTTCTCTTGGTCCGGCAAACTTTCCAGAAGCATGGCCTTACACGACATTAACTGAGCTCCTACTGTGTGGTATTCCCAAGCAACAGCACAGACTCCATGGGTTTGCATCGGTGGGCAGTGTATGCCCTTCGACTCTGCTGCAAGAGCTTAGGAGTCCTCCTGGAACCGCCACTTTCACACAGCGAGTATCCTGCTGCGGGGGAAACCTGTGACTAGTGATATGCCTGAGGGAGGTTAGGCAACCTCCTCAGGGCTCTGTTTGCTTATCTGGAAAATGGAAAGTCAGATACTATTAGTTTAGCAATCTAACCAGTTCTTCCTGCCGGCTCTTTGTCCCAAGATCTGCCTGTTTCTGAGCTAGCACAGTGGTTATCCTTTTAAGTTAGCTTCTTGGTCAGTTCTGGTTTTGTATACACTTACGGTGGAATTATGTCCCAGAAAACCCAATATAAGCTTCAAATGTCCTAAACGTAAAATGCATTTAGTACAACTAACCTACCCAACACTGTATCTTCACAAAGAGTTACTTACTGTTTACTGATTGTTTCCCCTTGTGGTCACGTGACTCACTATTAGTTGCCCAGGATCATGAGAGATTATTATATCACATAGCTTTAGCCTGGGGAAAGAGCCAAATTCACAATTCAAAGGGGGAGTTCCTATTGAATGCATCTTACTTTCCCACCATCGGACAGTTGAAAACTTAAGTCAGACCATTGTCAAGGACTGCCTGTAGTTTGATCTGTCTCAATTATATAACCAAGAATCATTTAATGTCTTCGACTTTCTTTAGGCTTTTTATCGGAGTACAGGAAATGAGGTCAAGTGTTAAAGGTGGTGGGAATGTAATAAAGGTGTTTATCCGTTATCTTTTGTTGCAATTTAGTGACTTACGGGCGCATACAATTATTCTTGGTCGCAATCCTGTTGGTCAGTTGGGCAGACCATCTGGTCTGATTCAAATCAGCCAGGATCAAAGGGCTAGATGGCTTCATTCCTGCAGCTGGGGGGGGGGGTCTCAGCTTGAACAGCTGTGCTGTCTACACCATCTTCTCATGAGGCCTCCTCTTGTTGTCCAGGAGGCTAGCCTGGGCTTGCTCATGTGGAGGTGGAGGTCCCCAGCAGGCTGAAGGATAAAGCAGGGAAGTACTGAGGCTTCTTGTCTCTGCTTGAGTTAAACTTACTTTTGTCCCATGTAACTGCAGGGGTGAAAAGGGTGGCAGTCTCTGTCCTGATCAACAGCAAGGGTCACACGTGAAACTTCCACAGCAAAAGACGGGTCACCAAGAAAAAAATATATTTAACCAGTTTTGCATGTGTGGTCTCCAGAATGAAGAGCCAGAGAGAAAGGAGAAGGGGGAACTAATCTCTTTTCATATTTGCATTCAATGAAGCAGAGAAAGCCTTGTGGAAAGACAACTGGGCAGAAAGAGTATGAAGCGATCAAAACAGATTGGGGGAGAAAATCCAGTAAGCCTGTCTGTTCCGATTCTTCCTGCTTCTGTGTGCACTCTTTATTCCTCCTGGGGATAGAATGTTATCCTTTCTCCAATGGGCAGGGTCTTAGGATCTACTGTCATACAAGGAAACTCAGATAATTTTTTAATGGCTAGCTCCAAGGAGGAATGGAGATTGGAGTAATATTTTTAGGCTTTATGGTGTGCTTTGGGGAAAGGGGTTCTGATTTTTATGGCCTGCCTTGGGGAAGAGAAATTCACATTTCTAGTGTTCGCCTCACGCAAGAAAGAGGAGTGAGAGATGGAAGGGAAGGTCACAGAGAAACTTTGTTTTTATTTCTGAGGCCTTTACTTGGGATATCATTTTCCAAGCCCCAGAAGACCAAAGAAAATTGCAAAGTTCAGCCAGAATCAGCATAGGTGGGGATGACCCAAGGTGACATTGACAGAACTATTTTGGAGTCTTATTTACTTGTAGAGCAGCTGAAAAGAGGCCCGCGGTGAGGCCCTGGGAGGTAGAGGCTGGTGAGAGAGATTGTGAGGTCACTAAGAACCAGGAAATATGACAGAAGACCAGATTTGACAATGAAGATTTTTGTCCCTGTGTGGATTTAGGTTCTGAGGTGTCACACCTTGTTGCCATTTAACAGATGGCTTGAAATCACTTAGCTCATGTTTCAGCACCCTGTCCATTGGCCAGGCCTGTAAAACCCTAGAGGAGACAGGGTGGGATGAAGGCGGACTAGCACAGAATAGAAATGCGAGAGGCCTTGATGTGGGAATGATCAGAGGGAAGGCAAGCATCCTGGAGGAGGCAGAAATGAGAGACACACATGGATGAACATTCACCCCATGCACATAGATCTTACAAACACCTCTGCTTGTAGGTACATATATGTGTGCAATGTATCCCCATGTGTGCATGTTTGCCCGGAGAACTCCCAGAAGCCTGTCCCAAGGGCTGTGAATTATAGAATGAGAACCAGACTGGACAAAGAGAAAGGGTAGAGAGGGTTGGTTACAGGCTTTGGGCAAAAGATTGCTTCCCTTGGTCCCATCTAAAGGGACTCAAGATGCCAGTGTGCTCTGTTCAACATGACTCCCAGAGCACAACTTGACACATCGTATTTGTCCCTAAATTAAATAAATAAATAAATAAAGTCAACACATATCTCTTTAAATTATCGACACATATCTTTTAAAATTATCGACACATATCTCTTTAAATTAAATTTTCCATCTCTATGGATGTGTTTGGGGGAACAAGTTTTCCTGCTAAAACCAGAATTGAGCAAGGAGTAGAGAGGCTGGAAAAAGGGAGAGATCTATTTTTAAAAATTGTAAGATGAGTAGGCTCCTCATTAAAAGAAATAAACTAAAAAGGAAAGGCTGCACATTAGCATCGGAAAAGCAGCCGCATATTTCAGCGAGGACCAGGGCCTGCCACATTAGAGGCCAGTTCCTGCATGGCTGTGAATTAATAGGCTCTTTTGGATAATGTGGAAGCGAACAAGCACTGTCCTTGCCTCGCCTTGCCTTGCTGTTTTGTGGCTGGCTGGGGAGGGGAAGTGGGGGAGAGAATTGTTCCTGTAGGTCCTGTTTTGGTCCTGGCCACCCATTGTTACCAGTTCTCTCTCTCCCTGGCACTCAGCTTTAGCAAAAATGTGGCCCTCCTCCTACTGGATGAGAAAGAAAGCCAGGCTGGCAGCCCCTCCCCACAACTCGGCTTGCTCTCTTGTTTATGTTTAGAGGTTTTCAGTTGATGGGAGTGGCAGCTTCCATCTCAGCTCTCAATGGCATTAGAGGCCGCTTTTTACAGTGTGAGAATGTGTAGGGCAGAAAAGCCCTTCATGTTGTGCAGGAAGAGGAGGGGGAAGGGTGGCAGCTGCTGCCCTGTCCTCCACAGAAGCAGGGAGGCATTGCTTCTTATTCTACGAGAAGAAGCTGGAGTGGTTTTTCTCTGAGGTGAAAGGACAGCTGATAGTAGCTCCAAGAAAGCAGCTAGGGGATGGGGAGGCCAGATAATAGGAGGAGGGACCAGGGAAAGACCTTACAAGGTCCCTAACCCCTATAAAAAGAACATTTGTTCGAATGCAGCCGCATGTTTGGTTTAGAGGAGGAGACTTGAACAGGATCCCTGGGTCAGAAAGACATGCCTTTTTTGAGAACCACAAAAGATTAGGGAGGGAGACTGAATTCATTGTTTCTAATGGAGAACACAAGTTCAAATGCAGGTTATTTTCACTGCTAACCAACCATCCTGCAGGCTATTAATTTTCTTTCTTTTCCTTCCTTCCTTCCTTCCTTCCTTCCTTCCTTCCTTCCTTCCTTCCTTCCTTCCTTCCTTCCTTCCTTCCTTCATTTGTTGGTTTCTTTCTTGAAAAGGTCTCGTGTACTCCAGGCTGTGAACTCTGCAAGCTACAATAACAACTGACCTGGCAAAACAGACCCACTGGTGAAATAGTGGCACGATAAGAATGTTATGGGAGTAACCAAGTACTTTTTGATTGGATTTAAAGCCTGCTCCATAAGACGGAACTCGTGCCTGGTTCTATTAACTGAGCCCCAAACCCATGACTGGCTGAGTCATAGGCCCCGGGAGAGAGCCTAGTACTATTATTCTCCTAAATGGATATGGTATGAAACTGTCTTGTAAGTTCTGATCTTGATATCCATAGATTATTGCATCTCCCAGCCCTCATCAGAGGAGTTTCTTCTTGCAGTAGATAGTGTTTAATATCAAAACCCACATCCAGAAACCAAGATACTAGAGGGCCCATCTCTAAATTGGGTCCCTATACCTCACCTCCTCATGCTCATTCTCAGTGAACACTGTAGAAGAAGGGGCAGAAAGTTTTTAAGAGCCAGAAGTAGAGGATGACCACATGAAAACAGTATTTGTTGGACATGGCAGGGCTGTGACACACAACAACTCACAGTGGCTGTGACTGTGCAAGATCAAGCATAAAATCCTAGCATGGCTAGGGAGGAGACTCATGGGGCCCCATCCCTTGCTGAGAAGCTGTTGGCAGTGCTGGCTACTGGAGGAGGGAAGATAAGTTTCCTTCAGGGATATTCTGAAAGGCTACTATCCATGTTCGAATAGATGGTCCTTTACTGGTAGCATTAAGTAGACTCAGTGGGTTTAGAAAACAAAGCATAGGAAGTTGGGAGGGAAAAGTGATGGGGGGATAGGAAAGAACAGAAAGGGAAGGAGTTGGAAATGGATTTGATCAAAACACATTATATGCATGTTTGAAACTCTCAGTAAAAATGTTTAAAAACAAAAAATAATTTAAAAGGCATGGTGCTGACTTCTTGATACTCTAAACATTCAAAGACATGTGCTTGTACACACACACACACACACACACACACACACTCCTGTCACAGGACAGTCTGAGATTATTCCTGACTACACACTTAACCCTTCTTTTTTGGACATTTTAAATCCCCCTGGACGAGGCATTACCTTTCAGAGACACATCTCAGGGAAACAAATGTGGTTTTGTTTAGGTCTTGATCAGAACTGCAGAGTTAAAGGTGAGGCCAGCAGATGCTTGTCTCGGGTTGTACCAATACGAATCGTCGGGCAAGATGTGGTGGCAAGCGTATACATTTGCTACCACTTAGCTGTCAGGAAACCTTTGGACACTGAGGTCTGTGTCTCATGTCCTCTGGTCTGGGCCTGAGTCACAAAGGTGCAGCCTAAAGGCATGGAGGTGATCTTGCCGGGTACCCACAGGGCCTCGTTTCTTTTCCAGACTCACTTTGAGTATCTGATTCATAGAAAGAGAAATATGACAGCTGCCATCATCTGTCCATTCTAACTGCCTTTTCATGCTTTCCCTACTTCTACTGCAACCATTTTCTGGTCTATTCCACATACAACTGTGGAAAGTCCTTTAGAAAGAGGCCAATTCATGTCCTCCTTCTACACAAAGCATCCAAAGGTTACCACTCTTACTCTGGGGAAAAGGCTCTTGGAGTAACCCATAAGGCCCTGTGCGACCTGACCTCAAAACATCTTCTCCCACTCCTGTTTCGGCTACAGCACCCATCCCGCTGCACTCGTCTCTGTTTTTACTTCCACCTTTCTTCTGCTTAGAACGCTCTCACTAGATACACACATTGCTCCCTTCATCACCTTCAAAACTCATTGTTCTTGAACACCCCAGTCTAAAATGGCCACCCTGTAGACTCCGGGCATGCTCCTGTGCTTTCTCCACCACATTTGCTACCATCTACCCATCTCTGCGGTTTCCCTCTCTGCTTTGTTTATTATGTGTTCCCGAGGAGAATGTAGCTTTTTTAAGGGCACAAATGCTTGTTGTTCTTCAGCAATGTACCTGGAGGGCCTAGAACAACCAGCCGCTGGCCTACAGTAGGAGCTCAGGAATTATTCGTGAAAAAACAAATGGCCTCTGTCTTCTGAATGCTTTACAGCATCACGCCCAACCTGCCTTTCAAATCCTGGTGCCTCAGCTGATCTATAGCAAGCCACATCCTTTCTCTGCCTTGATGAAAAGAAGGTACTCCTGGAGAAACAGATGAATGTTCTGGGGACACCTCCCCTTCCTTAGACATCTCAGTGTCAACTCTTGTATCTAGTCTGCTGTTCCTTCATGGACACACTATTTAAGACAAAGAGAAGAGCCTATTTCCATAGCATGTGAGGTCTCTTGTCTAGTAATACCTGTATTTGCATCTTCACCATGGTGGAGTTCAGGCTGAAACCACCTATCCCATAATGGCAATCCACAAGAGATATATAGGAGCTAGTCCCAAATGGTGCTTCCTTACTTTTGTGGCTTCTCCACTCTCTGAGGTTGCCTACAGTTGTGGAAGAAGAGGAATCCCAGGATCGCTGAACTCCATCCATGCAGGATGCTCCGAACAACTGCCAGCCCAATTCATAAAATGGTTTCTGTTCTAGTGTGTGGCCACTATTTATTGATTATTTGCTATGCATCAGAGGTTTTACATGTATCTTTAAGCTTTATAAGAATCCTGCTGAGTTAGTATTGTTATTTCTCTGTGAAGAGGGGAAACTGAGACCCAGAAAGATCACATAACTGATCCAGGGCCCAAGTCAGCAATGGAACTGGGTATTACCAAGGTCAGTCTCCACCGAACATATACCATCCTATTGTCATGGATGCTGGGCTTGGAAATGCAGGTTTTGTATTGCACACATCCAAGCAGGTCATGAATGATGCCTCTGAGCTGCATGGCTGCCCATAGCCACTCTGGCCATCTGCTGGGGATAGTATTTTCCTTAGGAAGCGCAATTGTCTCCACTAGGGATGAATTTCACTGCAGAGAATAGATAATCTGAACTCCAGGTGGGGAAATTAAATGAAATGAGGTTCGAGTTTCCTTTTAAGACAAAAGGAAGTTTGAAAGTAGGTGGCTGCAGGGACTGGTTCAGCCCAATAATGTTGAGTTTTGTGTGTTAGGAACTCTCTTGGCCTTTCCTTGTAGTTGCAAGGTGGCCACCACAATTCAAAATGTTGTATCTGTATTTAAGGAAGAAAAAAGGCGGAAAGGGAAGTACCCATCATACCAACTTCCTTTTTCTTTGATCAGAAAAGCTAAAATCTGCCAGAACTTTATCATAGACTTTTTAAATGTTACATTTTTAAATCTTTCAAATGGAAGACGACAAGGCATAGTGTGTGGGAAGAGAACTCTGGGTTAGGAGCGTCTGCAATAAAACTACTATTGCTGACTACCTAGCTAGGTTCATTAACAGAATTTTTCCCCCAGAGATACGGTATTTAAGCAAGATTGGAGCCAGGTCTCACCAAATAAGAACATGGCCAGCCACCCCCTTCCTGGTGGGAGGTGCAGAACGTGAGAGAGCAAGCAAGTGAGCCAGTGAGAAGGTAGTTAAAAGCCCCTGTGGGCTTTTTGTCCAGGTGGCTCTGAAGCATCATTCCTGGCCTTAATAATATATTAACAAAGCAGATTAACTCTTCTCTCATATCTTTCTTCCATTCCTTCATGTTGCTTTCTTCTTTGTGCCAAGAAAATAGAAGAGAAAATGCCCAAATCCCACACAGGAAGCGCTTGCCCTGAGTAGCATTGATGACTCAGAGCTATGTTTTAGCCCCTGCCAGCCTGAAGCAGGAAAGAGCTGGAGCGATCAGGTTTATTAGCGAAAACAACAATAAGGAGAAGATCCTCTTTTCCTAACCTGTAATCTGCTCCCAGACTGCCTATCCCCAGCCTCCCAGGTTCCTTTTATCCTTCTTCACGTCCTGGACCGCCCACATGGCTGTCCTGAAATCCTTGTTTTCATGGGGCTGTGAGACAATTGACTTCTTAGGCCTCTTGTTCCAGTAACAAATACTTGCTATGAGCTCCCTAGGGTGGGAAAGAAAAGACAGAGCCTGGTCACTTGAGCCTGGGTGGTTGGAAGCAAAATCCATTGGTCTGAAATGCTGTATGCTTGCTACTGGCAAGGGAATGAGAAGTTCAAGAGCAGCTGGAGCCAGCACTATGTTGAGAGTTTCCACTTAGTCCTTCAGTTTGGCTCTTTTGATTGTGAGTCAGGTAGCTCTTGAGTGTTTTGGGAAACTTGCCCGTAGAGAGGTAGGATCTTTCTTTCCACAGGGCCTTTTGGCAACTCTCTGCAGCCCAGTGCACCTACATTGTTCCCCTTAACCACTGTATTTTTGTGTGAGAGATGTTTTGTATTTGTAAATGGTCAACCTAGAAACCTTGCCATAGATTTTTTTCTGGGCTGCTTTGGACTTTTCTACCACCCATAAGGAGAACTGTGAGCTTTTCAGCTTATAATGTCTCATCTTCATTTTTTGTTGTTGAGTTTTTCCAGTGCCTGTCCACGGAGCCCCTTTAAGAATTCCACATAGGGGGCTGGGGAGATGGCTCAGTGGTTAAAAGTACTGACTGCTCTTCCAGAGGACCCGGGTTCAATTCCTAACAACCACATGGCAGCTCACAACTGTCTGTAATTCTAGTTCCAGGAGACTGAACACTCATGGCAAAGCACCAGTGTACGTAAAATATAAATAAATAAATATTTTTTTAAAAAAAGTATTCCACATAGGCAGACATGACCAGCAGCATAGGTGAGGACAAGGAGAAGGCAGGAATGTAGATGATGGACCGAATAGAAACGATCTGTCAGGACCATCTACCTTGAACAGAAAAAACTCAAAGCACTGCCTTCCAGTCTCATCTCTGGAGTATGAAAACTCTCTGGGCAGCCATACTTAAGGCAATCCCTTCCACAGCTTGAGATCTGTGGCTTTCGACAAAACCATGTAGAGACTAAGGAACTACAGCATGGTTGACCCAACAAAACCATTCTTGAAGAAGCCACGGCTCACCGGCCCATATATGCTGAGATGCACAGTCGTCTGAAACAAATGACTTCCTTATATTTGTAACCAAGCATTTGAAACCTAACTGGAAGATGTGTGTTTATATTTGTGGCACTGTAATGAATATCGTTTTTTTTTCCTGAGGGACAATGATTATGTAGACAATTGCAGTGATGTTTAATCTTTTTATATAATCAGAAGTTTCTTCCTCTTAGGGGCATTTTTTTGTACTGATGCTTCATGGGGCTAGATGATTACTGCGAAGGAACTTTGAGAGATTTAAGAGGGGATGATAAATTTTTAAACCTTAGTTTAGAAATGTATCATATTCCATAGGACATCTGTCCCTAAACAGACTACCATGATGCTCGGAGTTCCAACACTGTGGGATGTATGCGTGTATATATGTAGCCAATCAGCTAAATGAAGCAGAACTTCTCCCACTGGTGCACACATAGAAGCACGTGGCAGGATCTAGGTTGCTTCATGCTATCTATCCCTAGACATTCAAATTCAGCAGGTTTGGAGTGGGGGCCATTAATTGGCATTTCTGGTAAGTACAAGTAAGTGATGGTGTTATTGTTGGTTGGGGGGGGGGGCACACTTTGAGTCGCAGATGTCCAGAAGCTGTAACAAGTGCTATTACTGTTTAGCAGACTGTACATGTCCAGATAAGAGGCACTCAGTGCGATTCTTATTTTCCCTTATGAGCCTAGCTCCTGATATCTACCCCTTCAATCCTTGTTTATGGGGAGTGTGAAGATACCATCTTGGAATGTGAAGCAAGAATCCTAAGTGCTAAAGGATTAACTTGGCTACCCCCACACTCCCTCCTTCACCCACACCTCAGGAGACAAGGAGGGCCTGGGAAGTCCTTGCTAGCATTGCAGTGGCAGGCAGTTTGCATCTGGAGTTACACCCTTCAAAGATCTCTGAAGGAGCAGAAACAAATCAGAGGAGAAAATTACATTTGAAATAATTTATTTTCACATGCAGGGGAGAAATCACATTTGGTCTAGATTCATGTAAAGAAAACAGAGATTAGATTTTAAAAAATGTGTTGCTGGCAAGAGAGAAGAGCAGATGAATTTGGAGAAAATACACATTCTATTGAACCTGGCCTCCAATCCCAGACTTGCATTTAAAGGGGTTTGGAGTTAACCCATGGAGAAGAATCAAGTCTGGGTTTTATTTTTAATTTTGCCTTGCTTTTGAAAATACTTCCTAGATTTGGACTGGGGGTGAGAGAAACATCTGGACTGCAGGAAAGGCTATTCCTAGAATTCTGAGGGTTTTCTGTCTAATCTATAGCAGGATGATTGAGGAGTCTTATCTGAGGCCAGAGCTTTTCCCTTGGGATTTAAGGCCAAGGCAGCCCATGGACGGAAATGAGGAGAGGCTGGAGCACGAAGTCTCCATATGGAAGGCAGGCCAGATCACCCACTTGGGAGATGCTGTCTCCACTTCATTGTCTAAGGAAAGTAGGATGCAGACAAATATCTAATTTGTGTAAAAACATATGGCCCTCTTAGAGGAACTTGAAGGGAGGCAAGCATAGCTGTGTTCCCTCCGTGCTATACTCTTCAGTTTAGTAGGCAGAGGCACTCTGAAGACTATAGGTATGCAAATGGGTGTGCAAGGACATAGGCGCGCACGCCTGTGTGTGTGCGCGCACGCGCGCACACACACACACACCCTACCATGCCTTTCCAAGGCGCTGGCTTGGTTTGGCAGGGTTGCTAGATTGGGTTTGGAGAGCTGCCCATGGCCTGGTGACTACTTTCACAAAATAAAATACTGATCCAGGCTGACGCATGGGCAAAGTTCTAATAATTAAGAGTCACTGAAGCCGTTCAGGGAAAATACTCTTTCCCTGGGAACAGAAAGCATGATGGTAATCTTCCCAAATAGGACAATATAAATAGTGAAAGGTCTTAAAGAGTTGCAGGAGTGAAGATTAAGGAATTGGTGCACATTCGTCTCATCTTGGAAGATGATATGAGAGATCTAAATGTGTAGCTTGGTCAAGAACAGACTCCTAGTCTGGATGAACCAGAGTAAGGAGTTTCTGCCTTTTGTTTGTTTTTCCCTGATACATGATTTTAGCCTTCACATGTATACATGTATGGATACCAAAATCCTACATGCCATCTAGAGGTGAAAGATTCTCTAGGGACAAGGATAGCCATTTTAGCTTGAGTTTCTCAGAAGCAAACCCTAAGAGAGGCTCAAGAGCAAGCGCTTGGCGAGGTGAAAGCAATACTGGTAGGAAGAGTAAAATGGAGTTGGAAAAGGTAACGAAGCCAAGAAAAGGCTATGACATAAGCCCCCACTGTGAGCAGTGAACTGGAATGAATGTTAAGGCGAGACTCCTGAACAGGGCGGAGATAAAGTGCTCAGAGTCCTACCTGAGGTGGGCAAGTGCCCAGGGATTGACAGTCCAACTCTCAAGAGTTGTTTGTTGACAGTGGCTCCTGGAGATTTCTAATTCCATGACATGGTTAGCTGAACCTGTAGGCAGAGTGGACCTCCTCCGTTACGCGGGAAAGCCAGACATAAAGATGCAGCTGATGACCATTGAAAGCAATGTGCAGTGAATTGAGACTGTCAGAGGCAAAAGGACTATATCAGTCAGGAGGATGATCATGGTGGATACTTGAAACCAGGAGTACATATGTGTAAAGATTGCTAGATCAGGGAGTTTTCCTATTTTTATAGTCTCTAACTATTTTAATCTGTTAATAAGACCAAATGGGATATTTAAAATAGTGGGGGTTTTCTGTAAATAGTTTTTTTTTTTTTTACAAAAACTGTAAGATTGTGTTATGAGGCCCATGGTGCATACATTTCTGAAACTTAATAATGTCATACCATAAAAATTTGTTTATTTTACTGAATGAAAGTCATACTTAAATATTAGAAGAAGCAAGTATGAAATTTCAGATTTTGGTAGTTTCCTGTAGAATCCCACATTCCTATTTGAGATACTTGCCTGAATCCCTAACATTCTATCTGATTCATAGATCAACAATTGAAATGTTTCTTGTAGATCTTTAGAGAAAACCGGTTAATACAGGGCAATGGCAAGTCAAGCCATTGTAGTCTGGGTGGTGACTTCCCAAGAAAGCAAGTTCCCTCACCATCTATGCCATAATTGCGCTCTTATTAGGTTCTCCTTATGACTGTAGCATGCGTTTTGTTTTCTAAAAGAAATGGCTAGGGATTTCATGTCTGAGCCCATAAGGCAGGCAACTGCAATCCTGAAGGAACCGAGAGAAAAATTTCGCTCACGTGGCCTCTTTGGTCAAACTAGCTAGGTTCACCTGCCCTAGCTGAGTAGGGAAAAGAGGATAAGATGGTGTCTTAAAGTAGATGTTAGGTCTGGATTGACCTTAATGCCTGACAGATGGTGAATGTTTGCCGAATGTGGGAGGGACTGAGCAGGCTTCCTTCAGTGCACTGATATCTCTGCTAAGAACAGAATAAAAGTAGAGATGGGGAAAGAACCAACAAAGAGGAAGTCGCGGGGCCTTTTATTCTCTGCTGAAGGACCCAGGTCTAGAGTCGATGAACTGGACCTTTGCTGCAGAAGGGCTTTGTAATGACTCTTGAGTAGTTGTCTTAGCACTGCCAGAGAGAGTGCCAGAGACAAAATACCTTGAAAACAAAAACGGTCGGTGTCACTTCAGTCCCGTTCAAATTTTGGGAGACCTTTGTATCATAAGCACAAAGCCACACGGGGCCGATCAGTCACACAAGAAGATTTTTGTCGCTCCCTGGGATTGGTGTGTGATGAGAGGTTGAATGAAAATCCAAAAAGAAAGGGCAGTGTGGTTTCTGCGGATGGCAAGTGTGTATTATGGGGTGGGGGAGGAAGGAGAAGAGGGAAACTATGCAAGTGGGGCTGGTGGTCTATAGGTATGAGTCAGATTTTTCTCTTTAGTGGTGCACTTAATCTGAAAGACTTGGCATGGGCGTGTATTCTCCCCAAAGGTATGTTCTTCCAGTCTCACTGTGTTTCTATATTCTGATTTACATATATTACCCAGTACTATCTGGTCACTTAGATGCATGTCCATATACATTCATGTAAAATTTAAATAAACAGAAAACTCAGAGAAGTCCTATTACAGATACATAATGAGTAATACATAATTTTGTAAGCAGGCAGAGATATTAAAAGCAATAACGCCATTACCTATTGAAGTTGAAACAATGAAGTTTTGGATGTAGAATGACTTCTCGTTCACCTTGACCCATTTTCAGAACCTTTACATGTATGACGCTTAGGGCCAGGCACCTCGAGAATGTACTGTACAGTGGAGGATGCTCAGTAATGTGTAGCATCATCTTACGGTCTTACTAAATGCCAGTCATGTCTTCCTCCAAATGTGAGGCCCCAAAACTTTTTCAGACATTGTCAAGTATCCAGAGGAGGCACAGTCACCTCTGATCTGGAACCAGTGACTCAGATAGAGGATTGTGGGTTCCCAGAATCTTTCACTGTGCCATTTGAAGATTTCAAATGAAAGCTCATTTATGGCTTTAGAATTTCATGCAAACATTTAAATGCGTGTGGTATATGTGGTAGAACTGGCAATCATCAGCCAGCAGATTTGTCTTTCTGGGACCCTCCTTCCTCTAAGAGCTGTAAATCAGAAGTTGCTTTTTCAGCGTGGGTCACATTAGAATCTGTGAAATTACTTTTCTCTTTAGCCCAAATGGTCAAATCTCAGCCATTTCATAGGTTTAACCTAAACATACAGACTTTAGGAGATATATCCTGTGCACCTTCCAACAGCCCCCAGATTCTTGAATGTGGAAATGTTTACTTAGGCTCGTAAGTCTTCCCAGCCACAGTTCTAAAGCAAAGCCAATGTTTTCCAGGCAGAGCCTTGTGCCTCAAGCTAACTGAATTGCAAAATTTCCCTCAAGATTTCTTTCTCATCCCTGTGGCAAATTAAATGCAGCCATGAATTCTTCACCGTAATTCCCATTAGGAGATGGAATCTATTTCCCCACCGCAGTGGATCAGGGCTAACCTTTTGACTTGTTTTGTTGTCAAAAGGTGACAGATGGGGGTTCTGTTCAAGTTCCACAGCCTGAATCTTTAAGAGGTCCTGTGGTGTCTTCTTTGTCTCCCTTGCATGCTCTCCAGATACTGCTCTGGAAGGAAGCTGGTAAAGCTTGCTGTGTAGAAGAGTCCAAGCACCCGGTTCACAGCCAGCACGGCTGCCTAACACTCACGCAGGGTCATCTTAGATCTTCCCGTCTGCTGACCCTGTATGCAGTCAGTCGAATGAGTGACCTAGGCAAAATGAATAGACGAACCACCCCAAAAATTCCCATAACCCTGAAAAATAGCACTATTGTTTAAACACCTCTGGATTTGAAGACGGTTTGGTATCAGCAGTAGATAATGGTGCCCACTCTGGCAGCTTTCCAGGTTTCATGTATTTACTATGGTACAACTTCAAATGAAGGGCAGTGAAGCCACACTCCCTTGGGCTGCTGGAGCGTGGGTGAGCATCTCTCCGTAGCTGGCTCTTATGTCCTTAAACCAGCCTTGAAGTGTGTTCTAGTAAGTCACATTCTTACGAAAACTGCGGATTTGTACATTTGGAGGCCATAGAAAGTGAAGATCATTTAGGAGTAAAAGCTACAAAGGCCAGAATGGCTGTATTGTAGATTATCATTACCCATTGAACAGGCCATGCGTAGTGGGCACCTCCTATGTTCTCCTCATGCATACACATGGGCATCGATTTCATATGCAAGTCAACCATGATTCAATTCCTAGGCATCATATCTTTCTTCCAGCCATAGTTTGGAAAGGGAGTATTTCAAGGCAAGCATATCCTCACAAATGAGGAGCATTAATTGACCTTCCAGATTTCACTGATCATTTCTTCTGCTCTACAGCAGATGCCCCAGGATTCCCTTTTGGGGGCATGGAATCTGAACTGTAGCTCGTATTCTCACAGTTATTTGTGAGTTGTTTCTTTAACGCTTGACATACCAGCCCTCGCTGGACTTTACCTACCTGAGAAGAGACATCGTGTCTATTTCTTTGTTCATGACAGGTTTTGTTTTTTTCAGTAACTGTTGTAGAATGAATCACTGGGTAAAAGAATGAACCGTAGAAGCAGAGAACTAAAACAGACCTTAGAAATCTCTTATCTTCCATCTTCGGCCCTCATTATTTGATTTGTCGTAGCTTGTGATTATGGGAGAGGAAACATCAAGGATTTTTTTTCCTTCTTAGTGTCTTTGGAATATGCCATCAACACTCTGGACCCTGGGCTGACCTCATGCTATTGAGACCAAGCTTCTGCCCACCCTGCTTGACCTTGTAGGGCTTCTATACTAACATGGGTATTGGCTGGGTACCAAATCTATCTCTGAGTTGTATTGTTTTTATCATCATCATCATCATCATCATCATCATCATCATCATCATCATCATTAATCTGCCTATCAAACTCAGCCCTTTTCTGTGCTCTAGAATATGAAAGCAAAATGTCCTTTTCCTATACAAAGCTAATAATAGTTCTCATCTGGATTCTACTTAACACTGAACTGAAGATTTGGCCTCTAGGGTGAGGCTCATAGTTAATTCATTTATTTTAAAAATAATTACAGAACTGTAAATGATTCATCTCAGTCAGGGCCCAAAGTGGTCTGATACTGTGTTTCTCAGTAACCAGCTGTGTGCTGGGCGCTTGAAAGAATGAGTGTGTGACAAATGCATTTGAAGCCTTGGACAGAAGATGACGCTAGGATGGAATCACTTTGCAGTCATTGTGGTTAGGAGTAGTCATGCCCACTCCCTGCCACCCGTTCACTTCATTTTTTCTGATGACCTAAATGAAATCGCCAGTTGGTTTCCTTCCCCCACAGCCCAACCCCACCCCCCAATGACTGCATCCCTGGTAGACTGCACTGGGGTTATGTGCTGTCTCCTTCACTTGAGAATGATCTATAGCTTGGAAGGAAAAAAAATAAATAAACAAGCAGTGTCGACCCCTGCTCTTTGTCTAGAAGGAAAATGGATGGTTTCCCGGGGCTTTTACCTCCCCTCCACATTGCCCATGTCCCTCAATCCTGGATGAAAAACAGCCAGAAGTGAAGGAAAGAAGCTGTTTTATTGTGGGGGTCAAGCGGGGGAGAAGGAAGGAGGTAGTAGGAAGTAATAAAGGATGAAGGAAAAAAACAAGAGAGAAAGGAGAGAAGAAAGTGAAGGGAGGCAGTAGGAAGTGAGGGAGGAAAGCTGGCGGGTAGAAAAATAAGAAAAACAGAGAAAATGGAAAGGACTCGATGAAAAAGAAGGTGGAGGGGTAACGCATATAAAGCTGTGTAGACTGTCCAGCCCTTGCTGAAATCTCTTCCTTCTTTTTCCAAATACAGCGGTAACTGCGCTTCTCCCTCAGCCCTCCCACCTCACTTCACAGTCTGTAGGAGCTGCTCCAGTGTAGAGCTCCAGTAACAGGTCCTCAAAGCCAGTTAACCGTGCCCACAGCGTGTGCTTATGAACAGAGTACCTCCTTTTGTGCCTTGTTTCGGCTCACATGAAAGCCATGGACTAGCTGTTGTTGGGCGTGCTGGTGAGAACTGGCCATGGCTCAGTTCTATCGACTCCGTAGTGGCGTCTCGGCAAGCTAAGCCCACGTAGAAAGCAGCCCCCCCCCCCCAGAGGCTTTTCATTTTCCATGCGACAAAGAAACCATATGGTCTGCCATATGTATTACCACAGTTGAAGGTAAAAACAACTAAGTGATATCCAGCATATGAAACATTGTAAACTATCAGAAAATCTCAGTTGCTATCATCTGATGAGACAATAATAACCCACAATCGTTTGTTTTCGTTAGCATGGTTAGCATGCAGTTCTAAGAAAATCTTAAAGTGCTGTAAGAGTTGGGTGGGTTTTCATTCACCATTCACAGTCGGGAGAACTGAGGCATAGAATGGCACTGTACCTAGGACCCAGGCAAATGATTTAGGAAGTCTGTTTTCACGGGGTGTCCATCTTTCAGAGCCTGATAGTGGAGCGAGTTGGGGTGGCAGGCTGGGGGTGGGGCCATCACCAACTCCTCCTCCCCACCTCCATTATCACCACTCTTGCCTGAACCACTGCAATTTCCTCCTTCCTTCTACCCTTGCTGGTTACACTTCTTTCTTCAGATAGTCACGAGACTAATCTTGTACGGCACAGCTAAGACAAATTCTTCATTTCTTTCTCACTGAATTGAGGGTGAAATTCAGGGCCCTGAATAATCTGGAAAGGTCTTCCCACCTCGCCGGTGTCATGCTGTGGCAACCCTTCCCACTCCAACCCTCACATCATCAGCTCAGCATTCTCTCACCACAATGGCCCACCCCAGGCTTTTTGTTGTTGTTATTGTTTTGGTATGTGTGTGTGTGTGTGTGTGTGTGTGTGTGTTGCTTCCTGAGAGAGGGGCTATCTGTGTAACAATCCTGGCTGTTCTGGCATCTGCTTTGTAGACTAGGTTGGCCTCAAACTCAGAGAGATTTGCCTGCCTCTGCCACCCAAACTTTGGGATTAAAGGCGTGCCCCACCATGGACGGTCCTGTTCTTTGTTTTTGTGTAAACACAATCTTTTCTTTCCTCACAGAATGTGTGCATGCCATTTCCTCTGCTGTTTTCTCTAGTTCTTCAGTCTCTGAACTATCTTCAGCCTTCTGCCTTTGCATATTTGAGTTCTCTTCCTCATTTTTATTGTATCCCAGTCACTCTTTGTGAACGTGTCTTCTCAGCACTTGAGAAGCAGTTTCAGTTCTTTGACTGAACCATTTCTCTTTACTCCCTCCTCCCCCAGACTATAAACTCTGAGAACAATTTCCTGATGTCTATATTGTTAACTGTATTTCTAGCACATAGTAGATGTGCAATAAATATTTGTTGATTTACAAAAGACTGTTGTATCTGGAGCATCAGAGATGTGCATTAGAAAGCATAACAAGATAGGTCAGTTTATATTACTTTTCTCACTTCCCATAATGAGACAGGCTCTCATTATGTAGCTCTGATGGTCCTAGAACTCACTATTTAGAGGAGGCGTGCCTCAGACTCACAGAGATCTGCCACTTGAGCTCTGGGATTAAAAGCATGTGTCAAGGCACCCAGCCCCAAATCTTATTTGTACTTCACTGTCTGACATTTTGTGACTCCAGTAGGGTCTGTCTCATTCTAGAGTTGAACCTTCATTAGAATCTCAACACAACCCAACACGGCTAAGATGCTTTGCAGAAGAAAGAAGATAGTGTCTGTTACAACTGGTTCTCTCTGCCTCGTGGCGGGGCGCAGAAGGAAAGGTGGAAGGTGATTAGTTCAGTAGTTCTCTTGTTATCCGGAGTCTCCAGGAAATGTCATCTCTTAAATAACACTCGAAAAGGCCGAGCCTGTAATTCCTTCGCTCTCCTTAGCCACCTGAGATCGTGAATCTGCAGCTCGCAGCAAATCGTACAATGTACGTGTTCACCTTTTAAATAATTTGATATTGTGGAATATGAGCCAACAAGGCAATTCAGTGTGCATTTAATAATTTGCCTGTGCACCACTGAAAGTTAACGTCTTCATTTTCCTAGAGACATTACTGATAAAAGTAAAAATGTGGCTAGGGTTTGGACGCTGTCTACCTCTCTCAGGTTCCTTGAGTTTTTGTCAGAGGGGGTGATACAAAGCAAACCTCATCTTTTCCTCATTCTTTTCCCTTTGTCTCAGCCAGAGGATGATCTGTAGGAAGATCTTCCCCTTGTTCAACAGCTTTCCCTTGGTCAAATAACCCTTCTCCCATGGGCTACTTGTGTGGTTTAAATGACTTAAAAAAAAAACAAAGCAAACAAGCAGAGTGGTTGAATTAGTCTGAAAAAAGAAACAAGAGGTTACCAATAGTCTTGCCCTGTGCACCTGGGAAAGATGGGAAAAGCTCTGGTTCCATACACGAAAGCAAAAAATAAATGTGTCACAAGTGCCATTAAGAAAACACATCTGCACGCTGTCAGTGGGGAGGATAAACAGATGATTGTTTTCCCTTCCTTTCACAAAGAGCACTGATGGAGCGAGACAGCGTCGTGGATCTTGTCCAGGTCCCTTCCATTGACAGCATCTTGAGGTTGAGGGATGGAGATTCGACCCGCCCCAATACCGTCCCCAAATCTCTCGTTAGTTGCAATCTTCAAAGAAAACAAACAGCATATCCGTTCTCGGCTCAGCTCACAGACAGGAGAACAAACAAGGAATGAGAGCAAGCGTCTTAAATGTTATCTGGTGTATCTAGTGACCCCAGTTCCTCAAGGCTGGGTCTTTGGGCTTGAAATCTTGCTTGAGTTTTTCTTCTTCTTCCAATTCCTCAGGCGATGCGGAGAATAAATCGAACTGGCATGTATTTTCCAGCTGTTATGTGTAGCCAAGATTTCATCTCTCCCTTCCCCAAATTTCCGGGGTTCATCAACTTCCTCACTGTTTCAATGAGTAACGTTGTAAATTCTATAACCCACAATTAGAACTCACCAAAGATAAGTAGGAACCTGGGGAATTACATGGATCCGTTGAAATCCTTGTGGACCTAATTTCAGAAAAGGTTCAGATGTGCAAGAAAATAAGGATGACCTTCTAAGGAGATGGCAGCCATTTGGAACCTCCACACATCTTCGTGGAATTGCCAGTCAATGACTATTCAATTTTATGGTATCTCCATTTTAATTAGACCAAATGTCCCTTACGTTATTGCTAAACCAGAGAATGAAATATAGTGAATATATTAAACCAGATTGGGATTTGAACATCTGTATGCCCTCAGGCACCTGAATTTCACAATTTGATCTTGGTAAATTAAATATTATCTCAAGTTCAATTTTTCTCATCAGCAGAATGTGGCCCCCTAATTATTAACAACTTGAGAATCATTCGCGTTTGACTTTGGAACACGTTCCTGGTTTATTAGTTGACATGTTGAAAATTGGTTTTAGATTATAGTTAAAATGCAGTAGCGGGAAAAGATGAAAACAGCCTCAAGTAAAGCTAGGCACCTACCTGGTTTCCTCATTCTATCTCCCCCACTTCCTCCACAACCTGCACTATTTTTTCATCTCCATAACGGAATAAAAGTAAGGAGGTTAAAGCACAATCTTCCCAGGGACTATCTTAGTGCTCTAGTTCTGAAGTTTATCAGGGATCACACATTCCTAATAAAACATTTGGTCATTTATTCATTCGACAAATTTTCTGTGCCAGCTATGTGCTATTGTGCTAACCCACCAAAGCTGTAATATAAAATATGTATTTTGTAATTACATATAGACAATATGCACGTTTTAAATACCATTAGAGGTTGCACAAATCAATGGCAAGAATGGCTTTCCTGAACAGGTCTGTGGTGAATGATTTATTTAATTATGCCAACATTCAGTATCTCACGCTAAAGTCTCAGCATTTTCTACCTGGCAGAAAGGATCAGGAAAAGTTACACACTCAATAATGATGAAGAAGAAATACTGTGACATTTTTAGTTGAGGACATTAAATCCCTGGAGGGTATAGACTTCGTTAAGTTTCCACGTGAACAAAGAAAGAGCATGAAGGCATTTTGCGTACCAGGTTTGGGTTAGTTAATAGTTAAGAAAGAAGGCTCAGAGCCCACGTTGCCTGGGTTCAGCATGTCTCTGCTGTGAACAGGTTAGATGACCGTGAACAAGTCATTAACTCTGTCTCAGTTCTCTGAAACACGGGTCGGGAAGAATCATGGGCTGTATGTGGCGTGTGGAGTAAATGAGTTCCCGTACATCAAAATATGCAGGGCATAAACAAAATAGCTTCATCTATCCCAACAGTCAATAGCAGCTGCGATGCTTTTTCACACACACACACACACACACACACACACACACACACACACACGAGAAAATCCACTGACACCGTGAGGCAATCAACAATGGTAAGTTCTGGGATCTGACTGCCCAGAATATTTCTTAAGTAGACTGTATCTCCATGAAGAAAGAATTTACTATTTTAGAGTGAGGGTTCAGTATGTGTTGGCTATTATTTTCTGGAACTTCCTCCATTTCCTGCAACACTGGAGATCATATTTTAGAAGCAAGTTTTGATGGAGGGACGGGACCCAGGGCTCTGCACAAAGTAGGCAGATGCTCTGCCATTGAGCCACATCCACAGACTGTACTAGCTTTGCCAGAGCCGGAGATGCTGCTGCTTCCCTCTATTCTGGGTATATATTTTTGTGTGCTTGTGTGTACATGCATAAGCACATGTGCCAGTGGACATGACAACTCACCTAGTACATTATCTCTGCAGAACGTCCAGTTGCAGGAAGCTAAATTCAGATATGCGAGCAGGGTACAATACAAATTCCCTTCATAAACATTTATTGCCATTTCTAGGCAAGAAACATTTCCCTTAATCAGATTCTTTAGCAAAGCCTAGATGTCTTGCATTTTAAAAGCAAGCAAAGACTGAAAAACTAACCCTTACTATATGACACCAGTTACAGTTAGCACCTTAGAAATGTGTGTCATGTTTTTAACTTGAGTAGGCTGATGTGCTCCAAACATTACAGGGCCTCGTATTTCTTGGGTGCTTTTATTTTAGGCTATTCGCAATAAATGAGAAAAAGCTGAACTTTCCTGTAGGCATTTTCCCTGTTTTTTTTTTCGCCCTTATGCTGTTTTGATTTGAAAGCTGCTGTGCTTCTGTTTTTTTCAAACACCATAGGATTCTATTTTCAAGTCCTCCCTCTCTCTCCTTCTCCCTCTCCCACTCCTGCTCCCGCTCCCTTTTTCTCCCAGGGGAAACACTTCAATTGCTTTTATTGATGAAGAGAGAAAGAAAAAAATCTAAACACTAGGCAACCAGACTAATGAGAGACAGGCCGACATGACAACTAACAAAGAGCAAAACCAATTACTGCTCCTCACCCAGGTGTAGAGGACTGAAGGGGAAAGTGGCGGTCTGGAGCAGGTGCTCCCAGTGTTCCCAGACCCTATCCCTTTGGCCCACCAAGAGGTCACCTGGAGGTCAGTGAGCAATCCTCCTGCACCTCCAGCTTCTCACCTCAAGCTCTGCAGTCTCTGAATCTTTCTCTAGGTTGCAGAGGTGTGCTCAACCTCCCCCCACCCCATCACCCTCAAGGGAGGATGGATGTAGTGTGCACGCTCCCTCGGAGGGTATCCAGCAGAACTGGGCCCTGCCCATTGCCCACAGAAATTGCTGTTATTTTCTTCCCTACTCAGTCTCACCTCCTCCCTGTTACTGGCTTTTCAAAGAAAAGCCTCTTACATCCAAATTAGCCTTTCAGATTCTGTTATTTGGAAGGACCTCGCATAAGATAAGCACCTCACAAATATTTCCCAAATTTTCGTCATTATCCCTGCCTCTCTCTCCCTCTCTGTTGCTGTCAGAAAGCAGAGGGAAAGGAGGGGGGGGACAGTAAGGCTGTGATGAACACCTTCAGTTGAGCATTTTCAATGCCGTACCCTAATTTGACATGTACAGGCTTTTTTAGGTTCTTGACAACAAGGTTTCTTCAGCTGCTAGCTTTCATTAAACAATTCAATAGCAACAAAACTGTTTTAGGGAGAGATGCAATGTTTCTATGGAGCCTAGGCTCATCTTCAACCCATGATCCTCTTGCCTTTCCGGAAATAGTGCTAGCGCAGGACTAGAAGCATGCGCGGGATAGCCATCTTTTGTTGGTTTGTTCTTCTTTGTGACAGGTTTTCACTCCACAGCCCAGCTCGGCTTGGAAGTCACAATCAGACTGCCTCAGCCTCGAAAATGCTGCTATTGCTGCCATGCGCTGCCACTCCCCGTTTCACAAATACTCAGTGAACACCTATACGCCAGGCCAGGTGCTATTCTCGGTGGTGGACTTGTGTCAGTGAACAGAGCAGACAAAGCCATGCCCTTGTGGTCACGACAGTCTAGTGGGAGCGGGCAGACAACAAACAATAAGGGTCATGAATATATAAGTAGACAGTGTGTCTGAAGTTGCTAAGTGCTGTGCACTGAGGAAATCCAGCTGAGCAGGAGAGCTCCATGGTAGGTGATGTGGGGAGCCAGCTGCCGTTCTAGCTAGAGTTTTCTCTAGCTTTTTTTTGGTGGGGGTAGAGGGCAGAGTGTGGATGTTCCTGCCAGAGAGCTATCCCCCAATCCCCACCCCAACCCCCCACCCCCACCCCACATCTCCCCAGTTGGTCTCCTGGGAGAAGCCATTGCTATTAATAGCCGCTGAGGGCAGAAAAGAATGTCTGTCTTCTCTCCAGACAGAATTCTCGACTCACACTGACTTCTTTCCTCATGACTGGAGTTGGCTCACAGCAGACTTTGAGCGAGGCACGCATGGCAGGACTACCTCTCTGTTAGCGATTCAGTTGAACTTTAATGGGCAACCTTGTAGCCAGGACCACTGGAGTGGGGAAAGCCGTGAGGAAATTGGAAAGCATGCCTAGTTCGAGTTCCCTTGTAATTAAAAAGGAAGCTAATCGTTAGTTTCAAGGGCATAGGAAATTTGAGTTTCACCTGCTCTCGCCCCTTGAGGTCATACAGATGTGGCACTGGAACAAAGGGTTGGTCCCCAGGGTGCGACTGGGGATGAAGTCACAAGAAAGATAGGAAGCAGGGTGCAATTTTGATATTTTGACCCACACATCATCTTCAGAGTATTTAAGGACACAGTTCAGGTTATGTTTGACAATGCCTATTCCAGGTATTTCTTGTTCTTGAGGAAGAACGAGAGCATAGGAAGAGATCTGGGTCTAGTTAACTGTTAGTGAGGAAGGCAGAGAACTGGTTGTTGGAGAAGGAATTAAAGTCTGGCACTAAAGGGTCCACAGGAGTTCCTAGGGACAGAAGGAGAATGCAAGTTTGGAGAGACGATCTTAAAAAGGCAATTGAAAAGATGGGGAGCCATACTGGAAGGTTTTCTGGGCATTGGGACAAGCAACCATGAAACAAACTGTATAAAGATATATAGAACTCGAATATACAAATGAATCTTATTGGGATGGGGAGGAATTCTAACAGGTTGAAATGAGATCCCTGTAGGTGGTTTATCCTTTGCTCGGTGCTTTCTGGGGAATTGTTTAGGGAAAAATGGGTTGACTCAGGCCTTGGGGATTCATAGATTAATTAGGAAGCTGGGATTTCTACCTTCTAACATTGCCTCTCATTTTCCCCTCGTAACTGATGGAGGCTGGACCCCCTGTGAATGCTGGCAATGAAACACTTTGTCAGGACAACAGGCAACTGTATTTGACAGCTGGTTGATGTGGGACAGTCATTAAATTTTCAAGAATGTGGGCCTTCTATTATTTAGTGGCATTAATCTCCCTTCCAAAAAACGACCAAGAAAGATTCCAGAACTGCACAGTAAGGGGGCTGCGTTGCTTTCATGGCTGGATGTTGTCAAGAGCCCTGCCTTCACACTCCCTTTCTTGATGTTGTCGCTGAGCTGGCTCTGTGAGGCCTGCACATGCTAAGGTCAATAATTCAGTTGCTCTTTCAGGAGCTGTATTAAGGAAATTGGTTTTTAAAGAACAAGCTTTCATTTTTCATCCTCTTTCAGGCTAGGATGTCCAAATCAAGATGGTGGCAGACCTGGTGTATGGGAGGTCTCACTTTCTGGTTTGTGGATGCTGAGTTCCTTGGGGCAGAGAACAGAGAGGATCTAATAGTTAGGCTTTAATTCCATTCGATTCCCACCTTTGCCTCCTCTTTTTCTTCCATTGCTTGCTCTTCAGTCATTCACTATTTCTTAAATCTGACATGCGGGGAGCGAGGGAAAGAAATGTAACTGCTCTCTGGGCATGGTGGCATACGCCTTTAATCCCAGTACTCAGGAGGCAGAGACAGGCAGATCTCTGTGAGTTCGAGGCCAGCCTTGTCTTTGTGGTAAGTTTCAGGATACCCAAGATTATGTAGAGAAATCTTACCCCCCCCCAAAAAAAGGATGCTCACATCTGCCATTTCTTTGGCTGCTTGGGGGCTGTTTCCATGAGAACCGTTTGGTGCAAAGGGAACTGGAGATGCTAGCTAAAGGGAGATTTCAGGAAATCTCCCTTTATCTGGGCTCATACTTGCGTCTTATCTGTTAAGAGAGAGAAAACAATTGATAAATTTCTATTTTGAGAAAAGTCAAAAAGAAAAAAAAAACCCTTTAAGGAATGAAGACAAAGCAGTGTGGTCATGTTCACTCTGGACTTGAGCCAAGGCTGGTGGGATGTCCAGTTGATGAGTGGGATAAAGGCTGCTAGGAACTGGTCTCACAGTGACTTGAAGAAGGGAGAGACTTTAACTGTTTTCTGGTGTGCCAGGGCTGTTTAGACGTGAATGACAATATAGTCTTTGGCCTGTCACTACCCAATCTAACTCTGCACAGAGGGCTGCCGGGAGCAGTGTGCATTTTGCCTTCGTCCAGATGGCTAAGTGCTCAGAGGCAAATCCTGCCTCTGCAGTTTTTCGTATGGCCCAGGCCAAGTCACTTAGTTTCCATGTGCTTCAGTTTCTTCCTCCAGTAAATGAAGAGAATAAACCTAGGGTCATATAAAATGTGTGCCTGTGGGGAGGCATGCCAACCATGACTTGATCAGGATCCTATGGCTACTGGGCCCATGACTTGGCTCTCATTGGCGTCACATGGCAATGCACTTTTGAGTTTGACCTGATTGTGCTAGGAAGAATCCCAAGGTGCTTTGAAGAATATTTCACCAGGTTGTTTCCACATGTCATTTGAAGTGCCCTCCTCCGATGATAACTCTTAAGTAAGCCATTAATCAATAATAGACAACATATTTATTGGATACCTTACTACACAATTCTAGGCTCTAGAGAAAAGAGTAAGATTCAAATCAGATAAAATCCCTGGCCTCATAGATCTTCTATTCCAGGAGGTGAGAGGTGGTGAGAATTGCTATGGAGAAGAAATCAATTGGTAATGCCTCCAAATCTGTCTGCCCATTTATTTGACAGTTACTGATGGAACTTGTGATGATGTAAAGAGCTTTCTGACCTCCAGATGTTTAGACAAATAAATCCTTTCCACTCTCTGCCTAAGCAAGGTGCCTTGGGCGCAAGGAATGATATGATGAGCTAGTTCATTTTGTGGTCCTAATCATACAGTACTGTCATGTTTAGTGGGGAGGGCCCCCAAACAAACTATGCTTAGCAAAGATTTACACAGATGAATTTTGTTGGAGCTGATCTGATGATTAGGGGAAGAATTTCTAGCAAATAAAGGACTCCGAAAGGAAATGATGGCTCCATGGTCTTCACGTTATCCCACTCTGTCCCACCTTATCCCATTTCAAGCCATAAATCATTGTAGAATTTTCCTGAGTACTTTTTTTTTGTTGAATTTGATTGAGGCTAATAGACCTCTAATGATGGTTTTTTTTTTGTTATGTGATAAACTATAAATTGAATCATAATGAGTTTTCAGAGCAACATTTATGTAAAACTCTCTTTAGGTGCTGGGTGTGGTGGTACATGCTTTTAATCTCAGCATTCTAAAGGTAAAAGCAGGTAGATGTCTGTGAGTTCAAGGTCAGCCTGGTCTGCAGCCTCAGACAGTGTCTCAAAACAAAAGTATGTTGAGGGCATTTTTAAAATAGTGATTATTGATGCAACTCTGCAAATATGTGCATGTGTGTGGTAACAAGATGTCCCCATGCATGTGCATTTTCTCTCCCCTCCCCCTCCCTCCCTCTCTTTCTCCCTTTCTCCCAACTCCCTCACCCCCTCTCTGTGTCATCCCCCCCATGACTCTCCACCCTCACCAGCCCAGAAGGTTGGAAGTTAGCATACAGGAAACCCTGATAAAACAGATAAGTTTGTCGCTGAGACAGGCAGCACTGTGTCTCTGTAAGGGGGGCAGGAAGCTTTCCTTTGGGGGTCTGATGGGCACTGAGGAGGGGTGGAGCTGCTGACTTTTCTAGATTCTCTGATTGGAAAATGAGGGGCTCAAAGGAAGTCTATCCTTCCTGAGTAATTGCATCCTGACACCCTTGAACTTCCTCTGGGTTTCGACTTTCACCCCTTGGAGGCTCCGCGGAGGCAAGACAAAGGCTAGGCCATTCCTCCCCTGGGAAGGGAGGAAGCAAACTTGCTGTGTGGGGTAGCTGCCCCAGCCCACAGACGGCTCTGCTCAGGGCCTGTGACTCTGGCTTCCTGGACAGAGAAAACAGGTATCTTGTTTCGCCTTTTCCTCTCGCCAGATGCTCCTGTGGGCCCCTCACTGGTCTTGGTTCCCCATCAATTTCTACGAGGCAGCTGCCACACAGCGTTCTGTTTAGCAATGGAGGTGCCACCAGCCGCAAATGTTAGGTTTGGCAGTCATTCGTGAATTTTATTCACCCACTCTGTCCTTGTAACATGAACAAAACTTTTTAGACCTGAGGCCACTAGTGGGGAATTGGAGATGTTGATTCATCAAGAATCAGAGAAAGAGTAATATTGGGAATGACAAGGGAAGCCTTGCCTCTTGCTTCACATGGAGGGTGGGGTTTCCGTATACTTCTCGCAAACAAATCTCAGGCCTGAGGCCCTTGGGAGGTGTTAGGTGATGCTTGGTTGGCTTGGTTTGAAGGTTTAAAGATGGGAAGATATGTTAAAAGAACAACCGTGGGTATTATTATAAATGAATTTACTGTTTATTTTGAATTTGGTATCAACTAGGTTTATTCGATTGCTTGTCTATAAGCTTTGTAATTATAAAGGTAGTACAGTTATTTATTTGTAACAAGACATAATTAAGATCCCCAATCTCTTATGCAAATTTTAAGAAGTAGAAACTAGCCTCTCTTCCATCCAGAGGAAATTATATACATGAGCTAAATGCTAAGATTGCCCTTCTCCATAGAAGAGGAAACTGACCCAGAGAAGTTCTGTAAGCTGCCCGTGGGCATACAGCTAGGGCAATGACAAATAATGACTCATCCTTATTGTCGGTGACATGAACTCTTTCTTACATATGAGTGTGTGTGCACACATTTTCTTGTGGTTGTTTGTACACTAAACACAGAGGAAATGAGAATCTTCAAGCCACTTGGCAAAAGAGAGGTCAAGATTGGAGCTCTTTAGGGCGCTCCTTTAAAAACCAAGGGCATTTGTTATGGGATAAATTTAAATAGCTAATCGACCGAGCTTGTCAGGCCTTTGCTACCAAGCAACTATGTGGCTTGCAGCAAGTTATTTAAACTCTCTGAGTCCCAGATACCTCATCTAGGCAGAAAATGAACGAGAAAGTTCCTACCCTCTAGAACCATCTCAGAGAGGTCAAAGCTGTGACGATAGGGTGTTGTTGGCTCAGTGAGGGAAAGAATAGCTTTCCATTTTATGTCACAGGCTCCCTTTTCTGAAGGCACCGAGTAACAATGGCTATAAAGAACATCAGAAGATAAGCTACTGGCCTCTTGATACCTAGAAGCCAAAAGAACCTGAAACACACATCCATGAGGTGATTGGCCATTTATAGAGAACGGATAAAATAAATAAATCGATCAACAGAGTCAGATTTTTTTTCAGATTCTCCAGTTTAGCCACAAGCAACTCTCTCTCTCTCTCTCTCTCTCTCTCTCTCTCTCTCTCTCTCTCTCTCTCAGCAAAAACTGATACCAGAAATCTGTGACATCTTTAACCTGGGCCTACCAGACCTCTTTAATGCTGCCTATTCACAAGACCTTGGGAAGGTGACTTGAGCTGCCCTAAGTCAGAGACTTCTGGTGCAGATCCCAGTGAGAAGTGTGATGCTCCTGTTTCTGTGACCAGGGCAGCAGGACAGCCCTGAAAACCCTGTCTTAGCTCTATTGTAGGCTTTATACAGCCTTCTGAGTCCTCTGGACTTGACAGGAAGGGAAGGGTATCAAAATCCTCTCTTCTTGGCTGTGTGTATGTGGCTCAGTTGGTAGAATGCTTGCCTAGCATGCATGAAGTCCTGGGTTCACCCCCCAGCATTGCATACACAGCACTGAAGTGCACACCAGCAATCCCAGCAACTGAGCGGTAGGTACAGAAGGATCAGAAGTTTGAGATTATGGCTATATAGTAAGTTCAAGATCAGCCTGAGATGCATGAGATGCTAAATAAATAAATAAATAAATAGCTCTCTTCTCAGATAACCTACCTATAGTCACCTCCTAGGTTGCTGGTAGATTCTGGGAGCAGACAAGGGGCCAAAACACTGTATTTTTCAATATCCTAAATATTACTGATTTCATAAGTTCAGGTTTCCAGAAGCTACAAGTGTATTGACACCTATTAACTTATTTATTGCTATGCGAAGCAACCAGTTTAGAGGTTGGAGGTATAGCTCAATGGCAGAACATGAATCTAGCATGTGCAAGGTCCTGTGTTCAATCACCAACCTCACAAACATAGAAAATCCCCATCCCTGTAAACATGTATGTTTAAAACTATAGCAAAAACTATATATGTAAACATAGGCATGTAAGAATATGGTTATTAAAGATGAGGTGCCTCTCATATGCCTCTTTAGCTTGAAAACAAGCTGAGGGTGTCTAATGAATTGGATTTGAAAGAAAATGAGCAGCGCCTTCAGTTCATTGTTGAACTGAGAAGTCTAAACCCACCTCCTGTGTCACCCACACGTCATGTGCCATCCTGCCCAGCAGAGTGTAGTCCTTTACCTCTCGTCCAGGGAGAGTTGCTGCCCTACAGGGAGGGTCAGGACTTCCAAGGACCCAGTCCAGCAAAGAGCAGTTCTCTGTGCACACACTACTAGCTACTAGAAGCAAGTTCTGTACTTAGGGCCTTTCGGGCTGAAGCCAAGGGTCCACTAAATCTGCTTGGGAACTGATTTGTTAATTATTCGTTTCCTTTTGTGACATTTTTCGAGATAAACTTACATGAGCCAGGCTCCTAGAAAAACCTTTTAAAATGCTAATTGTGCGATTGTGCGAATAATGTAAAAATGAATCCTGTGGTGTGCTCAGCACTTGACTAATTAACAAGCAGTAAATGAATCCTTGCCTAGCAAGCTTTGCACCAGGCTGTGTGAATAGCGGGCGGAATGCTTCCTGGAGCCACAGCTGGAAAAGTTTGGTTTAAAATAAATAGGTGCTTTTCCTTGATCAAGGAAAATCAGGAGTTATTTGGTCCTGGTGCTAGCTTGTATTAAAATTACAGACTATTAGTGGACTCAACTAAGCAGACATTGTTTGGAATCTTGAGTGGCCCCATGACAGGCCTGCGGATACAGGGCCACAAAGATAAATTCAGACTAAAGGATATCTTTGAAGATTTGTTATTTGTTTTTATCTAGTGTGTATGAATGTTTTGCCTTCATGTATGTGCATGCACCATGTGCACGCAGGTACCAGCAGAGGCCAGAAGAAGGTGTCGTCGGTTCCTTTGGAACTGACATCACTGGTCCCTGTGAGCTGCCATGTGGGTGCCAGGAATGAAACCCCTATCCTCTTCTAGAGCAACAAGGGTTCTGAACTGCTAGAGCCATCTCTCCAGCCCAGGGGAGAGTGTTGAAAGTTAATAATGTCACGAAAGTCCATGACAGGGAATCAAAGTCAACAGTGGAATGCCTTTTGACTTCAAGGACCGATGTTCTAGTCATCATAGCTTAAATGGTAACCATACCTAACTGTCTTCGCAATGCCATGCCTGAAGATAGAGAGTTCTAAGATCTATCTTCCTGTCCTTACCATGTTGACTTTTTGTCCTTAGACTTCGTGCCTTACAATTGCAATACAACTGCCTTGTTCGAAGCAGCATGTTCTCAGATGGCAGAACTCAAAAGCTGTGAGCAAGGCAGGGACTGGGATAGTATGGTAGAAGCTCAGAGCCTCTCAGACATCATTCACCAAAACAAGTCACACATAGGTGCCAAGAGTGACTGGCAAGCCTGAAAATTCAATCTGTCTGGGCTACTATTTTTCCAGTATCAGCAACACTAGGAAAGGACGTCCTTTAAATAATGTGTTATACACTTAAATATCATTGTTATATAACATGTAGTATAGGAAGTGATTGTACATTAGTTCTTGAAAACTGATGGAACCTGAGCTTTTCGCTACGTCACCAAGTGGGCAGAGGAGAGAATGCAAACAGGAAACCCAATATGTCAGATTATTATGTTCTTTGTTTTCTCAGACTTCCTCATCATTTGTTCAAGCCTGTGTATCTAGGGAATCATTTAACTCCTCAGGGATTCAAGATTAACTTAATGTTACACGATGTTATGTACCCTACTGAGGGAGAAGAAAAATCATCAGTACCACCTGGTTGTGATTCCCCCAGAGGTACAACAATCACTGACCAGACAAGATATGCCCGTCGGTGCAATATTGGCACAGATGTTATGAAAGTAACCAACCATTTCCTGATTGTATCCTAGGGCCGCTTCATGAGATAGAACCCGTGCCTGGCACTGTTAATGGGGGCATTAACCTGTGACTACTGGTCATGGGCTCTAGGGGAGAACCTACTACCATTACTCTGTTAAATGGGCATAAAATTTAATGACTCCTAATGACTTAGTACTACACCCATAGTTCAGTGCATCTCTCAAGTTTTATCAGAGAAGCTTCTAATTGCAGTAGGCTGAAATTAACACAGAGATCATCTGATGTTCAACACGTAGAGAATAAGAGACTGGGAAGTGCTCGGCCCTAAATGGGATAACCGCATCACACACACACACACCCCACTAAGGCTCAGGGATCTTCTCAGAAGAGCAGGTGAAAAGATTGTAAGAGCCAGAGGTGATGGATGACTTCAAAGAAACAGTTTTCCAGTCACAACAGAGAAATGGGCTTGTGTGCACACATGTGTATATCAAATAGACAAAATGATGTTTTTTAAATGAATGATTCTCGATGTGGGTGTGCAAAACCTGGGACTCTCACAGGCTATTAATGAGAACATAAGCTGATACAATGTTCATTGGGGAAGTGTGACAATGCCTTCTTTAAAAAATATTAAAACCCTTTAATTCAGTAACTCAAAATCCAAGAATATATGCTAGGTGGGTAGTGGATGATGCTTGTATAGAATATAATTCGTATAAAGTTGTTTATCTTGATGCCACTTGGATAAAAACTACTGAAATCAGCATAAATGGCAAGAAATAAACAATTTGTTAAGTGAATTGGAGTCCATGCATTTTAATATGAAAAATGTTTGGAATATATTCAATGATGTAGAAGAAATGGTTGTGGTATAGCATTATATAGTCTATAAAGCAATATACACAGCATAGGTCTAGTTTTGTGCAAAAATAAATATCATACTTAGAAAAGAGTCTGGAAAGTAAAATACCAAAATGTGACAGTTATTATCTCTGGGTACTAGAAAAACAGCTTTTATTTTCTTCTGTGCTGCTCTGAATTCTCCCAACTGTCTTGTGCTGCACATGTAATGACATGGAAAACGCTTATAAAATTAAGAGATAATATCAGGTGAGAAAAATTACCAAAACAGAATACAAATTGGCTTCAACTATGTAAGAATACACATGCATCCCAAGAGGGGAAAAAGAGGCTGAAAGGAATTATTTCTAAATCTTTTTTGCAAAACATTCTTTCTGCAGTGCTTGGGATGGATCCCAGCATATTATGCATGCCAGGCAAGTGCTCTACCACTGAGCCAATTCTTCAGCTCCTCCAAATCTTGTCAGTAATTTTCTCTCGATGGCGACATGATAGATTACTATCATTTTCTTCTTTATACTACTTTGTATTTTTCAACTTTCCTATGACTAGCTTATATTATTTTTATGAGCACAAAAAGAAAATGACCATCAACTAAAACCCATAGAAAGAAATTGTCTTGAATATGTGTCACATGTGATCCCCAGTTCTCATAGATGTCAACAAAACATTAAGTCTGAGGGCCTCAGCTTCTTGTGCCAGAGCTGGGGAATCATTTGACCTGTGTCGATATTGATGCTCAGACTTATTTCTTGCCTCTCCCAAACAACAAGGCACACATTGTGAAAGATGGAGGGACACAGATGGTCAGAGTTACTGTTAATGGGGCAAATGAGTGAGTTTCACCAGTGTAGAAAAATACGATGGAACCTGTGCTCAGGGTTGCAGGAGGGCAGACTGTCTTTTGTAAACTGCTAAGCCAATAGGCTCCTCTGGTTGGATGCATGGAGCTCTCTGGTGGCCAAGAGGTGTCAACGCAGTAATTTCTGCACTTCCCAAACCAAATCCAAGATTCAGAAGCCAAACCAGCACATTCAAAGGCCACTAACTACTTGTAGATTAAATTTCAAGCCCTCATAACTGGTAGGTAAACTTCTGTCTCCATTATCCTTATAGGTATTTTGTATGAAGACAGAATACTCCACTCTGCCCTTAAATTACAGATGGAATAGGAACTCTCTCAGCCTTCATGCCATGCCCAAATCACCTGACTCTGCTTGCTTTTGTAATGCTGCTGTAATATATTGCTTGACGTGAGCCAGCTACCACGAGACTCCCAATCACACACCTGCATCGTGAGTCCACAGTGGGTGAAAGACTTCTTCAGTTAGATGCCTAGTGGATCATCATAGCATCACAGAATTAAGGGGAAAAGGAAACTGAGCTCCAGGGAAGCAAAAACAGAATTCTGAAAGATTTGCTGAACCAACAGTAAAATACATTCCAGTCTTCAGAACTGAGGGCATCAGGCCCCTCCATTTCCCTCAGGCTGTCTCTTTCTGGAATAAACAAAACCAAATCAGAACCAAGTTTCAGACTTGGCCCTGGGTAATCTCCTATGTCTCTATGTTTGTATCACACTGTGACTTTAGCTCATCAGATGGGGTGATCAGCCAATATGTGTGTTGGGGAACCCGTGTGCCATGTATTTGTAATAGTATGCAGTGACACACCTAGTTACACAGGGATCTCTAACTTTTCATCTATATATGGTCCATACTCTCAACCATATTGTAAATTCCTTGAAGATAATCGTGCAATACTTCTGAGGTCCAATATAATGTTACTGAGAAGTGTTGCAAATAGCAGCCCAACTCAAATTACTTTTTTTTATTATCCACAAAGGCAAATAATACTTGATTGCTGGAGTCTTAGACTCAGAGCTTTGCTTATAGAATATTGTTCTACTTTTAACTTTTGTGGAGCACTGACATTTAAAGAGACCTGATGATTAGTGGAAACTTAACCCTTGGATATTCTAGAGTGTCCCATCTAGAGGTAATTAAGGGGAAGAAAAGAACGAAATTGCACTCCCGGCAGAAAAGCCAGTGGTTTGGTTATATTTATTTTTGTTGGAGCCAGTGCACTTAGAAATCTGTTTTCTCTGCCAGGTCTCACCGGTAACATATGGCACTAGAGAACTCTGGCAAATGTGGTTCTGAGGATAAGCCCTGAAATGCTTTCTAAAGCCAGTTTGAATGTTCTATCAAATTTATACATGTTGATGATAAGATTTTAAAATTCTTCACATATTATTTATGATTTTGTGTATATGAGTGCTTTGCCTGAACATATGTATGTACACTGTATGCATACCAGGTGTCTAAGGATGCCAGAGGAGAATACAGGATCCACTGGAACTGGAGTTACAGTTGGTTGTCAGCCACCTTATGGGTGCTGGGAACCAAATCTCAATCTTCTGCAAGAGTAGCCAGTGCTCTTAAATTCTGACCAATCCTTGCAGCCATTATAATGAGTTTTAAGAAGAAAACATATACAAGAAATAATTTAAAATGGCCCATAGGAAATAGTCACATAAAAAGGACTTTAAAATTAAGTGACTTCTTTATTTTTCTGTGTTGTTTTCTTGTATTTCAGGGCTAGCCTTGAACTCACTATATAGCCAAGAATGACCTGAAACTTCTGATCCTCCTGTTTCTACTTTCCATGTGCTGAAATTAAAAGTGTTTATGACCATTCCAGCTAAATGACTTTAAAAAAATATTTATGTTATTTTTTATTTTTGTATGTTGTGTGTATGTGTACACATGCATGTATACTTGGATGTCAAGAAGGCAAAGAGAGAGTTAGATCCCCTGGAACTGCAGTTATAGGTAGTTTTGAGTCATCTAATAGGCCGGGAAGCAAATTCTGGTCATCTTCAAGAGCAACAAGAATTCTTAAGTGGTGAGCCATCTCTCCAGCCACCTAAATTATTTCTCAATATTGAACTGAGTCCCTGGCTCCGTGCTTTCTTCTGTATCTAGGTGCCCCTGGATTCCCAGTGGAAGATACATGCAGCTTTCATTAGCAATGAGTTATAAGCCTCTTACATGGAGATTCTGTCTAACTTGTTTCTATATGCACAACCCATGTTTCACAAGGGTTTTAGAGGGATTCATGGTTGGACACACTGATGGAGGGGGGAAACTAACTTATGGTAGAATGCATGTGTGTCTTTGTGTGCTAAATAGTTTTCCTTTTCAGTCTCTATTTATATACTAATCTATTTTTATTAGAAAAATCCACTAAAAAGAGTTTATTGTTTATCAGTTAATGTACCACTGCGAACCTGTTATGTACCAGGTAGGGTAACATTGCATCACATTTTCATGCCATTTAATCCTTACAACACCTCTATGATGTAGGCCTTATTTATTAATGCCACTACACAGATAAAGACATCCAAGCTTAGAAAGGTCGAAGAACTCGCCCATGTTCGTAATTTCTATAAGTCTACACTTTTTCTTGCGAACCAAGCAATGTGGAAATACACCCATAGTGAGAATGCTCATTCCGGTGTAGAAATTAGGTAATTGTTTACCACCTTAATGACATTTCTAAGAGACAGATATTTACTAGAAAGAGGAGACTCCAATGGATAGTTACTAGAAAGAAAAGAGTCCAATGGAATAAAAGGGAGTTTGCTAGATGTTACAAAGAAGGGTGACAAGCAAAAGAAGCCATGGAACAATGAAGGGAGGAGACAGATGCCTGGTAGAATTTAGGCTGAAGAGCAAGGGAAAGGCAATTATCTAGCTGACTGTGGGTAGCAAGGGGGTTAAAACTGGTAGCTAATTTGAGACATTCCTACGGTGATTTACTCTGTTTCTACCCTGTCTGGAGTACCTCTGGGATCAGGTTGCTCTATCTGACCATAGAAGCAATCTCCATTAGCAAAGTCTCAGGTACCTTGGAGGCAGTGGAGGAGATGCATACATAAATTTTTCTGTTTTGGCCACCAACTCATGAAAAATGACACTGAGACTTATTAATTAATTAGGAAAGCTCAGTTTTAGCTAAGGCTTGTGTCTAACTAGCTCTTATAGGTTAAATTAATGCATATTTTAAAATCTGCATTCTTCCATGCACTCATTACCTCATCTCTGTTATGCCCATCCTGGTTATTCTATGTCTGGCTGACCACTCTGTCTTTCTTCTTCTCAGCTTCCTCTCTATCTGGAAATCCTGCCTAGCTATTGGCCATTCAGCTTTTTATTAAACCAGAATGGCATATCTTCAAAGTGTACAAAAAGATTATTCCACAGTGCTTCCCCCTTTTTGTCTAAATAAAAGGAACGGTTTTAACTCTAACACAGTAAAACTATGTATCATAAGAACAATTATCAGGTAAAAGTACATTTACAATGTCTAGTCCAGTCCATTTGTATTTGGCACATTTAGAGAAAATATTCCATTATCTATCCTATCTTAGTTCAATGTTTTGTACCTAATTTACTTTCTATCATGATTAAGGGAAACTGTAACTATCTAGTTTTCAACTCTATCAGGGATCCAAGAAGAATATATTACCCCAGTAAGTGGAAAGTGCAGAACAAGCAACACCCAAAACTGTGAAACAACAGAGACATCTGCTGCCTGGACAGTATCCCAGGGTTCTCTGCAATGTTGGGGCATCCATCTTCAGCCTATAGACCTATAATATCTGACAGATTTTTTTCTATGAAGTAGGAAAGTTTTTAAGGATTGTCCTATCTTCTTTTGGCAAATTTGGCAGCCACGTTTTTGTGTGTTCTATTGGTCTAGTTTGGACAGCATACTGTCAGCAGTCAAGGCAAGGGAAGTATCTTACCCAAATGGCTAGTTTTGCTTGCACATTGAAAGCAAACTCCATACAGAAGTTCTTCAATGTCCATCATCCTTTTGTGAAGTAGATTGGTGCTGCCAGGAGCATATGTGTCTCGCTGACATGAAAAGCCTTATGTTCTTATAACATTTTAAGCGCCATATTCTGTAGGTCTTTGAAGTGTTTTAAGAGCACCTATCTAAAATATATCTTTGTATGACCTTGAAAATATACCTACATGACTATACATTGGATTTTTATAGATGATTAACTACTAACCTGTAATTCTTTATTCACCTAAATAGCTTTCAAGGACTAAAACTTCTTCAGAAAATTTGACTCTCCTTTATGTAGAATCTCAACAGGTAGTGATAGTTTACACAAAAGTTCATTCTTTGGCTCTAAAAAGGAAGGACTCTTACCAAGAGTTGTCTCTATTTTCTGGCCCTTCTGGGGTACCCCGTATGCCAGTTGAAACTAAACATTTTTAATGAAGTCTAGACTCGGCTTTCACTTCAATGACATTTAGCATACTTAGTTCCCTTTAATGTAGGACAGTCTCTCTCATGACAACTAGGGTGTATCTCTCCCCACTCTTTATTTCTCCTCTTAATTCATATATTCCCCCACATCCCTTCTAATGTTCTGTCCAACCTTTCCCTCATCATATCCTGTTAATATTTAACTGGGAGAGAAGGTTCAAGATTTCTTTGGGTAAAGAATAACGAAAAGGCCATTATCTATCTGACTGTTAGTGTACAGGGACTGGAAACTGATTATGTGTCTAATTTGAGAAATTCCTAAGAGTATTCCTTCCCTGTATGGTCAACACTAAAAGAAAACAATGGATGTAGGGTGTTTTTCTTGCCATTAGACCTAAAGGATTAGCCATAGGATTGTGTTCAAATTATTCAATCCTAAAAAAATAATGATTAACATTTAACTTCTTTAATGGACAATTACTCAACAGCCATGCCAGTGGGTAAATATTTATTCATCTATTCCAAAGAGTGAATGTCAACCTGAGTCAGTTCTTTGTGTTCATTCTTTAATAATGGAAAAGTTAATACGCACACACATCAGCTCCAAATCTGAATCAAATAATCAGTACATGAACAACTTTCAGATCCATAAATTTGGCATAAATTAGATTATTTACTTACCTACTCCTTCCTTAATAAGAAAAACAAGGTAATATTTGTTGTATTTACTTCTGTTCATTTGAAATCTGCTAACCCAAACTCTCACGAAGTCAATCATAACAAATAGTCCACTTTCTCAGCCTGTAGTCTTGTGTCAGACTCGATTTGCCATTATGCCAGTATGGATGCAAGTCAGGGCGGAAGCAAAGCCGTGGTGCTGAACAACTCGTCCTTTGTAATGTGCTTGCAATCATTTTTTCTTAGACTAGGAGGATAATTTCGGTGAACTTTTCTAGCCTGGAAGGAATTAGCAGCTTCCAGTCTCGTTTCTTGGTTGCTTACTTGGAGTTCAAATGCCCCTGTCATGTCCATATGGATGCACTGAGTAAATGCCCTGAGAAGTCAGGGGACTATTGGGTACCCCCTCGCAGACTTTCAGTTTACTTTCGAGAAGTAAATTTTAATCAATAGGCCGGAAACAAATTTAAACATTGCAACATGAACCCAGGTCAGAGGTTAAGGGCTGGGACTTGAAAGTTTAATGCTAATACTTCCAGGTGTGGCCTCTCATGCAGAGGTCAAAAAATGCCGGCATAAGCTACTAGCAAGAGAGGGGCCGGGGTTGCCTTGACTTCTAGAATTAAGTTGGAGAATTTAACTAGACTGGTCCAGGTAAGCTAACCGCCTGACCTCTAAGTCCCAGGTGCTTCAAACAAATTAGGGTTTATTACTTATTTATCTGTGTGTTTATTTCCTCATGTCACATTCCACAGGGACGCAGAATGCAGGCATTCGGGAGCCCAACCCCCTTCTGTTTTATCCGCGGTCCTTGTGGCTTCCCACTTGAGTTACTGCATTTAGACAACAGGTGAGAAAAAGACAGGAGGACTGGAGGCCTTATGGGCCCACACATACTCTAGCTACAATGGTCAGCTGGTCAGCTTTTGTGTGAGAGAGGCTGGGAGCAGCTTCATTTGTTAGTCCCAGATGGAAGAAGAAATGGTTGGGGGGTAGAACGAGCCTGTCACACGTGGCTTCAAGAACATGAGACTATTTCTCCAAGAAAAAGAAGACTAGGGAGACCAGCAAGGCTAGTGGCACGGGAGAGGGACGGAGATGAAGTGAAGCTTCTTCCCAGTGTCAGGGAGAGAAAGAGGAAAGAAAGAGGGCCGGCAAGCCTGGACTCAAAGGTTTGTGGACCACTCCTGGAGCCTTGCCAGCTTAGACATTCACTTGTACTCTGAATGAGAGAGCATTTGGCTTTTCTTCCCACTGGGTAAAGGCTCGAAAGGGTGAGGGAAAGTTGCTAAAGCAAAAGACTAGATAAGAGGAAAGTCCTTTTTGACTGAGAAGCCAGCTGTGCCCAAAAGGGACAGAAAGAAGCGGAGTAGGTCAAGCTCGCCACAGGTGCCTGATTGTGGTGGCCTCTGGAGGTTGGCTGTGAACTGAGCCAACCTGAGTCCGAACCTCCTCAGACTCCTCATTCACTAGGGGTGTGCTGAAAATAACAAAGCCACCAGACAGATGGTGCCAGAATGCCCTCAGGCTGCCTTCTGGGAGAGGGGAGGCAGCTCTTGCTTGACTCTTCCTCTTTTGTGGCCTCCCTGCTTCTGCTTTTGAACCCAATCATGTCTAACTCTCTTTGGAAGAGATCACTGGTGGAAGGGAAGGTTCTGGCAGAGAACTGAAGAAAAGTAGGGTTTGGGGGTGTGCCCCACCCAACAAGTAGCATCAGGGGTATCTGACCTGTCCAGAATCCTGCTGGATCGAACTCTCCTGCCCCAGTGATTCTGACAGGTCCTCTGGGGCAGACTCCTTTGTGGCAGTTTCTGGCAGTCCCAAATGTGGCTCGTTGTCAAGGCTCTGGACCAGTGCCCAGGAGTCTGTTGGAAGTCCAGAATTCAAGTTGAGAAGAGCAGAATTAACTGGCTAGTTGCCAAGGTAATATTTTCCTTCCCATGTAAGAATGCTACCTAGGAAATAAGTTTAACTCACTTACTTTCTTATCTCATCACCAGGCTCAATGAGCAGTGATTGTTAAAAGACACTTTAGGTGGCCCCCTGCCCTCCAAAGAAAATGTTTTTTTTTCTTTAACAAATATGGGCGTGGTGCTCATACACTGTCTTTATAATATTCTGTGTTAAACAAATATTAGCAATTCGATCCTTACAACAACCCTGTGACCTAGGTACAGCTTTTATCTCTACTTTAGAGATAAGGGCACAGAGGTGAGAAAGACTTAGTGGTTTAAGGGTGATACCATTTAGGACTAAAGCTGGGGTTCGAACCAAAACGATCAGCCTATTTGCTTCAATCTATCTGTTCAGCTGACTTTGTGTTCTTTCCCTAAAGTAAATTTGGATATTCCATTCTTTCCCTAAAGAAAGTATGGGTTGCCTTTTATAAATTGGTATAAGCACATATAGAAAAATGCACATGTATATAGTCCAGTGGATTTTCACAAGCTGAACATTTGGGTACCTGAAATTATGCCTCCCAGAGAACTAAGAACATCATTGCCCCCAGAAGAGCACATTCACCTCCATATTTAAGGCAAAGGCCTTGTTCTGACTTTCCCAGCATGGGTCAGTTTGAACTATTTAAATTTTTAAAAACAATTTTAAGTTTTAAAAAATTTTTGTATAAGTAATACCATATAAAATGCCTTCTTTTGTGTCTGTTTTTTTCTTTCCATCTTATCCTTGCTTTGGGTAGAGTTCAAGTTGTTTGGGTTTCATTATTGTATAGTATTTCAGTTTGGACCATATCAGAATTGGTTTATCAATTATATTAGTGATACATAATTTGTTAACTTTCTAGTTTGAGACTATACTAATAATGCTAGTTTATATGTATTTTGGTGACTGTATATTTCAGTTTGATATACTGTATGGTATAAAGATGTTCATCTTTAATTGTAACATTGTACAGTTTTCCAAAGTCAGTTTCATAGTTAGCAATCACACCTGTAGTATCTGGGAATTCCAGTTGCTCCACACTCTTGCCAACACTTGGACTTTCTAGTTTTATCCATTTTAAAAAATAAATTTTAAGTTTTTTAAATGTTTTTTTATAAAAATAAGGTTGAGAACTACTGACCACAGGTCTCTTACACAAGAGGGCACCAGATCTCATTACAGATGGTTGTGAGCCACCATGTGGTTACTGGGAATTGAACTCAGGACCTCTGTAAGATCAGGCAGTGCTTTTAACCACTGAGCCCAGATGGCTCAGTCATCAAAGACTAGGTTCATAACCAAAATAAAATAAAATAAAATAAGAGAGACATACATACATCTAAATAGGAAGAAGAAAAAGACAAGATCTCCTGAGTAAATTTGGAACATGAGGGGTCACCGCAGAGGGTAGAAGTGGGAAAGGGAGGAAGGGAGCAGAGAAGAATGTATAGCACAGTAAAAACAATAAAAATTAATTGATTCAAGTAATAATAATATGAAGTTTTTACAACAGCTTTAGACTTACAGAACCATTGGGCAGACAGTGTACAGAGCTCCATGTACCTTATATCCAGTTTCTCTTACTATTGGCATCTTATGTTAGTATAGTATGTCTCTTACAATTCCTGAGCCAGTATCAATACATTATCATTCATAGTTTTAAGGACATAGTTTCAAAGACACTCATTAAATGAACGATAGTGTTAATGTCTTCTACGTTTGTCAAGTTGAAAACTGTTAGGGAAGAGTTTCCCTTCATTATTCAAATGGACCAGGGTGGATTGATACTTCTGGCACAATTATTTGCTTTAAATAACCCAGAAAGAACCATTAAATGGTGCAAGCAGATGGCTGCATGGTATAAAAGCTTTGTGATGATCACTGTGGATCAGAGTTTCCAAAGGTAAACCTTAGAAGAATATGAGGCTCCTGTTAAAGTGTCAATGTTTGGATTCCATTCCTCACTAAAAATCAAACCTCTAGGGATACAGGCTATGAATGTACCATTTTGAGAAAAACAAAGTAAAAGAAAAGAAAACCTTCAGCTAAATCTAATGTACTCCCCCAAACTGATAACCTCTATTCTCTTAGAAAATAATAGCAAGATCTGTAAACAATACCTATGGCATATTAAGCCCTATGGGTATAGCATTTGGATGAAGGGGTTGGCAGCTAATACAAACACACTCATTTAATTCTTTTTTGTTTTTAAATGAGACCAATGCTCTAGCTTCTATGAGCTAACGAAGTACCTTAGTTTCTGTTTTAATAATAAAAAGGTATGTACATTTGGAAAAAGCCTATCAAAGCCATAGTTCTAAAGACTGTCAGGTCATCTTTCCCATGAATTTGGGGTAAAGGGTTACACTGTAAATCTTAAATGACACAGCTGGTCCTCCATGAGTGAGGAAGCAGAGACAGAGGGAGTTGGGGTCCTTGGCTCCTTGAGGAGTTCTAATGTTAGACAGGGCGGGGAGGACAGCAGGAAGAGATCAGTGAGTAAAATATTCCAATGACAAATTCCAGAGAAGCAGCAGCCAGAGCTAAATGGGACAATACACAATACACATTAATTTAAGACATCGTCTATTTAGTGGTATGTTTGTTGAAATAACCCTTTACATTCTAAAAAAAACATGGAGGTGCAGAGCTCTGAATCCCTTCAGGAAACTACAGATTCCTAGGAGGGAATAACGGCAGCCCCAAATGGGACTTTAATAACAAAAGGCAATTATTTTTAGTATTTTCCAGTAGATCTCAGCTGTCTGGTATTGTCAGGTTCTATTCATGGAGAGGGGGGAATTTAGAGAGGGAGTTAATTCAATGGATGGGGAGGGGAGCAGGGACTGATGGAAGGAAGGAAAGGGGATGGGAGGAGGAAGAGTGAGGAAGGAGACAGACCAAGGGAGAGAAAAGAGGAATGTGAGCAGGAATTTACAAGTTTTTTCACTTTGATACTATTAGCTGGCATGATGAAGGCAAGGTGCCAGTGCTCTAGAAACAAATGCCAAGATCAAATGTTCAGGAACAAATATAAAAGGATTCTAAAACAAGCAATTTGTCAAACTGTGTTTGGGGTACACAGAAACATAAAGAAATCAAGGGGAAAGTAGGTCACTGACAAATTCTCATGGAAACAGTTGGGAAGCCATTATGGGTGATAGCGTTGGAACTAATTAAGACGTGGTTAAAGCCCTAGATGAAGGTGTTACCCAAAGGGGATGGTGGTGGCAGGTCACCAAAGAGAGGACAAGTGTGGAACTAATATATTTTTGACAGCTGTTCGGGAATCCCAAACATGTGGACTCAGCAGATCTCTAGACAAGTCCCTGGGTGAGGAAGATCACGTTCTCAAAAGTCCCAGAGAGGCAGGAAGGCTGTCCAGGCTGTCCAGTTGAATGCCTACAGCAGAGCGTTCATTCTGTGTAGAGAGGAGAGCATTGCCTTGTCAATCCTGTACCAGACAATGAATATTACTTCCTCATCAAAGTACAGAAGTAAACACCAAAGAAAAATGCTACAAGATTCTAGGCATGATAGAATTGTTTATGATGGGCAGCTTCTACATCTTAAATAAAGATAAGTTGACTGGATGGGAAGGAACAGTTGTCCTACAAGAGTACCTAATTACTGATGACAAAGAAGACCATCATGTCTGGACCCTTACAACCTATTTCTATGATGTCTTAGGAAATTTTGCTAGAAATTTTACTCAGATTGCCTTGGATGGATACTGGCAATCTCAGAAAAGAAAATCAAGTGGCTTAAAGAACACAGTCCCCAAACAATGATTTCTAGAAATGTTTCAGTCGGGGAGGAAGCAAACTAGTTTACTTTTAAAAGCATTTTCTCTTAGTTGCTGCTTCCTTCGATCTCATTGTCAGTATTCCAGGAAGCGCCCTGAGGGAGATCAGCCTCTTTTACATAAAGGGATATTTAAACTCAGAGGTGTTGAGTCACCCTCTGAAGTCACAAAACTTATTTAAAGACCCCGTTCAAGTTCCCAACTACTCTTCTTTGACTTTGAAAGTGGCCTTCCACCATGTTCTCTTATAAACTGGACTTGGACACATAGATGTGATGTGTGAGTGCATGCTAGGAAGAAGAGAGAGGGTCAGAACCAAAGGCCTCCTACCTGAGCTCCCATGGAACTATCACCAGAACAGCAAGCAGTTCCTCCTAAGCAGGGCCAGCCAGAATTCCTAAAGAGCATCAGTGAGACTAGAAGTGAGAACTTTGCAGACCTATGAGTGTGTGCGCATGCGTGCATGGGTAAACATAGAATGAGGAGGCAGAGTCGGAGAGGGGAAGGGAGGGGAAAGGAGAGAGAGAGGAGAAAAGAGGGTGCCAAATGCATATGACTTTGAGGCATTCCTTAGTAGCATACATACTTAGATTGGGGAAGAGGTAAAGTAGGGATACTTTCCTTCCACTTGGGGCTCTGGTCTATGGTAGACTGTGCAGGTGCCTCCTATGCTGTCTCAAAGTGGGGTAGGACAGAGGATTCTGAAGTAGAGAGAGGGGGATTGCCCAACTGGAGAGAGTCAATTATGCCCTTATGAATGTAGAGTGAGGCAGAGGTCACTGAGACAGCAATGGAGGAGGGTGGCACTTCGCTGCACATTTTGGCGGCATCTTCATGGTATATAGATTACCTTGTATGGCAGCCGGTACAGAACAGCTTAGCTTGGATGACGTTCTCTACTGCTTTGCTTAGGAAGTGAACTTTGACCTTTATTTCTCTGAGAACAATGTTTCAGAAAAGTTAAAGTTCAAGGACAGCATGATATCTTTTTCCTGTCTTTAAAATGGGGGCTCTTCTCCCTGCGGGGTAAAGCCTTAGAACATGGGGCTAGTTGGCAACAACCCAGCTGCAGTTAACATGATAAATCTGTAAAGCTTTGAATTTCCATTTTCATATACTTTTCCACACATGTTTGCATTTCTTCCCTTTGGAATTTACAAACAGTGATTTCAGGCTTGGCCATTTAGATGGAGTGAAAGTCGAGAAATCCACAGGCCAAGAGCCAGAATAATCTTGGACAAAACATACTGATTTCATTTGGGGACACTGAATTGAAACTTGTAACCATACCAAACTTCTCTCCAAGATATCTCAGAGCCTGGAAAACCAAACAAAAGGAATTTACATTCTTTTCTGTCTTTCCAGAGTCTACAGTTTCTCGTTTACTCCTGCCAGACCTATTATTTGGTTCTCCATTTATTCAGTCTCTCCTATTTCCCTTCAGTAATGATTCAAAGAAAGAGCATGATAAAACCTAAGTACCAAAAGATGCTCCTGTGGCCTCATAGCACAGCACAACACCAGCATAATGTCACTCTTTGCCTGGGCAAAATCGTTAAAGCTCTTTAGCCTTGATTCTGGTAGGCACCCCGAACTAGAGGGACAAGAAGAGAAAAACATATATTTCAATCAGCACCTGGACATGATCTCTGGCATAGGTAGACCAAAAGAAATTAGCTTGATTCTAGACCTCTTAGAGTCATTGAATGGAAGGCTGCCCTCTGCTTGAGAATCTATGACCTATTATCTATACTCCATATGGTTCCACTTCAAAAAATTAAGAATGTCACTGAGACAAGAGAATGAAATAATACTGTTAATATTATTTAATTTATACTTTTATTTCTTTATTTGTGTGTGTGTGTGTGTGTGTGTGTGTGTGATGTCTGTACGATCTCTGTGCATGTGTGCGGACATCTGGCAAGATCAGAGAACAGCTTTGTAAAGCTGGTTCTTTCCTTCCTCCTTTACATTGTTTCTGGGGGTCAATCTTGGATGGCAAGTATTTTTACCTGCTGAGCCACTCAGAACTTCTGTTGATATTATTTGTAATGGCATTGTTAAAATAGTCAATAGTTAACAAATATATTTATGCAGTATAAATAATATATTGATAAATGTATCTGCAGGCATGGGTTACTTCTGCTGAGTAGGAGATCAGCGAAAGGGTGTATGGTTTTAATAAAAAGTTTCTTCAAGTGTGAGCTTTCCTTGGGCTATTATTAGGTCGCATAGTACCCATACACACATTTCTATAGTCAAGAGTGTTGGGGAAAAAAACTGCATGAGTTAAGACTTCTCAGAGTTTTTAATATTCTAAAGTACATAAAGATCTCTCTAAAAGTGAGCAGTATCCTAAACTTATTAGATCAGAGCTCACTATTGTCGCATTTGGGACTTGGGTTCCACACAGAAGGACTTCTTAAAATTTTCACTTCCCACCCCTTTCTGCCTGATGAGTTTTTAAGACAACTTTGGGTATATAGGCACATACAAAAGGTGTTAATTAAAATTTTAGTGACAATAAATTGTAGAGAATTTTATTTTAAAGCCATTCTTTGGCATACTTATTATTTTTATCATTTTACTAGAAATAAAGATAAATTTATGTATTAATGGGTGGGTTTACTTATTTATAATAGTTAAATCTTGGCTGAATGGTTAATTCTGTAGGATATTGAGCATCTTCAACATCTTTCAGAATTTAGTAATATTTTGATTTTAAAATCAATAATCAATGATGAGAATGGAGCTTTGCCCAAATACATAGAACAAAATGGCAGAAGTATGTTTGGGGCCACGTCAGAAATTGTTAGAACTTTGGTTCTTATCCCAAATTGAGAACTGAGATATGCTAAATGCCTTTTTTTCTTTTTTTTTTCCTTTTTTGGAAATGAAATTCAAGTCAACAACTCAGATAGAAGAATTTTCAATCAAATATCCAAAACGAATACATGGCAAGACAGACCAACTTGATACTTCCATGATGAAAAGTAGGAAAACACTGAACATCTTTCCTCTCTGTAATTAAACCATTACATTTTTATGAGAGAAGAAAAGACTGTTGTATGTACAGCAAAAACGCTACAGTCCGTAATAGTCATCTCGAATCTGAGCCAAGGTGTTTCAGGTAGTGCCCTTCGGCCTTGTGTAGTACGATGGCCTATGCAATGCCAAGTGCACATTACTGTACATGCAGAACTGAGGCTACAGTGAAACTGGCCCAGCAAGGGCAAGAGCCGCCAGAAGCAGCCCAGATCTGTTACAATGTGACGGACTAACGGTTGGCGGCTGTCCACTCAGAAACCTTTTACTACTTCCAACTTCCTTATAGCCTCCTCCATTCAGTTACCCTGGGTGGGTTCAGGATCCACAGTGTAAGAACCTGGACCATAAAGCACATTTTGAGAGGTGCTGATTTAGAAAATAATCCTTCAAGGAGGATCCTTTGCCTGATAGGCAGACCATGGCTCTAGTAAGAAAGGCTTTCTGGGAAGGTTCAGTGAGCGGAGCAGAGAAAGGTGCCGATGGCAGAACATGATCCGGATCTGAATAATCAAGGTTTTGAGTCCAGCAACTCCGTGGAGACTCTTGAAAGTCACCCTCTTCAGCATGTATTATCGGCATTCGATCTTTGACTGCTGAGTGAATGAATGAATGAATGAATGAATGAATCGACAAATGCCTTCTCTAAGCTTTAGCAATCCAGTACCAGTCAATTCTAATTATCCTTTTACCCAACATCTTCCAATAGTATAAAATACCTTTTTCCCTTTTCCTGATGATTTGGGGTTCCTTGTAGTAGATAAATAACCAAGTGGGTGAAGAAGTATCTGATACACCTCAAGTGTCCCAGAATAAAATACTCCAGAACAAAGCAGCTAAGGGTAGGAGGTGCCTGGTAGCTTCCCAGTTTGATGTGAAAAGAGAGGAAAACATGTCTGGCTCCATCCTGAGGTGGGCTTTCATCACACCGCATGGGATAACCTATGCTCCCGTACTGTTACAAAAGGCCACCGTATTCAGACTCATGTCTTTATGTATCGGTGTGTCGCCCCTAAGCTGTGCCTCAAGTCCTGAGTTACTAATAGCAGACTTTGGGGGATGTTTTACTTCCAAATATAAATAAGAGCACATTTAAAGCTGCAGCTAGCTTCACTTTGACTCCCAGTTTGATAGGCTTTCATAAGTGAGAGAGAAAACAGCTTGCTTGCCAAGAATCAACACATGCTTGCACCATCAGACATATGTGTCTTATTGGAACAGAAATGATGAGGGTGCTGTAAGAAGAGCTAAGGAAGCAAAGCTTCTATGCAAATGCTAAGCCAGGAACTATTGGACGTCAGAGAGTAGTATAGTTAACTTATATTCCCGTCTTATTTGGAGCTCAGGATGTTTTCTCCGGTGGTGGGTGGCACTCATGATGCTCCCATAGGTCCTTAATTATGGGACCCCTAAAGACCCCTTTCTTGTGGTCTTTCTCTCACAGTAATAGCCAGTCCTATGCCTAAGTAGCATCCATTACCAAGGAAACAGCGTTCTGCTTTGGAGTTGCCATGGTTGCCCTCTGCCCTCAGGGCAAGATTGAGGTCCAGCTTCTCTGCATTCCAACTCATTCCTGTTGGCAGGAACTGACAGCTAGGGAAGAGTTTATCACTATGGGCAAAGGGTTAACACAGCATTTTTTCCCTTCTCTGTGGAAATCTGTCCTTGCGCTAACTTACCAGCTCTGTTGCCCTGGAAACGTGGTGAAGGTGGAATGTCAGTCGTGTTACCAGGCAATATTGCTTATAGTAAAAATGACCCAATTGTTAAATTGCTTCTGGTGCTGCAGGATTGTAAATGAACCCAAATACCTGGCAGGAAGCCATAGCTTTGGGCTTCTCTGACTGTGGAACTCTTGGTACTCTTATGACCCTGTGGGGCCCCGGGAAACTACAGTTGTTTACAAACTATACTATCCTCTGGGATCTGGGGATTCTAAGCCAAGATGCACGATATACTTTCGCTACATCATTTTTGTTTGCTTCTGAGCTGCTAGCTGGGGATCCAGAGATGAGTACCTGGATGAATGTGGACGCCTAGAAAGCCCCTCTCAGAGGAGAGCACATGCCCAAAGCTGCCCTGCTGATCAGGATGCTTTCTGGCCACCTTCCTTCTGAGTAGGTGTGCTGTGCACCAATGGTGGCCTATGGTGGCCTGTGAGTTGCCGAGTTCTGCTGAATCCAAGGAGTCCCAGTAGACATAGGAGCCACGAGGGAATGGGTGTGGTCTCTGGACTCGCCATGGAATGTGGTCTTCCTGTCCTATTTTCTAGCTCATGCTGGTCTAATCCTTTAAACAACAACTTGCAGGGAGTTGTTTCTCTGTCACTGGAAGGGCCCGTTCCCATTCGAAATGAGCTTGCTGATTTAGCATCTTTGAACAGTATTCTCACTCTCGGGCTTTCAAAACGTTTTACATCTCCTATTTATGGGGTGGTTCATACTGTTTTAAGATCTCAAACATCTGACTCTCACCAAAGCCTGCTACCATCTCTGTTTCAGATGACTGGAACATATTTTCAGTGTTCCACTTTATTAAGCAGGTTCAATTCTGCTGCCATTTGCACACTGGTTGATCATAATTATCTTGAGAATCCTGGTTTCCCAGGCTGATCTTGGCAGGAGAGGGGAACTTCCTATGCAACTGAATCTGTACTAAGTAGTCTGTGTGTATAGAGATAGAAATAGCCGTGCAAGGTAGAAACTTTGCTGCTTATTATCCTCATTCAAACCACGAGACAACAGAGGCACGCAGCAAGTCGTGACTTACCCAAGGCCACACTGCTTTGTAAAGAAAGAGGCCATACATTTACTTTCAGAGAGTCCCGTTTCAGAATTGGCGTGTGTAGCTGCTAGAATACTTTAACCTTCTGTGTCTCATAAGAAAAGCACGATTCTGTCCAGCTTCGGGGACTGAAGCTGACCTAGGTGATATTAGTTAATATTGCTCAATTTCACTGAAGCAAAACAGAAAAAAGAAAAAAGAAAACCTTGAGTAGGTGAGCCGAGCTACAGCTTTCAAATCAACATAGTTTGAGTAAAATTCCCTCAAATCTGCAAGCCAAAGCTGCAAAACCGTGCGTCTAGTCCTTGTCAGAGTTGAATTTCTTCTCAGTGCTGCCTACTTTGAAAACCACATTTCCAGGTAGCTAAGCAAAACAGGAGATACTTAAAGATCGTTTTTAAAAAGACAAGTAAGAGGCAAGAGAAAAGGCAGGGTGGGAGGGTGGTGAAAGAAAGGGGGATATTGTAGCATCCTACCAATCTGTGTTTCTGGTTCTCGGCAACCTTGAAAGGGAACATTAAGATATCCTTTACTCTCAGGTCTGGCTTCCCAGAGAGAGGGAGCCATAAATGAAAGCCCGCTTTGTGCAGTTATACTGTGACTGCAGAGACAATGGCTAGGTTTTTTTTAAAAGCATTTGTGTGTGTGTGTGTGTGTGTGTGTGTGTGTGTGTGTGTGTTGAAGCCCTTATCGCTGCAAAACAGTCTTTCACAATTCGCTACTGTTCACCTTGACTTCAGTCTTTTTGAAAAATAATTATGATAGTGACTTAAAAAATGCTATCTATACTCAGGGCAATTTCTTGGATCCTGAAAGATTTAACAAACATCTTCCAAAGCCCCGGACCCTGACTGACCTCATCAACTTGAAACCTGAGCAGTCTTTAGGCTGAATCAGATACAGAACACCACCCTTCACTGAAACCCTGACTGTTGGGCTAAGGCCAAAGTTGAACTTTAGTTGGGGCTTATCAGTGCAACCACGTATCCATTTGGTTAGTCAATGCCTATGCCGTACAACTGTCAAATATTTTGAATATCACTTCTGAATATGATGGCTGTGCTAAACCTCCAAGATGAACTTATTTCAGGGAGAAGGAAGCTGGCCACCCCATCAGTGATGTATTTAATAACAAATTAAAAAAGACACTAAAGGGGACTGGTATGCAATTAAATAACCACCTTGTGGTAAAACTTGAGCCCAGGCTAAAGTGGAAGTGTTTTTCTAAAAGCCGTGAAATGCCAGAAGAGGAAGACATTACTTTGACACTGGGATACCTGGGAGGTTTGAAGGGAGAAGTGACACTTGATCTGAGTCTTAATGGTCTTGAAGTAGGAGCTCACCAGGGTATGAAGCAGAGGGAACAAGTACCGTGTACTTTGGAACATGGAATTAAAAGTGATGGTAGCCAGGGTGAGGACAGGAGCTAAAGTGTGGGAATCTCTGTTGGTGCCCTCTTCTGAAGTGCTTCAAATTCCACGGTAGCAACGCATTTAATCCTGTAAAGGACTGTGAGTCAGTGCATTCGTTTCAGCGTGTTTCAGAGACAATGGTGCTTGATTTGGAGGAAGATGGCTATCACAGGCATGTGATGCAGTGACCAGAAGGGAGAAATGGACTAGTGCCAGGGAAAACAGCAAGGAAATGGCAGTTTGCGCGAGAGTCCAGGAGTCCATTGGCCTATGGCAGCATCAGAAGGGATGGGAAGGATGAAAGTATGGAATGGAGAAGCCCCCGAGACAGAACCAACAGTGGTTGGCTATTGGATTTGGCAGATAAGGAGAGGATAATTTTAAACGTTGAAGCCCATAGACCGGGTACAAATGGACATTTTATTTTATTTTTTTTTAATTTGAAGTGCAGAGAACAGAACCCAGAGAGTTGGCCACGATAACTGCTCACATTACCAATAGGTGACACCACACCCAGCTAATTTCAGTGGGCTTTCGGAGGCAGAGTAATTATTTACTCATTTTAGTTGGTCTTTAATGGTTAGCATGGGGCCTGAGAGAGCTTACCATTCCAAAACAATGCTTTGGTGCAACTGTCATTAAGACCATGTGCCAGGACATCACACAGGGCAGTTTACCTTCTGGCATCCCAATCTATCACCTTGTAACCCGATTTCTTCTTGAAGATAGCTTCAATTGGATATTTAGCTACAGACATTTTGCTTGTTTCTATTGGATTGGATTCTACATCTATCAAACTGCTTCTCTCATGAATCCTTCACAAGATAGAGCTAAGGCAATGTAACTTTGTCCCCCTTTTATTAAAGCTTTTATTCCCTCTTGTCCAGGTAGAGATAATGCCTGACTCTCTGAAAGCTGTGAGGAGCCATTGTATACAGTGAATTTGGATACCTTCGTGGATCTGTGATCTGCAGACTTCATTCCATGTAATCACATAGATCTGTGGCCACTACTCATGTATGAACTTGGGTGAAGTCTGCTAAAGATTACAGCAGATATGCCCGTTTAAAAGTTTTTTACTGGCCACTGTTTTGTTTCAGTTGGCAGGACCACAAATTAAGCTTAAAATGTATCCTGAAACCCTTTAGCCATGCCCCACATTTGATCAGAACCAACCAAGTCCTTTGAAAGTTATCATGAAACAAATAGGCAGATAAAAGCAAAATGTGGAGTGGCTGAGGTAGAAACAGACCCCTTGTTTTGGTTGGTTATTTGATCTCAGTCCATATCCTGTCATTAGGCACATTGTCGGATTGAAGAACTAATTCCAGGCTTCCATTTATATGGGGGAAGGCGGTGAATGAAGTCATAGGTGAGGAGAAAAACCACCCACTTCCCTGCAACTGCGCTCACCCTTCTTTTCCTCTCTTGTTTTAAGAGCACCTGTGCCCATATTTAGCCCAAAGCTATGCCAACATATTCGGGCCTAGATCAGTGGACGAATGTGTTCCAATGCAGCGGCAGGCTCTAAAATTGTAAATAACATTGAGAAGAATTATCAAAGGGAAAGAAAATTTTTTTTAAGTTTTTTTTTCCCATGCTTGGCCTGGGCACAATGGCACACACCTTGGAGTCCAGCACTAGGGGAGCTAAAGCAGGAAGTTTTCAAGTTCCAAGCCAGCCTAGACTGTATAGTAGGCCTCCTGCCCCAAATCTTAAACAAGCAAGCAAGCAAACACGAAATACTTGTCTGGCCTTTTATTAACATTGATTTATTGTGTGTGTGTGTGATGTGTGACATGGTACTGGTGTGGAGGTCAGGGGACAGACGACTTGTAGAAATCAGCTCTTTCTTTCCACAATGTGGACTCCAAGGATGAAGGGCACAGGTCCTTTATGTAGCAAGTTCTTTTCGCCTCTGAGCTCTTTCAGGGACCTGGATTTTTTTTTTTTCATAATAAAGGTGTCTTAGTAATCTTAGTTACATTTAAATTCTCATCTACTGGAAGTTTAGGGAAGACTATAAGACAAAAATTGTAAGCCTTGGAGTGTTTTCAGTCAACCAATGAAAGGCAAATTAACCATACCCAGGTACTTAAAGAGATGAGTGTCTGTCAGCTATTGTTTTTACCAGCAGAGAGCACGTCTTCCTTTTCTTTCTTTCTTTCTTTCTTTCTTTCTTTCTTTCTTTCTTTCTTTCTTTCTTTTGTTTTAATTTGTTTTTCTGAGACAGGGTTTCTCTGTGTAGCCCTGGCGGTCCTGGAACTAGCTCTGTAGACAAGGCTGCCCTCTAACCCATGTTGATCCATCTGCCTCCCCAGTGCTAGGATTAAAGGCATGTGCCATCATCGCCAGACTGTACTACTTGTTTCTATTTGACTGTAAAAAACTGTCTTCTAACCTACAGTATGGGAGAAAATTTTGGCAGCTACTTTTCTGATAGAGGATTACTTTTCAGAATTATAAGGAACTCAAAATATTTATTACCCAGAGAAAAAACAGTCCAATTAGCAAATGGGCAATCTGTTCAGCTATTTGGTATGAAAATCAGTGTGGAAGTTCCTTAAAAATCTAAGAGTGGGACTATCATATGATATAGCTATACTTCTCTTTATACTGGAGGGATTCTCAGTCAGAATACTATGGACAACTGTAGATTATTATGTTATTCATTATAGATCAGCCCTGGCGTCCATAAACAGATAAAGATAATGTGGTACATTATGCACAATGGTGTTTTATTCAGCTATAAAGGCAAACAAAATTATGTCATTTTCAGGAAAATTGATGGAACTGGAGAGCATTATGTTAATCAAAATAAAGCAGACTCATAAAGGTAAGTATCATATGTTTATTCTTACATGTGGAGCCTAAAGAGAAAGGGAAGAGCAGGCACAAAGCAGTAGGGGGACTATCAGAGAAAAGGAGGAGGCTTAGGAAGAGACATGGACAAAATGCGTTATGTGCATATATCGATAATCACAGTAATACTCATGATTTTGTAGAATCAATAGGCTTAAATTACAAACATAGCTGTATATTTGGGACTGAAAGCCTGGACTTTGACCCCCTATCATCACATATCACAGTAATGGTGTAGAACAAAAAATAATGGTGTTCAAGACAAAGTGAGGATGCTATCCCTCTGTCTAGTAACTCCCTAGCTTAAGGGTCAAGATCCAAATGACCATTTGTACTAAAAGCAATATATTCCCCAGTTTTTCAGTTTAGTGCGTGCGCGCATGCGTGTGTGTGTGTGTGTGTGTGTGTGTGTGTGTGTGTGTGTAGTGGATTGGCTTCATTTCCTTTAAGTCTTCTGCTTGTTGTCATTGTCACAACATTTTGAACAAGAGCTTATTTTTCTGACTTTGCCCAAAATGAAACTTTCAAGTTTTGAATGTTTGTATCTGACTTCAACCCAGGTGGGTGTTTAGAACACACACCTAACCTCTGTTTTCAAATGCCTTTCTCCTCCCCAGGACATCCCTTACACTCAGTTCCATTTAAGACTGTCTTTTAATTATCCTTTAACTATACCAGTAGGATATATACTGAAGAGAACAGTTAAACATGAGGGACTTGTACTTTGGGCTAGCCAGACCATTTTGACAGATGTCTTTCCTAAAGACGACATAAAGTGGCAGGTGAAATATAAAGAAGCTACAGATCTATCAGCCTCCCAAGAAGTAGAATGAATGAGTGAATCTGTGCTTCCTTGGCTACTGATGCTTCCGTTCTGCACAGTCTGTACTTTCTTTTGGAGGGGGGAACAAGAGTTTAGTGTTTGGTCTGTTCGTGCCGTTTTTAAAGAGGCACCTGGTATCACTTAGTACTGATTGGATTGGGTAGGTGGTATTAAAGTGTTGAGAGTCCTCCAAAAGAAGGTCTGCATTGTTGAGAAGTAGGCTGGGGGGAGAAAGGATGAGTGATAGCTATAAGCAGTGGTCCTCCCTCTTCGGAGACACAGTGCTGTTGACAGAACAAATAATCACATGGAAAAGACTTTGAAGCTCCCCACATGGTCAGCAGACAAGAGACCACAGGGCTTAGCTGTAAATGCTGGAGTTTGTTCTGAGAGCAGAAGGGAGAACTAGCTTGTGCTGGAAGCCAAAACCAATCTGAGACCACAGAACTTCAGCCTGAGGGCTAGGACTAGGGAGAGATCTTGCTTTTGAAACCGGAGCTTGTGTTGCTTATGATGGTGGGGGGTGGGGATGGGATATTGCTGTATGCTCCACTTGTACAAGCAAACCCTTGAATAATATTGACCTCGGAAAAAAACATTACACAATCCTTTCATCGCAGCAAGTTACTTTCCGAGGACACAGCTTTGACTTTCAGCTAGCTATAGGTATACTGTTGAGATTCCAGCAGCCACGCTTAATATGTGCTTGTTCCATTTCCAATATTTTACATAATACCTGTCAACAATCTACACTATGCTGCCTCATGTTTGGATTAACTCAGGAAATCCCCAAATGAAGATCCACCCACACCCTTCCCTGGTACACACACACTTGCCAATTCCCAACTTTCATTGAGCAATAAAGGTTTTGGTAACAGCCAGGCTTAGAAACAGGTGGGTTTATATGGTCTGTGGGTCTTCTAAATGTCATGTGTTAATCCAGGCTTTGTTCCAAAGAGTTGCCAGTGCTTTTTTTTTTCTGATTTTTACATCATGTTGAATCCGTTTTCCTTACCATATTTTCACACATACTTAATAATAACATGATTGCCTCTGTCCCTCTTCCCTTACTGCTCTAATAGCCTAATATTCATTCACCAGGTCTTTTGTGTTTGCCCTTCTCTCCATTTCTCCATGTCACATGACACACTCATTGTTCCTGCTTAGAATGTTGTCATTGCCTTCAAGAACCCATTGCTCCCTCTTCCATAACCACACTGATTCTGATGGATTTATTTGGAGTGCCTGGTCCTTACCTCCTTACCATTCCCTGCATATCCTGTCTGCCCCACATACCTCTATCCATTTACTGGCTGAGGCTGTTTCCATCATGAACAATGCTCCTTCCACAATCGAGGTTTACCCCACAGCTACTGCATGGTCAGCCGACCTGATCTCAACAGGCTGAGTTCTTCACTCTTCATCCTATGCTCCTACAACATTTTATTGAGGGCTCCATTTCAGCATTTATTTCCATTTGTATGCTAGTCATGTTCTTGGAACCACTAGACTATAAGTCCCCTTGAGCCCTGGGATGTCACACCGTGGCACCTATCCTGGTCCTAACAACCTAATGAATGAAGTAAGTGAGTGAATGAAATCCCAAGATTTGAGGGAAAGACAGATGAGCATTTGATGCTGTAAGGACAGCATTTGTCTAAGGTCCTTTAAAGGACAAGGCAAATGTGGTCACTATTGCTTCTGCCATAGTTCTTAGTTGGCTGAGTGATGCCACCTCTTCAGAGATCCTGGCACTGGGTGGTTGGTAGCAATTTGTTATTTTGTAAGTTGAAAGGGTCTGTCCATATGTGTGATGTGGTAAGAACTTGAGTGTGTAGGTAGATAGCATGTACCTGTGATTCTCATTTTATTCTTGGGTGGAGCTGTCCCATAGAAACATTGTGAAGTGCACATACTATGTTAAATATATAAGGGGCTTGATATATAAAAATAAAGTGCTGGAGAGATGGCTCAGCAGTTAAGTGCACTTGTTGGCTTTTGCAGAGAATCCAAGTTTCGTTCCCTGTACCTGCTTGGTGGCTAACTCCAGTTCCAAGGGATCTGATGTCCTTTTCTGGCCTCCCTGGGCACCAGGGGCATACATGTACACAACTACATATGCAAGAAAAATACCTATATGTATCAAATTTTTAAAAAATTATTTAAAAAATTTAAAACTTCCCAATAACTAAATTCAACCTCAGCTCTTTAAATTAAAATTGAATTAATTACAATTCAATAAAATGTTAGAATTTCATTCTTCAGATATATTAGTCTTGCTTCATTCAAATACCCAGGACAAAGCTCATTGTGGCTATGGTGCCTGATTGCACCAGGAGGCAAAGATTTCTAAATATCATTCAGCAAGCTCATTTCTCTGCCCTAACAACTTCATTTTGAAAGACAAAAAATGGTGTGAGGAGAAGAGGATGCCACTTAGCCATCTATCTTATATTCCCAGCCTGCCATGAAGCTGTGGCCTGCTCCTGGCTTCTAGGGTGTTTCCTGAATGATAAGGGAATTCTGTTGACAAAGTGCTTTAAAACACTCGTAGGGCACAGTGCCCTGTGAATTGGGGTCCCTGCCTATCCTGCTGCTGCTCCTACAAACGAACATTGATCTGCACTTCCTTCTAAAACCAAGAGATCTACAGTCCTGTCTCCCATCACATAAGTTAATTGTAGCTTTCCTCATCTGCAGGGGGTACCGACTTTAGATGCTCTCAGCTCTGATCAGGTTAGAACTTATTTGAAATTTCAGCACTTAACTACTTTTCAGTGACCAAATACATAGAGCATATCATCCATAGCCAAACAACACAGTTCTTAAATAAAAATAATTATCTATCTATCTATCTATCTATCTATCTATCTATCTATCTATCTAACTACCTACCTACCTCCTTTTCTTCAAGTTTCCCATAAAATGGCATCTCCAACCAATTTAAGCCTACCTCCTTTTCTTCAAGTTTCCCATCAAATGGCATCTCCAACCAATTTAAAGCTTAAAAAGTTTAAGTAAAATATACTTTGAAACAAATGAAAATGAAGTGTGTCATCTAGGCCAGGGACAAGCCTTTGTGTCTCATGCAAAACCGTGAAGGCATTCCCATACATTTGAGTGAGTGAGTACTCTTTTTCCCCAGAAAGCTGGGAGGGTGGTGCTTGGCCCTGTGGCTAGCTCTGATGTGATAGTGGAGGCCTAAAGGGAAGCTCAAATGGCTCTAGAGCCATGAGGGCTTTGAAACAGGTGCAGCCTCTCTTCCTCCCTCTGGGAAGCATGCTGTCCGCAGTTGGATGTGTGCTTCAGCAGCAGTTCACCGAGCGCTTGGATGAAAATGGCAAATTTCTCCCCAAATGAACTGATTATCTGCTGCTGTTGGGTGCAAGGCATCCCTCAACTATGGCGGGAATTACAGCTTCCATCTGTTCCCTAATGTGAAAAATGTGTGCAGGCCTCTGTGCTACCAAGCTACATGAACTTTAGACATTCAGATCTGCTGACACATTTGGGTCGCAGCCCTCGGAATGGCTTTTGTTAATTATTTCATTACATATCCAAATAACCATCCTGAGGGTGGTCTGGATTTGTGACCTGTGACAGTTTGGCGCTGACATATTTCTGGCCCTTGGAACACTCTGTTTTTTTGGCTTTGTTTAGAGGTTGATGATATATAAGGACTCAGGATATTTAATCATTATTACTTTTGAAGTGAGCACAGTACCACCATTATGAAACATTCTCGGGCACAGTTACAGCCAAATCCACATCATTAATGCTTGGCTTCTTCCCAGAGTTTCCAGTATTTCACCTTGCTCCATTATTTTGTTCAGACAAATCAAGTAATACTCTGTGCTTCTAGGGCAACTTTCATCAGAAAATTCCAAGATCCTCTACAAACTTTTATTTTTTTAAGTACAAATAAATATCTTGGGAGGGCATGTTTAAGTATGTTTATTTGTGCAAGGATTTTTTTCCTTGAACAAAAAAATATTGCTAGATATCTATGTATTCACTTTACAATATAGACGTGTGATATGCTGCCTAATTTTTCTTGACATTATTTAGTAAATACTCTTTGTGTAAGTGATTAGATAGAGTGATAAAATCTTCTAAGAATATGGCCCAGCATTAGTCTCTTCTACTAAGTTTGTGTACTTGAATGTTTTCAGAGTTATGGCTGGTGCATTTGATGGAAAATTTGTTTTTATTAATTATTAACTACTCCTTATTGTCACCTAGATGAGGAAGTGTTTTGATTAAGTAAGCAGGATTAATTCACCAGTTGAAAAACCACAGTAATTTAAGACTTAGCTTATGATTTCATTGCAGTCAGGACAGGTGGTCTGGTGGTTGCTTGTTTTACACATGACCACCAATCTATTTTCCCTAAATTGACCAATTCTGAACTTTCTCACACTGTTTCATGTATTTGGAGAATAGAAAACAGTGAACATTTACCTAACTCTGTTTTCTTTTCTTTCTGGTTGCACAGACTACATTTTCCAGCATCCTTTGCAGTTAGGAGACCTGTGCACTGAGTTATAAACGTGAGCAGAAGAGTTCATTTTCAACTTTGGCATTAAAATCTTCCCTTCTAGCCCTCTATGTACTTTTTCTTTCCTTCACATCTAGATGCAGTTTATTCTGAGGAATACCTGGATGAAAGGAAACTAGTTCCCTGAATGACTCCATTGATAGACCATCTCAACTGCCTTGAGTATGGCACAAAAAGAAGTTGATTTCTGTTGTCTGAAATCAGTGAGATTTGGGCGTTGTCTGTTACACCAGTTAGCCTACCCTAACTAATATTCTTTTAGATACGGCAGAGAATCAGCACACATTCCCATACACACTACAAGTTTCAGGGGGGTACAGAGCACATTACTGGTGTTGAACAGTAGGTCGTGGAAATGTGTAACCAATGAGCCATGTGGTTCTTTGATCACCATGTCCAATTAAGCCACATGGTTATATGATTTTCTGGTTTGAGTTAGCCTTTTATCCGGGGCAGATGCAACCATGAATAGTTTTGTGTAGTAAAAACTGATCATTTCAGTAAGTGACTTCCCTGAAGGAAGGAGGAGAATGTGCAAATATCCATGTGAGTTGAGGATTTCAAGCTACAGATTCATTTTTTTATCCTCTCTGAGAAGCATTTTTTATCCTACACCCACGCCTGAATTGTTTGCTCCCCGTGCTTCTCATTTTAGGTTCTTGCCATTGCTCATGTGCCTAAACTGAATCCCTGCTTCACTAGCAGGTAATTTCTAGCTCTTGGCTCAGACTGGCTTCTCTTATAGACTACATGTCTTTTATAACAAGGACTACACAGATTTGACTTATCATGTTATCTCTAGCATTGCAATAAGCATTCCACCAAGGCATGGTGGTACATAAGGCATACGATGTTTCTGTTCTCAAGATGTCAGTGTCTGACACATATGCACATATACATATTGTTGAGATAATTTGGATGATATGAATGGCAATGGTATTTTGATACTCAAGAATGAGAAATAGGGTCTGTAGAGAAGGCTCAGTGGTTCAGAGCGCTTGCTGTTCTTACAGAGAAACCAAGTTCAGCTTCTAGCGCCCGCTTACAAGCGTCGGCAATTCCAGTTTCAGAGAATCTGATTCCTTTCTCTGACCTCCTCGGGTACTAGATATGCACATAAATACGCATGCATACATGTGCAAGCAGAACTCTCATACACATGAATAAAATAGAATGAATCTTTAAAGAAAAAGGATGAGAAGTGCTCTTAGAATCATCCAGGAACCAATCCTTGGACTACTTAATTGAAGCAGACTGGATTTTAATTCCGTGGTAATAATAAGAAACCTGAGGAGTTTCGTGGACTTTAGCTTTATCAGCAGCTAAAAAAACAAACCAGAATTTAAAACAAAGGCAGAATCCACTTTTAGGTTTTGATTTACCAGCTGCTGCGAGTCTCTAAATGTTAGCACTCAACTAATTAGTGACGCTAATCTTTTTATGAAAAAATTTGAGTGCAACAGTATGAATAGAAGTTAAAGCCAAATTGCCCAGGATAGGTCTTGATGCTTTATTTTGAGTCGTATATTCACTTGTCCAATGTTTATCAAGCCTCCTTTATGGTGGAATCTTGCTTCAGGTCCTGAAAAATGGTGGTACACAAAGCATAAAATGTTCCTGTTCTCAAGGATATTACAACAAACAGTAATAACAAATAAGTAAAAAGACCTCTAATGGCTGTAAAGTTCCAGGAAAAATTTGAGAGAGGTTAATGTGATGGAAATTGTCTGGTCCAGGAAGAGTCCACGGCTATAAATGCCTCCAGAGAAGGAGGGTGTTCATGTAACACATTAACTGAAGCTTGAATGGCAGGAAGTCATCAGCTTCCATCTGAGCACTGGAGAGGAGAACATCCTGTATTCTTGTCAAAACAACAGCTAAAGAGAAAAGTGGTTTGTCAGGTAATAAGCAGATGCCTTAAGTGGTAGGAGCAGAGAAAGTATTGAGTGGAGGAGGGATAGGGAGGACTCGGAGGGATGGTGGCTTGAAACAGGGTGGCAGCTCACGGAAAACCTTGTTTGGTTCTGTTTCTGGAGTTTAGATTTAAGTCTGAGAGTAGTGGGGAGCCATGAGGTGCAGTTTAAGAAGAGTAAAGAAATGGGGGGAGCATTTTGCTCTGTGGAGCAATTTCTCTGAGCCCCAAATGGAAGCTTGAGTAGAAGAGGGTTCATCCACAAAATAAGAGGCTCGAACTGAAGAGTTCTTTGAGTTTTAGTGTTTTCTGATTCCGAGTTATCTCAGCTCTTAGGGTCAAATGAGTGGCCCCCTTGCTGAATTGTTAGTAGGCTCTGGAAAGGAATAAATTTTAATTTAATGATTTTCCCAACAAAGCTCTATGTAGGTAGGTAGGCTGTAACTGTTCAACTTCAATTAAAAACACACACTTAAGTCTCCTGCTTTACCTTGGTTTCCATCCTTAACCATGTAAAAGAACACATCTGAATTCCTCATGTAGGTGCGAGAAGGTACTATTTCAGAAGCCTCTTGCTTCCCACATTTTATTTCTTGAGGATAAGAAAGATTTCCTGGGGGCTGGAGAGATGGCTCAAAGATTAAGAACACTGGCTGATCTTCAGGAGGTCCTGAGTTCAATTCCCAGCAACCACATGGTGGCTCACAACCATCTGTAATGAGATCTGGTGCTCTCTTCTGGCCTGCGGGCATAAAAGGAGGCAGAACACTGTGCACACAATAAATAAATAAATCTTTTTTAAAAAAAGAAAGATTTCCTCCTGGGAGATACAACAAGTAAACACATCTAGGCTATCACAACGTTGGCAGACAGGTCCCTGTGTCCTATTAATCACCCCCAATCAGTGGTTCTCTAAATGCTAATGTGCTTGTAAGGCCTAGTTGGGGGCAGGGGGTGGGGTTACTGAGGGACTTAAGAGAAGAAATCTGCCTGTTAGTTATGGAGACAGTGGTCCCAAAACAATGTTCCTTCCTCCAGAAGAGGCAGGTTCCAGACCTTTGAAGAAATGTATGTTCTGGAACTTAGAATGTCCTCTCACTCGAGGCTGAGTATGTCCACAGGTCATTGTCCCAAGACAGCTTCCGTCAGTTCCCAGAGCGGAAATGAGATGATAATGTCTAGGCTGTTTTAGGTGAGCAGTCCATAACCAGAGCTGGATTGCGATTCTACTACACAGTGAACGGGGCCCAGGATAGAGTGCCCAGGCAGAGGAAGGGGATGAAGAATACTGAAAACCAGCTGGCCAGGCATTCTGGACTTTGAACCCATGGATGGTTTGAGAGGCCTCGCAGTACCAGCAGAAGCAACGGGCATGTTGAATGACTCCACTCGAGCTCTACTGCCAGAGCAAAGTGGGAGTTCTTCAATAGCCTCTTTTATGCTCCCTGATGGACACTGTGGGTCGACCCTCCAGAAAGGAGAGAATTAACATGAAGAAGAAATAGCCATTGCTTGCCAATATCCATGCTCTTTCTCTCATTACATGACCTGGTTATATTTCCCAAACTTCTCTGTGATGGAGTCTTGCTTGAAGGTGAAACCCAAGTTCTTTGTTCTTCTTTCATGTGCACGAGTCTTTGTTGCGTGTTGGGGAGGAGGTGGAATTGTGGTTAAGCTAGAAAGTGAAGCCAAGTTTTGATTAAGGGCAGGACTGGGATATTGAATCTTCTGAGTTGTAGTCACAATCTCCCCAAAGACTGCAGTAAGTGATTGCATTCAGACATGTCTTGATTAATAGAAAATCAGAGCATTGGAAGACATAGAGAAGGCAAATAGTGACTTCCTGACTGGAAAACTGTCCCCAAAGGCATGCCAATAAGATCATATTCATATTCCTAGACATTGATACTCTCATCTCAAATACTTGCCTCTCTGCCTCCTGTCTTCTCAGTATGTTTGGAGGATTTATCCCCAAAGCTTATGTGTTATAAGCCCTATTTTTTACAGTATACAGCATTTGAAAGGTGGGGCCAGAAGGGAGATGTTTGAACCAGGACCAAGATCCTTCATGAACAAATGAATTCTTTTCTCATAGGAATGAGTTAGCTATTGCAAGAGTTTGGCCCTTCTACTCTCTTCCATGGGTTTTGGATTGCCTGTTCGCTACTTACCATCACCTGAAGTAGTACACATTTCCCACTTGAAACCAAGCAAATGCCAATACCATTCATTTAGATTTGCTGGCATCTAGAACCATGAATCAAAATTACCATTGTCTTTACTAATTATAGTCTCGAGCATTCTACAATAGAAAGACAAAGTGGGCTAAGACAGTCCCTCAGAGGGCAGCATAGGAGCAGAAAACATGACCTGGCTTATCCTGGCTCTCCATGTTATTTACTGCTCCTCTCCAGCTGCATGCTTGCCCATTACTGACACTGTTGTGGGCTCGTATCCCTGGCCCCATAGCTCCACATGTTACCTCTGAAAGGACACTTGAGTTGCAGGTCTCAACTCACAAGTGCCTTCAAAGACAGGCAGGTAGCCTAATTGTGGTTCAGAGCTGGCATAACATAAGAAGAAATGGGGGTGGTGTGGAAGCTGTGTGCATTCTAAGTAAATGAAAGCATTGAAAGTCCATTTAAAAATGAGTCATTGTGGGGTTGGGTTGAAGAGCCACTTGAAGAACTGAGCTGAAGAGCACTTGGCTAGCATGTAGCATGTACAAGGCCCTGGGTTCCATCTCCAGCACAGAAAAAGTCATTGTGCCATTTAAGTAAGACAACCCACACCAAATGCCACCCCCATAAAGTCTTTTGTTATTATTCATTTCTCATGAGGATGGAGAAAAGAGCAATAACCACAAGCCATGTCTGGAAATTCTATTTTATCCTCTTCTGAGCCTAACACATCCTGATTAGCAAAAACAATAATTAGTATGTTTTACGCTGGATGATTTCTTAACATGCACACAGAAAACTGTCTAAATCATACAGCTCAGCGACTTATTATCAAAGGAATACATCCCAGCACTGACCTGCCAAGTCAAGACCTGAAATATTACTGCTACCTCAGAGTCCTTCAGAGACTGTTCTTCCTCACTAAAGGAAACTGCTATTTTTGTTGTTAACGCCACAGATTAGATTGATAAAAATGGAATCATAAAACATGTCTTCTGTTTGTGTCTGGCTTCTTTTACTCAATGTTGTATCTGGGAGATTCACCCCAGATGTTGTTGGGTATAGAAGTAGATTTTGGCAGGGTGTGAAACTGCCAGGATTATGTATCTGTTCTACTGTTAATTAGCATTTGGCTGTTTCTAATTTTAGACTGTAATGAATAGTCTTTTAGCATGAATAGGCGGAACAACAAAAAGACCTGGTGTCTGAGATAGGAAGTGGTCAATGTGCACACAGCTGGCCCTGCAGCACCATTTGGACACACAGGGGAGTGAGGAGCTATGGGAAGAGGCATCAACATCAGTTGCTACCCATTTCTCTAGAATGGAAACCCTCACAATTTCAGAGCAGGGCCCTTTGGCTTTTCAATGCTTAAAAGCCTGGTTAGGAAAACGTGTTTCTTTTTCTTCTTTTCCTAGGGTCCTGGTCAATATCTTCATAGGCAAGATAGGATGTTCAAAAACGATCTAGCTTGTGGGAAGGTGGGATCACTCTGAAGTCACACTTTACATTAGCAGGTCGACTTTCAACTTAGTTTCAGGTCTTCTCAATTGATATTTTCACACACTTACCGTAATCTGATATTGTTTTCTGATCTGTCTGAGAAATGTGCTGCCCTCCCTGATTAGATAGGCATGTTGGGAGCTTCAGTGGCGTGACACCGAGAAGGACTTAGACTAGGTTGCTGTTCCTATGGACAGTTTACTAAATTCTCAGAACTCCAAACACATTGCTGACAGAAGGTTAAGACAGTTTTTCTTGCCTTTTCTCACTCTGCTTCCATTTAATGGTATGCTCCCCCAAAGGGAAAGGCAAACAGGGGAATGAAGTCCCAGGCTAAAAGCACTCAGGGCAAAAACACAGTACTGAGTTTAGCATCATGTAACTCGGAGGCAGCGAGAGTAATTTAACAAGTATTAAAGGAGAAAGTTGGAGAAAGTCTGTGCAGCATTAAAGATTCCATTTTCTTTGTGAATCACAACATCTCCCAGTCAATCATTTCAAATAGAGGCAAATAGAAATGCTTGCCCGTTTTAGACTTTGGGGGAATCTCTTCCTTATGCTCTGCACAAACAGCCTGGAATTCCACATTCATTCGTTTGATCCCCTTGCTGCTAGTTTTGTAGCTGACCAATCATTTGTCATTGGGTGGACAGATGAGGGGAGAAAATGTTTTACTTCCTTCCAATAGTCTCCGGTCTCCAAACTGACTGCTTAAACTTTGAGCTGCTCTTATCGCTCGTCTTCATCCATTCTCCTAGTGTTGGATTTCGGTGCGAATATTGCATGTGAATGCGTGATGTCATTTCAAATAAATCGAAAAGAAACTGAAAAGTTTCTGGAATTTCCTTATCTGAAGAAGCCAAAATAAGTAAACTTAATTTGCATCTGTCAGGAACTCAGTGAAGGCTAGCGCTATTGTGGCTGAAACAACTTCTTACTAAATGACATGCCAAGACTGAAGTTTTCTTGGGTGTTTTTATTAAAGCAGATATATTAATTTTTCTGTGTCTACCCTGTGGGGCAACATGTCAGGGGACCCAGGGCAGTATGATGAGTAGGCCCATAATGTCTTTCCATTAATATGGACAACACTTTTTGTTTTGTTTTGTTTTTTGAGACAGGGCTTCTCCGTAGCATTGGAGCCTGTCCTGGAACTAGCTCTTGTAGACCAGGCTGGCCTTGAACTCACAGAGATCCACCTGCTTCTGCCTCCCAAGTGCTGGTATTAAAGGCATGCACCACCACTGCCCAGCTCAATTCTGTTTTTTTAAAATCTGTAATTGTTTTGTCTTCTATTTTTGAGATTATAATATAAATACAATATTTCTCCCTTCCCTCTACTCCTTCCAAAGCCTCTCACATACCCCTCTTTGCTCCTTCAAATTTATGTCCTTTTTTATTAATTAATGTTGCATGCTTACCTATGTACATATGCATACACACATATACACATATCTAATATTTAACAGTTATAGTTAGGAATTATATCCAAGACGTAGAACAATGGGGTTGAGGACATGATGTTTTCTCTTTACCACTCATGCTTAAAGTGTCAGTGCCATCCAAAAATGGAACAAAGTTAGGCAGGGTAGAAGAATGATACTCTGGGATACGACCTAATGTTATCTCTCTGTTCATGATGGACTTGCTCTTAAGATGATTAAATTGTTCTTTCTCTTTCTGGGTAAAACATTTCTTTCCCTAAGGTCCTCATAAAATCAAATCATTAGCTCGTTCTAGAGTCACAGAAACCCCCCTAGTTTCTCTTTATGCTGAAATCCCTTTCCATCTGTGAACTGATGCCTCTATTCTACCATTCCAGGTTGGTTCTTCTTGCATCTGGACAATTGCATTCAAATGTGAACACCCTAGAAAAATTTTAAGTCATTATCAGGTGACCTTTCCTTAAAAGCATGTTGCAGTAAGTTGGGGTAGCATGGAGTTTCTGTATTGGTGAGACCAGAGGCCAGAAAGAGAAAGGATCCTGGAGGGCAGAAAGCTCCAAAGTAAGAATCTGAAAGCTGGCTTGATCACTCAACAGACACCCACTCCTCGCTAAATGGCTTCATTTGTATGAGTTTGTCTTTGGCTTCCTGTGTGATCTAGCTCTATAATCGTTGCTGACAAACTAAAGCCCTGGCATGTAAATGACCCCAATACTTAGAGGCAGCTAAGGGCCAAAGAGAGTTCCCAGTCTTTCTAGCAGGGTTTATGGGAACATCAGTGGAGATCAAGGTGAGGTAGCAGGAACAAAGGCTTTGTTTTCAACTTCACTTGTAAAAGGAACTTCTTACTCATATATAGGGCACAAAGGGTACATGTAACTACTCATATCAATTTGCAACTTTCCTTGTTGTGACAGACTACTTGACAGAAGCAACTTAAGAGAGGAAGAGTTTATTTTGGCTCTCTGCTTAAGAGGAAAATGCAGAGCTCAATAAAAATCAATAAAAAAATTATCTACAAAAAAAGAGAACACAGTCCATCAAAATAGGGAAGGTATCCCAGCTGAGGCTCTACTGTGGTGGAAAGAACTGTTGGTGTGGCTTGTTAACATGGGGCCAGCCAGGAAAATAAGTGAGAGCATAGGCTAGACCCAAAGCTGAGCTCTCATCTTCAAGGCCCACCCCATAGCCACCCACTTTCTACAGGTATATTCCCCCCCCCTCGTAAAAGTTCCATAACCTCCCTCAATGATTATGGGTACATGGTAACAATGATACCAGCTGGGGAGCAACTGTTCAAACACATGAGGTTATTTGGGACACTTCACATTTAAACCATAACATCATATATGCACATGCATGCATATACCTATGGATGTATGAACATGCCACATACACACACACACACACTAACTCTACACATAAATGTTCTCCCTGAAACGCTCAGCAAAGCAAGCAACACACACACACACACACTAACTCAACATTCAGCAAAGCAAGCAACAGAACTTCAGTTCTAGTCTTGCTTATTGTCTGTTGGTCTTAGATTGAGATATGAGGGATGGGGGGTGATGAATCTGTGCTCTCTAGAGCAGGAGAATTGGGTCCTTAATCTCTGTCATTGGGATAACCCAGCATAGCAGCCAGAATTGCAGCTTCTGCCAGCGACACCTCCAATGTCTTCAGCAAATGATTTAGTTACTCGACATCTGTTTCTTGACCTACAAAATGGAGCTAACAGTTGTATCTACTGTGTAGTTTTTCTGTGAGAAATGATAGATACAGCACATACAAAGTACTTTAATCAATGTCTTATATACAATAGGTGCTCAATAAATATTTCCTAAATATGGTTTTCATTATATTATTACCACAAGGAAGCTGCCATTGCATGGTGGCGTTAGAGTTAGTGTGGACAGTGAGAATTTTGATTTCTGTTCTTATGGTAAGCCTTGCAGGCTCATCTGCAGCTATCTCTTAGTGTATGAAGACAGAGGAAAAATAACAACTAAATGCCTCAAAATAAATCTGGGGTGAGAGGCAGAGGGGGGTTGACTACTTACGATGAAATAAAGGAGTTGATACAGAACTGCTCCCGGAGAAACTCTCACTTTGCATCTTGATCGTTTTGTTTCCTAGCTCTAGGCTTCGTTTGAAAGTATGGAGCTTCCTTCTGGGTTTGTTTGAGCCCCAAAAGCAAACCATATTGACTTCCTTTTCAGAGCTCCACAGGTTTTGCTCCCTTCTTAACTTGCTGTCTGCTCTGATACAAGAAAACAAAATGGTGGCACTTCCTTGGTGAGAGCAGAAACAGGGTACCCTAGCTGTGTGATTCTGTAGGGCCACAGAGCGCCACCTAAACCCTACTTAGCTGGTCTGATGGGAACCAACTGGCAGACTTGGGAGCTGTGCTGTGCTTTTATCGCATCTCATCGTTTTCTGCTATTGGAGGCTGACCCCAGGGCCTTGCACGTGTTAGACACCATACCACTGAACTACATGCCCAGGCCACTTTCTATTTCTGTACCATGTGATATCACTGCTTTAATAGATGCTGGCATCAGGCCTGGGGGAGGCTGGAGCAGCTGTGGGGCAAGGCAGCGCCAGGCTGTGGCCGGCTGGGTCTTTAATTTTGCCCACATGTTCACATATGCACAGGAATCCAGCAGATGGATAGCAATGGATGGCAAGTAGCAGTAACTCTGAATAAATGACATTGATATGGGCAGCCAGTGTGCTTCCAGGGAACAGAGACTTAGGCAAACAGGAAGAAAAGGCATTCACTTAACTTTTTTTTCTGGAATGCCAGGAAACGTAAAACGGGTCAGTGGTGAATACAAAATTAGCTTATGGCTACTCTCCAAAACTGATTTGACCTGTTTTGGAATCGTCAAGAATAAGGCCAAGGAAGTTCAGTGGCCTACATCTCGATTTCTCAAGGGAGATGAGAGAGAGCACAGATTGGTGGACAGCTGCAATCCCCAAGTTACTGGTTATAGACCATATGAGTGGATATGGCTGCAACACCCGAGGAGGACTCTGGAAAGCTGATTTGGAGCCAACTATTGGCACAACTTACCATGCAAACGATAACCCCAGCAGATGCATTGGCTGTTGGACATGCCAGCTTGTGGGCCTGGTCACTGAAAGGGCTATATCAGATTCAGAACACCTGATGCCACATTTAAATTCTTCTGCACTCATACTGTAAGAGTTTGGACCAAATAATGAGATGCTAAGATCCCAGTGGAGTACAAATCCACAAAATACCAAGGCTGGTGCCATCATGAACTAGGTTGCCATTGGTAGCCATACTATTGATGCATGAACTATATCTCCTTTTCCAGCAGGTTCACCCTTCTTTTAGCTGCTGTGAGTGTGAGCTCCCCCTTCTTTAGGGAATTTCCCTTAGTGAAGTGTGCATACCACCAGTCCTCTTGAATCCAGGGTAGGCCTGAGCTCTTTATTTCACCTTCTCTGACATATGGAATGTTCCAGCAAGTCAGGCTGAACTCTTTGTCTTCCTTCTGTCTGTTAATTGTCTTTTCCATCTTTCTGTACTGTTGCCATTGATCTTTATTGCTCATGGAACTAGTGCTCCTTGCCTAGTGTCCACAGAAGGAAGCCTGGGAATTCGCAGGCATGATGCATCGTGGGTCCTATTGGTGTTCCATTCTGGTGTCACAGATGATACCCCACCCAGAGTTGAGCAGTGCTTCTAGGTGTCAGAACTTGACATTAGTCTTGCATAATCTGGACTTCCCCAATTCCGTCATCTCATTCCTGCTTCCCGCAGGTCCTTCTTTCAAGGTGAAAGACAAGGTTCACAGGATACAGGGCACTCTTTTCCCCTTGACATCTGGTTTGATTCTGGGCAGCTAAATAATGCCTTTGCCATGAACAACAAAAGCTAATTCACTGTGGTTTTTAAACAGCAAGTGCAAATATTTTTCCTTTTCAGCTTGGGGTCACTGGAAGGGAAAAAAACAGGGCTGAGAGAGAGATTAACCTTTTAAAACCTATTATGACTTCCCAGAGAAAATAAAACAATGGAGCATTTCCTTTCATTTGTGAGGGCTCTTTCATGAGTGGATACCATTGAAAGCAAGACTAGAGCTCTGCAGCAGAGTTTGACATTCCATTTTCACCCAGTTTTCCTTGCAGAAGCCCACCCTGATTGCTGCAAGAACCCACAAGGCCACCCTCTCTGCTTCATCTCTCGCTGAATTGTTCTCACGCTTTTCTCCAGCCCTTGCCTTTCCTCCGTCATGCAGAGGCCAGACACTCTGCTAATGGGTGGGATGCAGCGCAATTAGCAGTATTGTAGGCATCATCTATGCCGGCCACCGATGTTTCTGATGGATACTGAGAAGGCTGAAGATCCAGTCTGGGTCACTTATACATGGTGGAGGCCAGAGTTGCTGTTGATTTGGGGTTCTTGTTTTAAATTCTTTCCCATTTATTTTTAATATTATAATATAATTATATCATTGCCCTCTTCCTTTTCTTCCCCCAAACCCTCCCATATATCCCTCCTTGCTCTCTTTTAAATAATGGCCCTTTAAAAAAAAAGATTGTTGTCACATGTATATATATGTATATACACACATATTCTTAATTATAACCTGCTCAGTCTGTTTATATGTTTTGGGGGCTGGATGTTTAGTCTTATATAACCAATTGGGGTGCTTTTCCCTGGGGAAGACTTGTTGCTTTGAGTCTTACCATGTAGTGCTGGCTGCCCAGAAGTTTAGTATATAGACGAAGTTGTCTTCAGATTCAGTATCCACAGTGCCAAGATTACAGGTGTGCATCACTACATCAGGTCCTATTTGGGCTGTCTTGGTACACCCCAGAACCCCAGCACCATTCGGTTTCTTCCTGTATACAAATAAGGAACAGAAGTCTACCATGAAAGGAACTGTGCCCATTCAAAATTCTGATATCTCTGAGAAGAAGGCAGTTCGTTCACCTTGCTAGTTGTTCTTCAGAAGCGCAGAGCTGCTGCTTTCTTTCTTTTTTCTTTTTCTCTTATCTACTTCATCTTAACTCATGGATTTACTTGCTGAGCTCAAGCAGATGCTATGACAACATATAGCTATTGGAGAAAGGCTGTGGAAGTCCCTGAGCTCCCCTTATGCCAAGAGAAAGCCATGGTCCAGGATTATTGGTGTCTGTGAAGTGACTTCATGAGTCTTGTCTTGTTCTACTATTATCTGTTGTCAATCATTGAGCATACAGGTGGAGCTTGTTGTTATTGGTGGTGGTGGTGGTGGTGGTGGTGTGTGTGTGTGTGTGTGCGTGCGTGCGTGCGTGTGTGTGTGTGTGTGTGTGTGTGTTGAGCGTAGAAGGGGTTTAGAAAATCATTTGCAACCTGCAAAGTGTGAACTCTAATCGTATTCGCCCCGTCACTCTCTTCCATCTCCTGGATAAGTGTGCAAATATTTGTCGGCCTGTTGCTCAGCCCTCACACCAAGCAAAAGTTTCACAGCCAAGCAAGCCAGTGGCATCCTGATGAGAAAAATGAGAGGACTCTCGGGTAGCTATGGAATGGCAGGATGGAATGAATTCCTTCTGGTGACTGGGCAGCAAGTGTAGGGTCTGGGTTCCTAGGGCCCCCTGGCTTTTCGTATTTGTTCAGCTTCCTATCTCTAGCAGTGTGCTAATGGTTTCCATAGCCACAGGGCACCTGGCAGAGCTTCTTAAATGGGTCAGGCCTGAGGTTCTGCATTTCTAACTAGCTCCCAGGTGATGCTGATGCTAAGGATCCCGGTAGGCAACTGCACTTGGAATTCCAAGGCTGTAAAGAAGTACCACTGTATGCTGAGCTGTGCGGAGCTGGGAATGGAATAGCACTAAGCCCCTCCTTTGGAGACAGGGTGTGTCTGAGGCTGTCCCAGTCCTGATTTGCCATTCAAGTGAACCCCAAAGGGATTAGCAACTGGCCCAGCACTTGGGTGAGACCATCTCCCCCTCCAGGGGGGGTGTCCCAGAGGCAGTGCAGGGGTTGTGTGAAAATCTGCCATCCTCCTTGCTGAAGGTTGCCCCCTCTCACCCTCCCAACCCCCCTGTCCTGTATGATGACTTAAGCAGATCAGCTTTCGGTTCTCTGGCATTCCGAGAAGCTTTGCATAAAAGAAAAGCCCCTTCCTTAAGAAGCAGAGCGGGAATCCGAGCATGGCTCTTGCCTGCTGCATGCCCAAGAATGAAGGTATTTGGGGTTTGCAGTATTTCCTGGCAAGACAAAGAGGGAGGGGAGGTGGGGGAAGCTGGGCTCCTGGAGAGGGACTTGCCCTTCTGTCTGGAGCTGTTTCCTATTCTTGGGTGAAAGGCACTGTGTTTCCTGAAGAAAAAAAAGTGAGCCTGTTCACAGGGACAGATGTGAGGAAGGAAAGCGCGCCTGGCCCTCATTCACAACTGCCTTTGACATTTACAGTCGGGGCCCCCTAAGTTTCTGGTTCCTTGTGCTGTTCATGCTGCATGTCCTGAATTCTGTGCTCTTTCTGAGAAGGTAGACTCCTCAGGATGGAGAGAGTTCCGTGTTTGTCAGTGCTTTTCTGTTCTACACTGATAGGTTTTGAAGGAGGGAGCAGGGATGGTCTAATGAGGATTCTTCCAGGACAAGGGCCCGGCTCGGGGTTTGGGGGAAAGGGACTGCATCTTGCTTGAAGTAATCCTAGGCCTCCTCACACCTTCTCCTCCATCACTGCTGCTCCACACTGCCTCATCCCATCTCTGTCTGACTTCTGGCCTTCTGGGAACCCCTTGGGATCACTTTCCCACTCTGAGACTGGGTGAGGAGAGATTTATGTCCCCGAAGCTCCTTAAGCAGCCTTGAGCTGAGTTCAAGGTCCCTCCTCTCTCCTTTTCCCATCTTCACTGGCTTCCTGTTAAGGGTTTTAAACCACTTTGAAAGCTTCCCACTTCTTTTTACCTTGTTCTGCACTTTCTTTCTTAATTTCATAAGGTTGGCTACACACAGAACCCTCTTTGGAAAGTATTGAACTATTCCTAGTGTTCTTCCTGCTCTGGAGTTAACTCTCTCATTACAACCACAGATCATTAGTATCATCTCCTTATTTAGCTTTCATCTGCAGACCCCCACAACCATCAGTCGGGTTGTTCCACTGGAGGTAGGCAGTGTGAGAGCTGAAACCGGCTGAAACTGGCTATTCTCTTTGCCTGAATGAAACAGCTTTGTTGGACGTTGGCCACCACTGACTACCTCTGTGGAGACTGATTCAGGCCCATCCCTGAAGACTCTCCCATTAGTCTCCCCAAAAGCTCTGCGTGCAGCTCTTCACAGTGTGTGTACCATTCTGCTGCTGGAGAAAACTCCCTCTGACTTCCGTTTGAAAGTGTGATATTGGAGAAGCTCTGGTTTGCGCATCTTGATTATCAAAGTAGAGGAAGGAGGATAACTTCTGATGGGGGCCACTGAGGCCGGGGCAATGTGTCCAATGTGTTTGGAATCCTGCAGCTTCCAGATTTTGTAGCAGATTTCCGAATCCCTATTATCATTCGCATGTATGGTAACTAACCATCATTTGTGGGCAGATCACACTCCAGGTTAACTAAATACGGAGGTTTTAAGGGCGAATCCATGTATCAGTATGTTTTCTTGTTAAAACCCCACAGGGTATAGCAGTGTGCAGCTAGGGTAAAGAGTTACTGATCTGGCAAAGAAATAGGGACTCTACAATCACCCCTATCTTCAGTTTCCCTTCCCAAACCAAGTGAGACCTTTAAGAACCTAAGTTCATACATTTTCATACAGATCAGCAGATCCAGAAGGAGTACTCAATAGCCAGGTAGCATTTACTCCTTGAGCCTGAAGGACTAGGGACAGGAGGGAGAATGGAAGAAGAATGCTCGTCAAGGTACCTGCCAGAAGTTTCTCATTTAAGGAAGTAGAAAGACCACAGAAGAAGGCCCATATGAACGGCTTGATCCAACATATCCTTGAGATGCTGACAAGTTGATGGGGGGTGCATGTGTCAAAATGTGAAGATGGCGAACAAGCCAGGAAGGAATGGGGACCCATGTTAGGACTACTAGGCAGAGACTTCAACCTCTTGTGGCTGTGAGCACACTATGACTTTGATTTTCTTTGAGTATTAGTCTCAACAAGGACATGACACCTCAGTTGACACTGGATGGCTCATCTGTAGAGAGACCAGACCCTTAAATCAAAGGTGCCTTCAACCTGGGACTTGGCAGATACTGCATTCAGCATAGTAAATAGCCGAAGGGAAAATGACTGCTTTTTGTATCAACCCAAATTTTATTATACCAGGTTTCATTATAAAAATGTTAGAGGTTTGGGGCATGTGTTTACTACAGAAACAATGTAGTTACAGTGATCTTCAACATCTTTCAAACTGGAGTCTCAAAGGGAGTTTTATTTACTAGATTTAAAGCTGTGGAACAATTGTTTTGTATGATTGCCTTATAAGCACGGGGATAATTCAAGGAGAAACAATTCTCTGTTTTCTTTCCTCCTTAGCCCCTGCTGAATTTTCCCAACCTCGAGAGTGGCACAGCCACCTACCAACACTAGTAGATCTTGGAGCTGATAGACTGTATTTGGGTGAGGCTTGAAAGGGCTAGAAATATGGGCTTCAGGGAAAGTGGGGCATGGGACTCAAGTTCCAGGCTCTTGTTGCTTCTGGCTTAAGAGAGTGTTTTAGTGATTTGGACAGGTGTGTGATAACCACTTAACCACTCAAGCAAATGCACAAGGACTAGGAGACTCATGCAAACCCATAGTCAGTTGTCGTGGGGGGGGGGGGAGCAACAACTACTGTCATTATCTATACCGAGACACCTAGTCATTCATATTTTCCGGAAGTAAGGCTTTTAAATCAGCACCAGTGTCAGCTCAGGCCCCTTACTTTATTCCTGAGAAGTCTGCACTCAGAGGTTGATTGCTACCATCTTGTGGCAAAGGCCATTTTGTCATTTTTTTCAGTGTTTCTGATTAAATTTATTTATCTGATTTTTGTGTTCTTTAATGGGATTTTTACATTTTAAAAATATTTCTTAAAGTGGATGCTTAGTTTCTTAAAAACCAAAATTTGGACATTGTGGTGTGTACATCTGTAATCCCAGCACTCAGGAGGCTGGGGCAAAAGGATCATGAGTTCAAGGCCAGCATGGGCTATAAACCAAGTTCAGGGCCAGCCAGAACTACAAAGTAAGATGTTGTCGATAGGTAGATAGATAGATAGATAGATAGATAGATAGATAGATAGATAGATAGATAGACATCAAAAACGACAAATTTATCTTAGAGTGCAGATGTGGTAACTTGCACTGTTTCTATCTATCATGTTGTTAGTGTTGCTTCTATCTTCTGTAGATCTTGCAGAGACGATGTGGCAGAAGGAAAATTGGGCTTTGGTATGTGACAGATGTGGATCTGAATCCTTACCTGCTATTGACTAGTTGTTGGGGGAGCAAGTTACAAGCCCACAGTTTCTGTAGTCCTCAAATGGTCATCTTAATAGTGGCCTTGTGTATCCTTTAAGGGGGGAATACGTGAAGAATGCAGCTAGAGGACTTAACATGATGCATTTGTAGATGCTCAGCCCATGGTAGATATAGATACCAAAAATATTTAAAGTAATGCATCATTGGCACAGGCAAAAGCTTTGTGTCTGGAAAACTGCTCCCCGTTTGCATGTCTTAGGCAGAGGGCCAGGACAGTGGGTGTCCTTTCTGGATCAACCCACTTAGCCTAATATCCTCCAGAGGCACTGGCAGATGGGACGTGAAAATACCAACAGTATGCCTAGGGGAAGGAATGAAGCCAAATGTTACACTAGATTGAGCATGCCCAGATAAACCAGAAAAATCTCAGTACAAGCATTCACCATTCAGAAATCCCCCCCTGCCCCGCTACTGCTACTTGATAGAATATCAGAGCTGTCAAGTCCCAGACTTTGCCTCTTTCTTAGCTCCATAATGAGTTGTGTTCTGTTCTGTAGCATTTAGGATATATATTGGAGTCAGCACCTCAAAGGTGGTGATCATTTGGGGAACAAAACTTTATTAAATAGCAGCATCTCTTTCCTGGACATTGGGCTGAATCTGGGCATCAGGCATGGCTAAGGCATGCTTCTGCACTTGAAAGCAAGGAAGATACTGACCCATTAGAGTTGAAAGGTCATAGTACTATCCTGCAGTCTAGCCTCAGGGGAAAGAGAGCATCTTTCCCTCATGAGGGGGCTTGAGAAGCCAAGTGAAGCTGATGGGAGAGGGAACTTATGAAATAATTCTATTAGATAAATAGGTTATGGTATATCAAGTTTTGGGTTGCTTTGAAGACATGATGTGTTTGACTTTTGCCTGCTTGCTTTTAGTTATTCTTTGCTTTTTTCTGCACTTGTGAGAGGGTGGATTTTAGAGGACATATTAAGAATTTGGGTCACAAATAAATAAATAGATAAGAATTAAAAAAAGAAATTTACGCAGCAGATTAAAGTTCCAGGATGCTAAAGACAGCTCTAATCTGCTGGCTACACCTTCTATTGAACTAGGCAATTCTTTGTGCATAAAGATATACCAAAGTGGAAGAATTTTCTGTCTATTTTCAAGGAAGAATGTGCTCATGTTCTCTGTAGCCCATTCAATGCCTCTGCATACTCTGGCTCCCTCTCTCCTGGGTGCTCAGTGGGAATACCAAGAGGGTCCACTCTTCTAAAGGATGCTACTGATTCTGGTGGCCTTGCTAGTGAGCCCGACTCATTGATTTATGTGTGACTAGAGCCACAGGCTCCCACAATAACAGGCAAGAGATGCAGAAGGGAATTAATCTGAGTCAAATTCTGGTACTCCAATAGCCAGATGTTGAAAGCTGGCCTCTATACAGAGAAAAGTTACACATGTGGCCTCAGCTTTGGAGAACCTAGGCCTCCCAGGAATGTAATCTTTGCTCCTTTCTTGCCTTTCTCCTCCAACTGAGCGGGGAGGAAGTTTTTGATTGATTCCTCGAAATGGAGTAAATTGCTCCTCTCACCATCTTGTCTCTGTGTTGTATTCACCATTCATGGAATCTGGCCATTAACAACTACGATACACCCACCTCCTTATCTAAGTTTCTCTCTCTGGAAACCGCCAACATTGAGTTAGATTTGGATGACTAATTTTGAAATAAAGAAGTACTTGAAAATAGGCCAGGGCACACACCAATAGCCACAAAGCCCTTAGCTTGAATGGTTGAAAAATTCTGCATCACTACTAATACTGCCTTTGTGGCTCCTCTTCTGAAAACCAAGGGTGATGACAGGGGCCATGAGTTTCCAGTGCTTTCCATGCCTGTCTCAGAAAGCAAGCAAAAATGGCCACCAGGGAGAATTAAGATAATTGTGCGTTGAATGTTTATTTCCTTGGAAATATGTTGATTTTCGGTGTTTCTTGATTGGGCTTTTAGTTTTCCTTTTTTTGTACCTCCTCTTGGGTTTTTAGTTGCTTCTTTTCTATTTTTTTTACACGAACGACATCATGGGTAAGAAGAAGAGATTTTATTTTGAAGAACAATGATCACATTAACAAGGTGACAGCAGATAAGCTAAAAGTCACTCCATTTTCTGCCAGGGAAAAATGTTCTTTGCTGCCAAATTGCCTTCTGCCTCTCTTTGTCTATTCTACTTTTAGAGGAGGCTGGCAGGCTCAGGCACTGATGGACTCAAAAGAAATATCTAGTAGATAGGGCACAGCCTTAATTCATATAAGAAAGGAAGCTTTTGAGTTCAGTGACAAAAATTAAAACAAACAAACAAACAGAGAAACAAACAAAAAACCCCACGGACTTCCTTTCCTGTTCTACAGCATTCTTGTGGCTACAGCTCTCTGCAGGGCAATGATTTTTTTTGCCCTTGGTCCAACATATTAAACAGAAAATAGCTTTAAAATCTGAAACTTGGTAAAAGGCAAAAAAAAAAAAAACCCTAAGTCATTGCAATTTGGTAGACATATAAGCCTAGGTAATGTTCTGTGGGTGCAGAATTTGCCCTACTTCTTCCCCTTTATTTGGGGGCAAAGCTGAGGAACCCAGCTCATCCAGCATTGCATTAAAGAATAGCAAATAGGCACATGGTTAGTCTCCAGGAATATCCACCTATAAAATAGGAGGAAAAAACCTTCCAAATTTCAAATCAATTGGGGAAAGAAAAAGGTCAATATGGAATAGAGGGGGTGAAAGGAAAAGAAAAGAAACTTCCTGATACTATACACACACACACACACACACACACACACACACACCACCACCACCACCACCACCACCAATAACAACAACAAGCTCCACCTGTATGCTCAATGATTGTGTGTGTGTGTGTAATGTGTGTGTGTGTGTGTGTGTGTAGGACTTCGTTAAGCAGGAAAAATCATCCTATGGTTATTACCTCTAAGCTTTGCTTTCTGCCAAATCTTACAGAATTGTGAAGACAGAGAGAAATATTGAAAATAAAACATACATCATAGTGACTGGAACATGATAAAGTTGGCTTTTGTAAAATTGGGAGGTGCTGTTGGAAGCACATGAGAAAAAGCTTCAGGGTCCTTCATGGTTAAATGATGTTATAATCATTATGTGTAATTAAAGCTTTTTTTCTCTGACTTCCTTGCCTCTAATCGTATTCTATTCTTTTCTGAGGCTGGTTCTCATGTTTTATATCCTGGAACACTTTGGTTATTATCAGCATACCTCTGGCAAAATGAAAGCAGACCTAAGCACATAGAGAAGAATTTTTTAACCCCACTCTATGTCTTAATGCAACATCTCTCATATACTGGCTTACAGTGTCACTTGTGGATGGGGGTTTGGCTGAAGATGTCACTATCAAGCCAATAGCTTGTGCTATCATTTTCTCCTGGGTCCTTGCTTGCAACAACTTATTTCAACAACTTCAAAACCTATTCACTCAGGTTATTATTTTTTCTTTTAATCTGTGCTTCCTCTAGCAATTTAATTTAGGTTGCAAAGGAGAGGTGTTCAGGGAAAGAAATGAGGGAATTTATTTCTCTTAAAGTTTGTCAGCTAAGATGGGACTCTATGCTGGCTAGTTTTTACATCAACTTGACACAAGCTAGGGTCATCTGGGAAGAAAGAATCTTCATTGAGAAAATGCCTCCATAGGATTGGCCTATAGGCAGGCCTGTAGGACATTTTTTTTAAAATTAGTGATTGATATGGGAGAGTCCAGCTCACTGTGGGTGGGGTGACCCTGAGCTGATGGTCCTGGATGCTATGGTAAGAAAGCAGGCTGAGTAAACCACGAGGAGCAATCCAGTGAGTGATGCTCCTCCACGGTGCCTGCACCAGTTTCTGCCTCCAGGTTCCTGCCTTGAGTTCCTGCCCTGACTCCCCTGGATTATGGGCTGCAAACTATAAAAAGGAAATAAACCCTTTCCTCCCCAAGTTGCTTTGAGTCATGGTATTTTTATCACAGTGATGGAAATCCTAATTAAGACAGAGGGTAAGTTTTGTTTTGTTTTTCACCAAAAGTGATTATTGCACTGTGGTCCAGGATCGTTCATTCATATTTGGGGCTGAAAGATTTGTGAACCCAATCGTTGGGGAAAGCTAGGATGTTCGTATTGAAAGTCATTTAGTGGCTACTTTTTATATACACATCAGGATTATTCTAGTTGCTGTCATGGGTGATCTTCATCACAACCATCTAATGAAGTCACAATTACTATTGTCATTCCATAGACCTGGAAAATGAAGTTTAGAATGTTTACATAACCCACTCAAGATTATGGCTAAGATGTTGCAGAGCCAGAACATAGATGACCCCAAAACTTTTGCTTTGCACACACTGCCAGTAGAGGTCTGAAAATTACAGCCCCCAAACTAAATGTGGGGCAGTGTCACACAATGTCTTGGGAGAAGTGAAAATGTCCAACACAATTAAAAGTTCAAAGATGTGCTGTGGTCTATGCTACAGTCCCTATGAAAAACATCTGGAATAGAAAAGAGTTTAGATCCAATTTGTAAGATTTAAAAACTGAGCAGGAGAGATGGTCTCTACTAAATGTGAGACTGGGTTAGAAAGAGATAGCCTTTGGAAAAAGACAGGTCCAATGGTGTCCTGTGTGTTGAGAAAAGAGGCTGGGTAAGGCCTGTTATGCTCTCCTTCGATTTCATTCATGGCTCTAGAACTTTTTGCTAACAAACTTGACTGAATGCAACAGATATATTTGTTGCCCAGCATACTGTTCAAATATTCATTTCTTAGGAGAAGGTTGTAAATGTCATGTGGGATCATAAAAGGTGATAGATTAACATGGACTGGGGGTTGTGGCAGGTCAAGAAGTTACCATGCAGAGTTTCCCACATGGTTGCTTGGACAGGCTGACAGTTCAGCATAAAGAGATGGTGTTTTCAGTGATAAGAAAGAAGACAGCTTGTTCTCTCATTTTTTTAATCTCAGCACTCTGGTGAAGATGCTGGGAGAGATTATAATGTCTCTGGGCAATATAAAAAGTAGATGGTATGACTGCAGCTATTTTTGAAGTTCTTGCAACTACAGAAAAACAAAACAAAACAACAACAACAAAAACAACCTGTATTTCCTTTCTACAATTAGTTAGCTTTATATCGTCATCTGCCTTCCCAAATTTCACAAGGACCTCCTGTTTCTGGGTAGCCATAAAGCTGCCCTGGGTTAACAGCGCCCCTTGTTGGCTGGCTAGAGGAATTCTTAGACTCCACATTTTCTCCCATAGTGTGTGTGTGTGTGTGTGTGTGTGTGTTTTAACTGCAGAATGATAACACACACACATCATGGAAGCTCTTTGCTTCAGCCTGATTTTTCAGCCATGCAAATTTGCTTGTGCTTCCCAAGCACAACGTGCCCTCTCCACCACCTCCCTCTCCTTGTGCTCTGTCCCCACTCCAGAATGTTTTAAGACATATTCCCTCTGGCTATCTCCTAGGTAGTATGGAAGCAAGCTCAGGGCTTGAACTAAGAAAGGCTACAAATGTTGCTGGAGTCAGGCTTTTAAAAATTCAGGAAGTCTCTTGGTAAAATGCCTTTTGGGATGGGGGAACATACAATACCCATTTAATTGCAAATGCAGAAAAATTATTCGGGGGGTACAAATCAAAAGCCTTTTCTCTAATTTTTTAATACTCCTTATAAAATTATGCCAGAGTTAACTGACAGAGACTCCCCTTGCATTTTCACCCTTTCCCAAAGAAGAAAAATGAACTAAATGAATTAATTCTGCAGTATTGTAAATGCCAAATGAAAACCGCCTTCAATGTACAGATGAGAATACTTCCTGTAGTTATTTGTGTGTTTGTTTAGCTAGAGGACACTTAGATAAAGAAAAATGAGATCATTCAAAGTTCAAAGGCTCTGATATTTGGTCAGAAAAAAGCCCAAGCACCCACATGTTAAGATATTTGAGTAGTTAACTAATACACTATCCACCAGCATTTTCTTCAGAAGAAATAGCTTTTGCTGAAACTGATGGGCACTCCAAATGCTGAACATTTTTCCTCTTAAATAAAGTTGGTAATTAACGTCATGATTAAGAGCACAGACTTGGGAGTCGCTTTCACTCTTTTGAAATTCTATCATTCGGCTAAGACTGAGAACCGCGGCTCGAGGTACTTAGTTGTAGCCATTATTTCTTCCTTTCTGAGATAATTCAATTTGGCCCTAATTTAGTTGATAATTATTCCTTCCTTCATTTCAAGCATCTCCATCTGTAAGTCTCCAAAGGATGTGGGAAGGGGAGGGTGGACAGCTCTCTGCTGTCTCCCACCTGCATTTCTGAGTACCTTGTCTCTTTAAGAAGACAGCTGTGGCTATGGCTGCTGAACACAAAGCTGACATCAAATTCTAAACAAGAGAAAGGGCGAGGGAGGGAGGGAGCGGGAGGGAGGGAAGGAGGGAGGGAGAGAGAGAGAGAGAGAGAGAGAGAGAGAGAGAGAGGGAGAGAGAGAGAGAGAGAGAGAGAGAGGAGAGAGAGACAGAGAGAGAGACAGAGGAGGAGGAGGAGCAGGAGGAAGAAAGAAAGAAAGAAAGAAAGAAAGAAAGAAAGAAAGAAAGGAAGGAAGGAAGGAAGGAAGGAAGGAAGGAAGGAAGAAAGAAAGAAGGAAGGAAAATAAAAAAATATCTAAACTGTCATATTTCTTGTTCCACAATCCATGCTTTGGCATTTGTAGCCTTTAAATAAATCATTTGTTCTCTTCCTTCTATTCCCCAATTATTTCTTGAGGGCGGCTCTGGTCCTCTCATCTTGCTGATTCTTTACCTCAAACTATATCAGCCCGGCAAACAGGAGCAGAGAAGGGAGGTCAACTTCCAGAACTGCGTCTGAACAGGGACATTCGTAGGGCCTATTGAGGGGAGGTGAAAATTTTGAGGTTTGTCAAAAGTTCCAGGCTTCAGAAAGATTTGGCTTTTGTCGTATAATGCATTTCTTTATCATGGTCCTGTTCAAAACCAATAATTTCAACATTAGTATCTCTTTGAAGATATGACCAGGAATTTATTTTTGAAAAGTTGTATCAGCCAGATTTTTCCACATAACCTATCACTCCAGTACTTTTAATAGATAGCAAATGAAAATGAGGATATGACCACTGCAAGACATGGTTGAGGAGGTTTTTATTGTAGATATGAGGGAGAGTACAGCCAGAGGCATTTGGAGAGAGAAAGTAGCAAACTAAGTATGACCAGTAGACTGAACCAGGCTACAAGAGGAGAGAGAAGTGGGGAGACTGAGAGAGGAAGCGAAGACTGAGGAGAGAGGGCCAAGAGGGCTAAGAGAGAGCCTAGGGAACCAAAAAAAGGAGCCAAGAGAAGACCCAGGAGAGCACATGGCCCAAATGGCAGGGTTATATAGGAAAGAAAAGCTGGGGGGAAGGAAAGGGAAGCCCCTGGGCTGAAGAGGTTAAGGGTAGGGGGGCAGGGTGATAAGTGCTGAGAGGAGCCTCAGGGACTGAGTGAGCCCCAAGGCCAAGCAGACACTTTGGTATGCTAAATACGCACCGCAGTTAGCCATTTGTCCTGAGTTTCTTTGCGACCTGCCAGGTAGGTTTTCTGCTTAGGGGTTGGCTCAATTAAACTCTGTGGCACATGCCTATGCAACTGGAGTTGGTCGGCTAAGGTTTGAGACATAGGGTGGACTCCTATACTTGTCTGGTTGATAGCAGGCTGTGATCCAAGACAAGTATATGTGTGTGTGTGTGTGTGTGTGTGTGTGTGTGTGTGTCCTGGGCCTTACATGTCTCATCACCCAGAAGGCTTGTCCTGAATCCTTTGTAGTGATGCAGCAAGTACAGTTAGCAGAAATTCCAAGGCTTCTATGGTCCAGGGTCAGAATGTGTGCAACATCATTTCTATTGCTCTCTACTGGCCAAATGAAGCCATAGGACTGCTCAGAAATAGACTGTTGATGGGAAGAACTAAAAAGTACCACGGCTATTTCTGACATCTACCATAATAACCAAGTAATTTGTCTGCAAGGTTTTAAACATGTAATTCAAAATGACCCCCCAAGTTCTTCGGATAATAATGAATCTCCTGCCTACATTCAAATAGGAAAGAACGATGTGGACCTTTCTCATGGCCATAACAATGGCCCATGAAATTTCCATGGGTCATAGCTGATGCAGACCTAAAAAAAAGGTGAAGGAAAGGGAAAAGAATACGGACTTGGGAATCACACAGAACTGAATTCACACTCTTTGTCGCCCCACCTTGTCTGGGTGCCCGTGGGCAAGTGACTTAATCTCTTTGAGCGTCAATTTCCTCAACCGTAAAACAGGAATGATAATTATCAAGGCATAGCACTGTTGGGAGGATGAAATGGGATTGTGGCATAATATCTCATGTCAGTCGTGCAGTTGCTTTCTTTGTCTCCTTACATTTGTGAAATCCACGTGCAGTGGGCATGGTAACTGCCTTTTGCTGGAATCAAAGCAAATTTGTTCCTTTCCCTGCCAGACACCAGCCTGTCTTTTTACCCATGTGTTACTTCTATTTGAGAGAGGACTTGGATAAAATATTTTTAACCTGGAATCTTGGCAGTGTTTGCAAACATAACTTACAGTTAACAATTACAAACAAACAAACAAACAAACAAAAAACCCAAACCTTAGATTTTTGTGCCATAAATTATTTTATAGTTTTAAATTGGGCTTAGCTTTTATTTCTTTATGCTCTGAATGGATATACTATGGGATATCTGGGGAACCCACTATCATAAAAATCCTTTGAAATAATAGGAGTTGGGGAAAGCCTCTGTAATCACGTTCTTTCAGAAAGAGTGCATTGCGTTTGTACTTGGATAAGGTTTTTTTTTTTTTTTTTTTGAAAATAACCAGGAGTTCCAGGGAGCAAGCTTAGTCTTTTGGGGCTAAAGGAAGTCAGGTTGGACAAAACCTCTGCTCAGATGCAGTCCATAGGGTTCCTTTTTGGCTACATCATCATAATTCCCACCAAAACAACACAGAATGATAATGGTTTTATTTAATATTATATGCATTGCTACTATATGCAAAGTCTTATAGCTTGCTATAAATCCAGAGAGATTATCACAGCTGTTACTTATTTTAACAGGTCACAATACAGTAGTTTATGCCAGATGGTTTGGAGAATTTGGAGAAAGAAAATCTATCCAGGCAGCCATATAGATACGAACTTAGGTATTGGTGCTCTGAAATGAATTTGCATTTGTTGTGTTAAGATCAGTGGTAGAGCACTTGCCTGGCATGTGTGAGGCATAGGGTTCAATCCCTGCTCTGGAAAACAGAACAAAACATTTGTTGTTGTAGAAGATTTGTGTAGCGGGGAGCAGCGGGCACCTTCCCGCCGCCCGGCTCCTGGCCACCCAGCTCCCTGCTGTCTGCTAGCTTATACCCCGAAATAACAACACACAAATTGTATTCTTTTAAACACTGCCTGGCCCATTATTTTCAGCCTCTTGCATCTTGACTAACCCATATCTAATAATCTGTGTAATGCCACGAATGGTGTCTTACTGGGAAAGATTCAGCACATCTGACCTGGTGGCTGGCTTCATCGCATCTCTCTCCCTGAGGAGAGGCACGGCAGTCTGCCCCAGAGAGGAGAGGCGGGGCAATTCTTTGAGCCATCGTCCTCACTTCCTTTTTCCTGTTCTGTCTACTCCGCCCACCTAAAGGTTGGCCAATCAAATAGGCCAGGCAGTTTCTTTATTAGCCAATGGGAGTCCTCCATCAGATTTGTATGAATAAACAATAATCCTTTGTGAATGAGCGATCCATCTTTATGTTTTGGTGATGTCTTGTGAACAGGAGTGGGATAGCAGCCGTTCTAATGGCTGCTGCTAGAATGGACGAGAAGTGAAATTCAGCCCCTTCCATATCGATGGAGGAGACAGTCAATAGCTCCAGGGAAATAAGCCTAGGAGGTAAAACGGAGTCTCCTTTTTGGGTCTTAGTACATTTTAGAGCCAAAGAGAGTAAGGCTAAGAAGTAGGTCTAGGCAAACGCCAAGAGCAGGTGAATGTGCTGGAATTGGGATCCCTGTGGTCACTAACAAAGTCAGCTGGGGATAAAATGTTTTCCCAGATATGAACATGGTTCTGCCTTTACAAACACTGATGTTTATGGGCATAGTTGTCGATTACAAACGCTATGCAGAAATGTGAAGAATAAATAAATACTGGTAATCGGGAATTACTTTGGAAAGTGTTTTGGTCTCCAGGTCTCATGGAATAATAGTCAGAAGGAAAGACCTAGAGGAAAAAGTGGTAGATAATCTCTACCCTTTTTGGTATTTTTTTTTAGGGGAAAAAGCAGAGGATCTTTAAATTGGATCATACTTTTTCTTTCAACAACAACAACCTAACCCTGAAAATTAGACTGTCCCTTGGCCTTCTCTACTCTCACTCTTCTTGGTCAGGCCTCACTGATTCCTCTTCAGATTTCCATTTCATGCTGGGAGAAGACCATATTCTCACAGTTCAATATAATTCAGTCTCCAGGTCTAACACATGGCTGAATTTTCTTGGTAAATTCTCTGTAAATACGAGGATTATATACCACCTCTAGAATTAGATGAAATTATGCAGCATTATACAATCCATTTTCTCAGCTCCTACAAAATTGGTTCCAACTATGATCTGTTGGCACTAATGAAATACTCAATTAAGCAAAAATGGTGAATTTTAAAAATGGATATTCCGTGAATGTTAAGGGATAGAAGTGGAGCCTGTGCTATGGAATCCCCAAACGTAGCTGAGAGAAGAAATCAAGCTTGGAACATGCATAGAGTGGACAGTACAGAACTGCTTGTTCTTCTCGGAGCTACTGAGCTTCCAATGACTTTAGCTTTCTGGAACACAAGCCTAAGCCTGGAAATAAGCAAAAGCTTCCTGAGAGGGAAGTTTTTCAAGGCTGTAAAGAGTTGTCAGTGAGCCCCTGCATTTCGTCCTGAAGGTTCTTGCTCAGACGATTCGTTTCTTAGTAGGCAGACGTCACCCGGCTATGGGTACATTTTGTAGTCAAAGAATTTGAAGCCAGAAAGTAGCTCCAGGTAAAGGAGAGGGTATATATGGTGGAGGGAGAGGTGAACTAAGCCCACTGTGGATTCCAACTATAGGGAAGGAGCTAAGAAGAGGGTGAGAGAAATGACAGCTGAGAACTAAATATCAAAGAACGAGCATCTTAGAAATGTGTTACCATAGAGACCAATAATAAGCCTTCTTAATAAAGACCCTAAGTAATCAGCAAAGCATTAAATTGTGTTTTCTGTCGTCTGATTAAAGAGATAGGAAAATGAATTACTCAAGGTAGGCAAATTCGGGAATAAAATCTCCAGCATTTCAGTGGCTTAGCTAAGTCTAGTGCAGATCATTGGCTAGTCTTGGGGCTCCACCGCCCCCATGGAGCCTCTGTTCAGCCAGCAGAGGAGACTATAGCAGGGAAACGTAGGAGTTTTAGGGGCAGTGCCTGGAGACACATTCCTTTTGCCAGTTTTCCATTGGTCAGTTCTTCGGTTTCCTACCTCCCGGCGAAAGGATTATATCTCACCTCGGATTAACAATACCAGTGAAAAAGAAGAATTGTGCTTGAACCACGCTGTCAGTCTGAGATTCAAAAACTAGAGTCCATGACTAAAACCCACCTAGGCCCTGGTTTGTGTGAACAACACAGCAATTTATTGGAACAGATGCTTTCCTTTTGGCTGCTTTTGAGCTACCTCAGCAGACAAGAGTGGTTGAAGCAGAGACCACATGACTTGCAATGCCCCAAATACTTTGTCTGACCCTTTCCAGATAAAATTTGCTGTACATCTTTCCTAGTCTAAGGGAGGACACAAGTGCAGTTCTTTCTCCTGAGACCTGGTATCCTTGGCTTTCAATAAAAAATAAGCATGACACCCACATGGACTTGGGTATAAACTAAGTCCTTAGAATGCTAGCTCCAAAAGGGTATTTATTGGTCTCTGCTCTGTCTCTTCTGGCAGCTAGCACAATATTTGATGATCAGTGTTTCCACCTGAACCACTGAGCCATAGAAAAAAACTTCAGGTACCCTAACCACAGCACAGATCATGGGAATCCAGGGGAAACACGTACAGTATGAGCACTGTGAGTGAAGGCCTCAAACATAGGAAGACCCTCCCTGCCTTCACTGACCTTCCATTACATGTCAGGCACCCACATGGTGTTTTATGATTGTTGTTTTAGTCCTCTAAATTCGATATCCTTACATTCATTTTACAAGTGTTAGAGAAGTTAAAGAATGTTACCAATGCCACACTTGCTAATGGATAGAGAAGCTAGGATTCCTTCTGAGAATCTTATTTTTTTAAGGGGTTAAAGATAAAAAAAGACTTCTGTCTTTCTGGGTTCAAAGCTCGTATTTGTTTTCTTTACTCTGTAGGACTTGCTAAAATCCTGTTCAAATTTAAATAATCTCATCATAGTAATTCCATCACTACTATTAAGAACTACCTAAGTATTGAACATTTCAATATGAAGGAGCAAAGAATTGGCTAATTTCATCACCATGTGCAGTTCTGCACGCTTCGTTGTCGAGGTCCCCCCCACCCACTAATGGAGCAGCCCTGAAAACCTAGAGCAAGAAGCTCGTTTGCTTGAACTGTGTGATTAGTGACTTGGGCATCAGCTACCTGCAGTCTTGTCCAGGATTGCTGTGGAGGGTAGTCATTTTGTTCACCCTTACATAAATTCTCTTCTTAATATCTGGGAAGCTGGAGCTCACACATGATGGAGCCTTACTCCTACTGAAGTTGGTGTGAGAGCTTGCTACCACAAAGATAGAGAGTCACCGAGCCTCACCCTCAGTGTGGGGCAGCAAGTCTGGGTGGCAGCTTGTGGCTATCATTTCTGAGCCTTCCCCCACCTGTTGTTTCCTTCCTCTGTTGTTGCTGGTTCTTCTAATAGAAGGGCTAAAGAAAAGAATCCTTTCTTCTCCCCATCCCAATCCTCCTATGGGTAGCTTTTCCCCCAGACTCTTCCAAAACTCCCCAGATCCAGGTCCGCCCTCCTCTTTAATGCCACTGTGACAGATGGTATGTGCATTCTTGATCACACTGTGATCCTGCAACTCTGTCATTCCCTAGCTTCTGATGTGGGTGGGGCTTATCCCCATCCTGACTTCCTGCTTCTCTAACTCATCTCTTCCTCTCGGTCAGTTCTTCCTTTGCCTACCCACCCTTTAAACTTTGGGGTTTAAACTAGGAAGGTGGCTACACCTCCTCTTTCCCTTATCTTCCTTGCCCTGGACACACCGTCTTCCATGGGAACTCCTGCCAGCTTCCCTGCCCTTGCTGGCTGCTGGAGGCCCTCCAAGCCTTTTGGCATGAGCAGGGGTGGAGGAGCGCTGCCAACACAGACAAACTTGGGTTCAATGTGATTCTTCATGTGACCACAACCATTAATTCATAGTAATGCCAATTAGGAAATATTCTTTACTCAGTGCTCCTGCCTACCCCGTGATTTCTTGTGACCTTGGCAAAATGTGTACCTCACCACAACTGTGAATTATGCAGGAGTTAAAGGCCTCATGGACAGAATGTTGCTCACACATGCAAATCTGCCCAGGGCATCAACCTCCCCATTTACAAATAGACAGCCCAGTCAGAAAATAATCAACCAGTTTCCCCTAAATGAGTTTCAGAAGCCTCAAGACAAATGAACAAAATCGGGCATTCCACAAGGCATCTTTGGATAATTTCATTCACTGCTTTCCTCCTTGCTATATATTAGATTGTATCTCATAAACGTTGTTTTAAGTGGCCCTAAATGACTCTGCCTTCTACACTGGCTTGTTATATATAGAACCTGCCCGCCTAAGGCATGGACACACAGTGTCATGGTTTTTAATCCTGATTCAACCTCGGAGCTGGTCTAGTAAATCATCCTTCCCTGGAGATTAAAACACGGCTGCAAAGGCATTGTCCTTGCAGTGTGTTTAAGCCAGGGAAGAGTGAGTTGTGTCTAGATGTGAGGTTTCAGAGTCCAGAGATGAATGGAGGGAGGGAATGCAATGTCACATTTTTTTCCTCTGCCCCTCAACCCCTGTTATATGCCAGCACATGCTATAGTTGATAGCTATAGCTCAGTTCTTTTGCTTTAGAAGGTGGGCTTGCCATGGTTAGCGTCTCCAATTCCTCTACTCTGGCCAGAGGCTGGGGACAGGGATGTGAGTGGGGAGCCACGGGGGTGCGGTGCTGAGCAACCGCGGTGGGTCCAGCCTGTTGGTGATGTGCAGAGTCTGCTGCCACTCTGGGTATGGGTAACGCGCAGCCCCAGCAGTCGCACTATCGCACAGGTACAAGAAATCCGGATCCGGGATCCTCCGCAACCCCCAGCTCGTGGAAGCGCACAAGCCGGCTCCCGCGCGCCGCCGAGTTTCAGGCTGGGGGCTGAGACCTGCAGATCACTGCGGCTGGCAGCAGGGGACAGATTCTTTCTAGCCAGGTTCTCTCTAGCCCAGCAGAGACGGGAGATGTTCGCGAAGCCGGGCGGCTGTCTGCGGAGCATTGGTGCAGCCTTGCCTGCTGCCCGGGAGGTTTGGCTGCCGCAGTCCTCCCCATTCACTGGGCTGTAAATCGAAGCTGTCTATGCGGGCCAGGAGCTCGATCCCAGCGTGGACCCGGGGCTTCGTCCCGCCCAGGTCTCCCGGCACCTGATTTCCCAGTGGTCAATTAGGTGGCTCAGCCTGCAGCATTGAAGCAGTGGAGGGGCCAATGCCCCTGCTTTGATGGAGCGCGCCGTGCGCAGAGACCTCCCCAGTCGACTTCCTCATCAGAAGGCAGCATCCATTCATAATTCTCTCTCTGCCTGTGGACCGAGTTAGACTGAAACTGGGCATGGATTCCTGCGATCTCTCTTCTTGCATCTGAAGGAGAAACTAAGATAAAAGAAAAAAAAGGAAGGGGGAATGCGTTCGTAACGCACCAAGGCTCTGGAAAGGCCCCCCTCCCGCCCCCGAGAGGCCTCTCCTTTGCGAGGAGAGGGAGAAGAGGCAGATCCCCAGCCCAGCGCCCCAGCCAGCTGCTGCTTCGCTGCGGAGCCGGCACGCATGCCTACCTCACCTGACGGCCGCATTCCCGGGGAGCCGGCAAGGGGCCCGGCGGCGCGCCCAGGGCGCACGGGCGGTAGGATTTCTGCACCTGGCGAAAGATGCGCGGGAGGCTTGCCCAGGGCCGAACCCGAACCCGAGCGGACACCGGGGGAGGCTAGCCTCGGCGCGGCATCCCACCGCAACCCCCCGGGATGCTCCATGACTCGCAGCCCAAGCCACGCGGGTGTGTGTGAGAGGGGACCAGCTTGGGGGGGAAGGGGTATAGGCAATTGGCAAATTTTAAACTAATTTTTCGCACCTCTGGGTTGTGGGGGAACTTGGGGGTGGAGGAGGCATGGACGGCAGCCCAGCCGCGCGCTAGCCGGAGAGGAAATCCCCGCAGCTGAGGTCTGAGAGAGCCTGATCCCCTTGGCAGAGCTGAGTGAGGGTGAGCGGGCGGTCAAGGTGGACCACACATAGCTTGGAGGGAACAAATGAAACCCTGTTGGTTTTCGAGGGACATTTATTATTATTTTTTTTTAAAAAAAGCATATTGCAGCTGCAGCTTTGAAGTTTGCCGCCGCCTCCCCACCCCCCCTACCCCCATCTCGGGTTTTGGGGCGGGGCGCCACTTTTCCAAGCTGCTGTCCAGACCCTTAGCAGCTGGGTGGAGGGGTCGGCAAAGGCTGCAGTGTCTGGCGTTGGGCTGCCTGAAGGGGACATGGGGACTTGAGGGCACTGGGAGTGGAAGAGCGCCCTGAGGCTTGGCCTTGCGGGAGGGTGTTCTAACCGCTGAGAGAAGTAGGGGATCCCGCTTGGGGTTCTCTCCTGTTTTCCTGCTTTGCTACTTAATGTTGGGTGACATTTTGCCTGTGCAGGGGTTTCACTGTCATGGAGCTGTGACGCTGGAAGGCAGAGGAACTGTTAGGACGGGCTGGAGAACTGAGAAAGCTTGAGCTTTTCAGTTTGTGGCAGTGTTAACCCTATCGATTCTGCTCCCTTAGAATACCTGTCCCAGGAGGTCACTATCCGTGGCCATAAGTATGGCTGCCTGGTTGATCAGCCTTGCCGGCTGGTGAGCCAAAGCTAGACCATGCCAGGATTGCGTTTGCAGTAAAGGAGCAAAGCCCTACTGGCCTCCCTCAGGGGAAAGCTAGGCAGACCTGGCCATTGTGGAATTGTTCTGTCATAGCCTGATATGCTCTTGAGTTTGGACGCTCTTGTTTTATGGGTTTTCTATTTTGCAGTTGTGTGCCCCTCGGTCATCAGTTTGTTTTTCACAGCTGCATGTGAGCAAGGCAAAGATAACAGCATCTAAAAATAGCCCTGCGGCTGGAGATGCGGTTTGCTTTGACCCCACAATTCCAGGGCTGGGGTCTCCTTTCCCAGTTGCCTGGTGGGAGCCAAACTTGAGCTACCAGATAACCTGAGAGTGGAGCCACACAGGCTCCAGGCTGAGGTCAAGGCTGGGAGACGGGAGTGCTGGTCTGTGTGCAAAAGGGCAGCAGCTCTGCCAAGCCTCATCCCTTCCTGTGGGAGACCCAGAGCAACTGGGCTGCAGGATTGGAGGATGGGAACCTGGAAAGGGATTCCTTCCCTGCCCCCATTCGTGGACATTTGGGCTTTTCATTCCTTCTGAGTTGCACCCAGCGTTATACATGGGGCTTCCTACTCTGTGTTTCAGGAGCCAGCAGGCCACTCCTCCCACCTTAAAGGAGTTGGGCTTTGAATACAGGGGTATCAACGGGTTCAGGTAGCACTTAAATCATGCCAGCTTCATAGTGTAGCCAGGGTACCACTCCTTTTATTCCTGGTGTGCCAGCCGTTCTCAGCTTTTCTGGGGGAGCCTGCCTTCAGCTACTGGGGCAGGAGCCACGTGGAATGGATTCATAGAGGGGCTGAGGCATTTTCAATAATGGTGGCAGCTAATAGGAACTCCCGGTCTTCAAGGAGTCTTAGATCTTGTGACCCTGTTGGGCCTCTTCTAATTATTTATTTTCAAAAGCCTCCATTTCTCCCATGTTCACTTCTCTTTAGTGCAAGGGTGTCAAATTCCAGCTTTAAATAAAATGAACTCTGTATTCCTGATTTGGTTGAATAATGGGAATTATTTTGCAAGACTTCACTGGTAATTGCTGAAAAATGCAAATGGCCATTTAAGTACAGCAAAAAAGAAACAGATTAAAAAGCAAAGGTGTGAATGCCCAGCACTGGCTACGGGTTAGAGCCAGAACCTCTCAGGTGATTTCTCTCTTTTCTTTCAAAGTGAATGTTGATTTTGAAACTTTGCCTTAATTTTCTGTAGGTCACAACTGTAATCCTTGGGAAATATTAAGATAACAGTTTTGATCTATCTAAAGGATAAGGGCAGACAACAGAACACCTGAGAAATCCATCCTTCTGGTCTTCAAATAACAACTGGTTTCTCTTAAGCATTGCTTTCATGTTTAACTCCCTAAAGAAACACGCAAGACAAATGACAATTAGAGGCAGCTCAGTGACCCAGTGTGGGAGCAGCCTCTTTTGGCCTGCTTAGAAGAGTAGAGGCTTAGCTGTAGAAGCTTAGGAAACTGTGAGTCGGAATTCAGATTTCCCAAGTTCATGTCATTGGTTTGGCTCAACCTGTAACAAATGATATGTCAATGATCTCTAGCTCTTAGGTCAGTTTCCTCTTGAAATCAGAACCTGGATTAGCCATTAACTAGGGGCCCATAAAGAGCATATCATTCAAGGAAGGCAACATATAAACCCTAAACCTCAGACAGATAACAACATTCTTATATAAAGAAAATCTAATCAGCTGTGGGCTTTTCTGTGATAAGCAGCCCGATCTTGTCCCTTCTTGTGGCTTTCCCATTCTCTGGAGGCTTGGAGTCCCTGCTGGGTTCTCTGCAACAGAAGAAAATGAGATTGTGGAAGGAGCACTCATCCAAGTCCATGGCCCGAGCTCAATCACATGACCAATCTAACTGCCAGGTGTATGGGAAGTATAGTCTGTGCGCAGTCTGTGCATGACTGATATATTCTCTTGAATAAAGGAATCGCCTTGTCCCTTCCACCTCTGCTTTGGTGTTTTGAGTCTGACCAAATTCAGCTCGGATCTCCATCTTAAAATTGATGGCAATTATACTTCCCTCTTTCCACCTCAAAGAGATTTGTAAAGGTGGAGAAACAAAGGGCTCTGAGAGAGACTAATCTGGCTCAGCCTCTTTAGACAGTCTCTGTCGTTGGTTCCATATTCTAGATAACTTTCCCTGTGTCGTGTAGCTAGTTTAAAGTAGGGCCGAAGTGAGAACCTCGATCCAGATTTCTTGGCTCGCACTGCCTCCACCATGCCATCCTGACCCTGCCCTCTTAAGAGAGCAATTATATAGGATACAGTTTCTGAAAGCTGGCACCCTTTCCTTGTGTGTAGTCACTAAAAGAGCTATTTATATGATTTAAAATCCGTGGGCACTTCTTCCCAATTCCTACAGTACAATCATTTACAGTTAGGCAAAGAGTAATTTATCTAGGCTCTATACATATATTCATTCATTCCTCACAGTGATCTTAGGAAGTAGGAAGTGTTATGACTCCCATTTACAGGTGAGGAAATGGAGGCTTAAAAACCGAAGTTGCTTCCCAGAGGTATTTTGGTAAATAAGTGACGGATGGGAAGTTCGATTCTGAGCAGGACCGCTCTGGCTCCTTTTACTATGTGTCCTCACTGATCTGGTGTATTTCCTGTCCTTTCTGGGGTATGTAATTGTCATAAACCATGATACTCAGGGTTTAACATTCTTAGTTCTAGTGAATGACCTTGAAAGTGGGTGGCAGGGGGTTATTTCCAAATTGTTGAACTGAGGCTCTGAGCCCCAAGACTATGAAATTAACACAAAGTATTGAACTACTTAGTGAAGAAGCTTCATCCCCAACCTCCAGCTCTGGCAGCCTAGTGAGGCTTGCCTCCCTCCCTCCCTCCCTCCCTCCCTCCTCTGCTTCCCTTCTTCCCTTTGTCACTGTCTTCCTCCCTCCCCTTCCTCCCTTCCTCCTTTCCTCCCTCCCTGTTTTCCTCCCTCCCTCCCCTCCTTTCCTTGCTTCATTTTTTCTTTCAACAATTTTTTTTTTTTTTGGTTTTTCGAGACAGGGTTTCCCTGTAGTTTCTAGAGCCTGTCCTGGAACTAGCTCTTGTAGACCAAGCTGGCCTCGAACTCAGAGATCCGCCTGCCTCTGCCTCCCGAGTGCTGGGATTAAAGGCGTGCGCCACCACCGCCCGGCTCTTTCAACAATTTTTATCTAGTCATCATTGTGTATGTAGTAACTGTTGTAAAAGAACCCAGAGTTTGTTTATTTGTGAGAAGTGGCCATGGAATGAGAAAAGACTGGTGTGACGTTGAAGGGTAGTGAGTGGACATAGTAAGGGGGGTACTTGACCTTGAGATTGCTATTATTTGATGTTCTTTTTACTGTTGCATGAGAAATTACCCCAAGCATCATTGGCTTAAGCAATGGCTGCTTATCTGTTGGTGTTGAATTCTGCAGTCGGGGATGAATTTAGCTAGCCATTCTGGATAGGCTTTCAAAATGGCAAGTCAGATGGCATGTCACCTGGGAGTGAGATTCCCACAAGATGCCCAGTTGACAGTGCTTCTGTCCCTTTTTCTGTACAGTTGCAGGATTTTCCTTCCTCACCTCCTTCTCTTGTAGGGTAGCTGGATTACTTGCCTGACAGCTAATATTCTGTCCCCAAGAATATAGAGGTAGAAGCTGCTAGGTCTTCTGATTGAGCACATGGCTAGTTTTGCCAATGGAAAGAAGCAAGTCCCAGGTCCAGGAGAAGGAATTAATTGAGGTCATAAATACCAGGGGCATGGAAAAAGATTGCTACAGAGGTGAAACCTCTGAATTTACAAATTTAAGGTTTCCAAAATGTCTCAGGAAGAGTTTACTGTACATTGCAAAATATGTAAAATAAAATCCATTCATTCTACTCAGTGAAGCAATACATGCTTGGGTCTTTCTCCATCCACCAGCTACCCTAAAGGAGCATGGAAGCCTGAAGACAGGAATTGACGTGTATGACTTCTGCTTTCTTGCCTCCTCTCACATAGTGTCTCAAAGGCATCCATCTTAAAAGACACAGCAGGAGCCTAGGGAGATGGCGTTGAGATTAAGAGCACTTGCTAAACCTGGGTTTACTTGCTAGCACTCCAGTTCCAGGGGATCCAATGCCATCTCACATATGGAGTGCACATGTATACACTCAATCACACACACCTATAAATGAAATATAGAATTTTTATTATTTAAATTTTTCATACAATGCACTTTGAGCATATTATTTCCCCTCCCCACCTCTTCCCAGATCCTCCCCACCTTCCTACCCACCCAACTTCATGTTCTTTTACTCTCTCTCTCTCTCTCTCAAAAAAAAATAAAACAAAAATGAAACTCAAAGCAAACCCCAATACGTACAAGGGAAAAAGCACACAAAAATATGGAATCTGTTTTGTGTTGGGCAGTTCCTATTGGGCGTGAGCCCTGCTCTGGAGTATGGTTGATATATACAGTGACACTCCATTGCAGAACATTGATTTTCCTTTTCATGGAAGGAATTGATTCAAAATTGATTGCAAAAAATTTTTGGTTAGGGGTTGTGTTTTCTATACACTTTGTCTTCTCCATGCTGGGATTTTTTTGGGGGGTATGGTTTAAACTTGTATAGGTTTTGAGTTCATGTATGTATCAGCCATATTGTGTCTGGAGGACATGGCCTTGGTGTTGTCTACTACTGTTGGCTCTCACAGTTTTTCTTCCTCTTCCACATAGATCCCTGAGCCTTGAGGGAAGGGTTTGATGAAGACATCCCACTTAAAGATGAGTGCTCCAAAGTTGCTCATTCTGCACATTGTCCAGCTATGTGTCTCTGTGTTCATTTCCATAAATTACAAGAAGAGGCTTCTCTCATGAAAGATGAGCAGTGCGCTGATCTATGGAGATAGCATTTTGTCATTAGGAGTTATTTTATTGCTGCTTTACTTAGCAGAATAGTACTAGTAGGCTTTTGCCTGGTCCCATGATCTGTCTGCTCTCAGGTTCTTGGCCACTTTAGTAGTGAGAGAGATAACAGTACCAACTCTCCAGGAAATTACAGTTTTAGAAAGTTGAAGTGCATCAACTGCCCGAAAAGGTAGGTCTATTTCTGATCTTCCAGAGCAAATTACACATTGTGAGGGGCCTTAGCAGGCACGTTGGAAGCCCTTGCTGCCTTAGGCGATAGAGCTGCTTTCATGATTCAGTTCATGTGTGGTCCAGTTCAGATTATTTCCCCCAGACTCCAGGTTCACTCTAGTCAAAGGAGGTGCAAGGGCTACTTTGACACACTATTCAATTTTTTTATCATCAGCAAGACACAAGCACCTGTAGCCCAGTCACTTATTCACCAGCCCTGAATGCAGGTAGCTGATGGGTCACAGCTGAGTCCTTCTCTAAGAATTTCTTCCATTGAAGAAAATCACCTCACCCAAGATCATGCCCTTTCCCAGATACTGACTGGGCAGTACAAGTCTATACAGGCCTGGTCACTTTGTCTGAGTTTAGGACAACTCTGCAGAGCCATCTCACTTCCAAACACTTCCATGCTTCCTGGAACACTAGTCCAGGCTTTTGTTATGACTTCTTTTTGTATCCAGTCCTCTTTCACTCAGTTATTTTTTTTTTAACAGTTGTGGACCCAGAGAGCATATCCTAGCAAGTTTGCTCCACACTAATGTCTATATCCAGGCCTATTTCCAGGGAACTTGACTCAAGAGTTTGTAAGCTACTTCCTGGTCAAGGTTGGACCACTATGGGCATGTATAGAAAACAAAGAATGTGGCTTAGCCCTTCACCAAATGCCTCCATGTAGGAACAGATGACTGCCATTTGGGTGACGTCATGAGAAGATGAGCAAAGGTTGACTCTGGTACCTCAAGGATCTTCCTCCTGATTATTCTGTGCTTCACAACTTCCCGCAAAGTTGTGTTGTTGGTGGTGGTGGTGATGGTAGTGTGTGTGTGTGTGTTTGTGTGTGTGTGTGTGTGTGTGTGTGTGTGCACATGCGCGCATGCACACTTCAGGAATGGATGATTCATGACATTGATTTTATGGTTAACGATTGTGCCTAAGCACTCTCCCACCTGATTATTTCTTCCTTTGGGCATGGCACTGGCAATCAAAATTTATCTTTCAAATTAAGGCTATAATTATATTTTGATAAAGATCTACCAATTCAATAAGAATGAAATTTTGAGGGTTGCCAGGATACAGATGACTCTGGGTTATAGAGAAGGGTTTGCATGCAGAATACTAATAGGTGGTTCAGCCCTCTTATACAGAACTTTCCAATAGCATCTGATAATGCAGGCCCATCAGATAGTACTGTTTCTCTGCTATTATTCTAGGAGCATAAAAGTGATGAAAGATATGAGCAGGGGTTTATGAATGAAAAGGTGATTCATCAGATGCCTCTTGGTCTGTCTCACTGAAGTTAAGAAATACAGTAATAATTACATGACCTTACCTCAAAAATCTAGGAGGAAAAAGCTTACCCTTATTTTCTTGCCTCTTCTTTTATTGTAAATAAAACATAGATGATTTGGGCTTATTGGTTTTCATTGGAAATAGGACCCATGTTTGCAACGGGGTTGACTAGAAACAGTGGACATCTTCTGATGTTATACAATAATTTTCTTTTCCATTTTATTGTCTGATTATTAATTCAACAAGTAATCTGTCTGATAATCAATTAACAAATAATAGCGTCCTCAAGTTCTACCCGAGGGACCCAAGGAAGTTTAAAATGGATGGTAATATGTGAAAATAATAAATGATAATACAGTATAGTAGTTTTCAGCCTAACATTATTAAGGGAAAAGAGAAGAATGTGATTTGAGTCATGTGCACACTTTATATACTGAATGAGATTTGATATACACATCTGCACCCTCCCCCAACAAAGTGTAGTACATTTTTATGGCTCTGAGTCTCAGCACTCCTTTCCAGTCTCTCACTGCCTTTGCCAACCCGTTATTGAGACTTTTATCACATTGATTAGATTTTCCCATTCAAAGTTTCCTAAGTTGAATGACCATAATGATTTTTTAAAAAGATCTGGCATCTTTGATTCAGGAGAGTATTTTTGGAATTAAACCACATTGCAATATATAGAGGTAATTTGGTTTTTAGTTGCAAAGCAATAATCCGCTGTAAGAATATACCGCGGTTCTGCCAGGTGCGGTGGTACAATCTTACAATCCCAGCACCAGAGAAACTGAAGCAAAATGGTAAAGAGTTTGAGGCCAACCTTGACTGTGTAGAAAGTTCCAGGCCACCTAGGCAACATGTAAAATCTTGTCTCAATGTCTACCCCCATCCACTGAGCCCACCAAATATATGAATACCACAATCTATTTATCCATTTAAGTTGTGGTGTTTCAAATTTAAGGCTATTAATAAAATTTATAAGAATGTTATTGTATAAATCTTTTTCATTGATTTCTATTTTTTTTCTTGTGTCAACAGCTAGGAGTGAAATCGCTTAGCTATAGAGAAAGTGCATGGTTAGATTTATAAGGAATGAGTGGAAGTAAGAATCCTTAAAAACTGGTTGTACCATTTTATGCTCGGACCAGCAAACTGTCAGTGTTCTAGTTCTGAATTATCACTGACATTAAATGTGTTAGCATTCATTCTAGCACATATGTAATTTCCCTGTGATTTTAATTTGTATTTCTTTAATGACAAATAACATTGAAGTACTTTTTGTGTGCCATGTGCTTACAAGACAGTCATGCATCTTGTCTTGTGAGGTGTGGAGTTAAGGCTTTTCCTCGTCTTGTATTGTTTTTGGTTTTGATTGATGTTACTAAATTGCAGTAGTTCTTTGCATATGTTAAAGTTCTATGCTAATATTATGAATTACAAGCACTCCTAGCATTTTATGCCATACTTATTTATTTATTTGTTTAAACAATATTCTGTCTGTGTGTCTGCCTGCAGGCCAGAAGAGGGCACCAGACCTCATTACAGATGATTGTGAGCCACCATGTGGTTGCTGGGAATTGAAGTCAGGACCTTTAGGAAGAACAGGCAATGCTCTTAACCACTGAGCCATCTCTCCCCAGCCCCCCCTTTTTTTTAATGATGCCATTCCCCCTTCTCCCCATGCTGGGATTTAAGCCCAGACTTTTTAAAATTGAAAATAGATTTTTTTTCTATTCTGATTATGTTTTTTCCTTCCCCCAACTCCTCCCAGGTCCTCCCTACTTCCCCACCTACCCGAATCCACATTCTTCTCCCCCACACTTTCTCTTTCTCATTAGAATACAAAAAGACATCTAAAAATAATAAAATAGGATAAAATATAAACAAACAACAAACAAACTAGAATAGGGCAAAATAAATGACCAGAAGAAAAAGAGCCAAAGGAAAAGCACAAGGAACCCTTACAGACTCAGACACATGCATTGGCCCACACAGAAATCCCATAAAACCGCAAAACTGGAAGCCATAATATATATGCAAAGCACCTGTAAAGTTAAAAAAATAAACAGGCATGATTAGCAAATGCTCTAGTGCTGTCTTACATCCTGAACCCTGATAATCTCTTAATGAGCAGAAAATTTTAATCTGACAGTGTCCAATTCAGCAATATTTAATTTTGTGGATAGACCCTATCAGGAAAAACTGGTTTCCTTTAAGTTCACAAAGATTTCCTCAGGCATTTTATTCTAGAAACTTTGTGGTTCTCACTTTTATGCTACTGTCCACTAACTCTTATATATGGAGTGAGTGAGGGGTTTAAATTTTATTTTTCCTTGTTTCTCTAGTTTTTCTAAAACCACTTGCTTAAAAATGTTTTCTTTCCCCCCATTAAGTTGACTTACTGCTGTTTCCCAAAATGCACTTCTGTTTGGTTCTGCATCTGGACATCGATTGATCTATATTGATCTATCTCTATCAATTAAGATCTCACCTGATCCATTTGTCCATCCTTTGCCAAAACCAGATTGTCTTAACCTATGAAGATTTATAGTAAATCTTGAAATCAAATAGTATAGATCCTCCAAATTCATTTTCGTGCAAAATTATTTTAGTTATCCCATAACCTATGCATTTTCATATATCTTTTATTTTTTAAAAGATTTATTTATTATGTATACAACATTCTGCCTCTGTGTATTCCCGCACACCAGAGGAGGGCGCCAGATCTCATTACAGATGGTTGTGAGCCACCATGTAGTTGCTGGGAATTGAACTCAGGACCTCTGGAAGAGCAGCCAGTGCTCTTAACCTCTGAGCCATCTCTCCAGCCCTTCATATATCTTTTAGAGGCAGCTTGTCAACCTCTTTATATATATTGGCCCCTGATAAGTCAACTCTGCTGCAGCACAAACTTAACACTCAAAAATATTTGGACAGTACAAATTGTACTTGAAGGTTTTTTTTTTAAAGAGGACATAAAGTTTTGTGAATAAAGAGATGCAGGGATCTTGGAGCGGTTGGAGAATGGTGAATATGAAATTCTCAAAAAATTAATAAAAATCTATATATTTAAAAAAACCCATGTTGGGATTTTTGACTAGCATTGTTCTGAGTCACTCAGGTCCATTGAATTTGGGATAAGTGAAGATGTATAAGAGTTATCCTTTCAGTCCTTGAATATGGTATTGTCTTCATCGTATAGGCCTTCTTTAGTTTGTCTTATTAATAATGTTGTTTTTAGTTTAAGACACATACTTTTTTCAAAGATTTATCTCTATGCAGTTGATTATTCTGGTGTTTCTATAAATTGCATTCTTCTTGATTTCATTCTCTAATTATTAATTAGACATGCACACATGCACATGCTTGCATACTCATATACATACCCTTTTTGTGTGGGGTAGAGATCAGGTCTATAACTTACTATGTAGAACATACTGGTCTTGAATTTGCAGTGGTTCCTCTGCCTTTACTTCCCAAGTGCTGACATTATAGGTATACATCACCACTACACCCAGCTGTTTGATTATTATGTATTGATCTTATATCCCATAGATGAAGATACTTTTCTGAATTCACTTTTAATTGTAGCAATGTTTTGTAGATTCTGTAGGGATTTTTGCCTACTTTTTGTGCCTGAATAACAATGGCCTCCTTTTCTATCCTAGCTTCATGTCTTCTTACACTGGTAAGATAGATATTTTGAATTCTTCTACAGCTTACATAAAAGCACTTAGTGTTTTATCATCAAGTATGATATGATATTATCTGTAGTCTTTTTGGAGATGACCATCATGTTTTGATATTAGAGTCATTGGGGCTTTGTACATTCTTGTTGGGAAGTATTTGGTTCTCCTCTGGTCACTAAAATAATTAATATTAGTTGATATCATTGCTTCATTAAGTATTTGGATACTGTTTTCTAACCTAGAATTTTCTTTATAGAAAGAGTTCTGATCAATAATTCAATTTCTTTAGAAAATATAGGACTATTTATATTTTCTATTTCTCTTGTGTCCCTAAGAAAGAATAGAACTTCAAGTTTTGAGTATTTATTTCTCTGTAGACAGCATGGTCTTATGTACCTAGTATGTTCTTCTGAGACCTGGTTATTATTTTTGCTCTTTTATATCCATCCTCTGACCTAGATTTCATGTTACTCCAAGGGAAGACCCCAACATTTATTTATACTGAAGTTCAGTGCTAAGCATGTACAAGACAGTTAATAGTGCATGAATGAATGACAGCTGAAAAGTTGAACAAACAAGTATACAAATGAATGAATGAACAGGCAGAATGAAAAATGACAATACTAGAGTGGGTAACATATATGCAAATAAGAATGTTTTAATAAAATAAAAATTCTGTTTCTTCCTCATTCAAAACTTGGTGTAAGCCTGGAATACTTAGCCCCTAAGCATAGAGGGAAAGAAAGGACCAAGGCTCCTAGGAGTTTTTGAATGGTCAAGCCCAGAAGCAGTGTATATCTCTGCCGTTCAAAACCATTATCCAGCACACAGTTCTGGCCCAAGCTGAAACCACAAAACAAAGCAACCCGTGGGCGTTTAGTAAGAGCTAATGACAATTAGAAAGAGGTAAACAGAGTCCCCAAAACTGATAGTGCTCAGTCTGGGAGAAACCTCCGTCTTGAAGACATTAGTAGTCAGGTTGCTGAGGACTGTGCCCCCCTTCCCACCTCTATTACTGACTACTTTGCCACTAGAGCTTGAGATCTCTGGCCTGCCTTTCAGGCCTTGCTGTTTATCCTCCCCCCAAACCCCGTCCCATGCTCAATTCTTGCTAATGAACTTTCAGAAGCCATCTTCTCCAGAAGAATGTGAGAGCAGAACAGAGTGCTAATAGACTCCGCTAGCAGTTCCCTGCTAGCTCCAGCCAGAAACACAAATGAAGAGAGGCACAATGTGGGTCAGGGCAGGGAGTTTTGATGATGAACCTCCCAGGAGTCAGCAAAGCAGCCCTGCTCTGGGAGGCATGTGCACTCAGCTCATGGCAGCTGCTGAACGACAGCTCCACAGTCCCTGTGATCTGGAGTCTCCTGTTCAGGATCAAAGTGGCTGCCTCTGCAGGTCCCGCAGCTGCACAGTGAGGGCTCAGTGGCCTCAGAAAATGCTTCTGGGCACCTCATGTGGAGCCCAGGGTGTCAAAGCAAGCACAGCAACCAGGCTATAGGTACATTCTGGTTTTCAGAACAGGGTAAGGATTAGCAATAATGAAGGCCACACTCATGGGATGAATGTGGGAACAGTGAATTCTCAGAGGTGTCAGTGGTGATGACCATGACACTGGACAAAATAGTACCTCTCATTGTTTTTAGGCTTGGGGAGACAATACAGAAAGCCTACTGCTTTTCCCTTGGAGGCTACCTCCCCAAGCAGGGCCTTGACTGGGCTCCTAGCTCCTTAGCCTCTATCAGTGGTTAGGTTGGGGATTTCTTGCCTTTTAGCTCTAAAAGCACAGTTAAGGTCAGGTGTTGTGGCACACAGACGCAACCCTAGCACTTGTGAGACTAAAGCGGGAGGAGAAAGAGTTTAGTGCTATCCCAGACCATACAACAAGGTCAAGGCTGGCGTGGGAAGCGTAGTAAGAACATTTACCTACCCGTCCCACAAAGAAACAAACTAAAACATTCCTAAAGGTACAGTCAGCTAGAGTGAAACCAGGAATCTAAACCAAATGTCAGAATATTCAGAAAATTTGCCCCAGGGAAAGAGAGAAGCTGGAGGAGACTAAGGGAGACGTTAGCACTGTGGCGTGAGGGAGAAATTACTCTTCCCAGTGCCTCTCCTAACCCTGGTCCTGCAGTATAGTGTTGCCGCTCTTCAAATACCCAAGCTTGATTCTGCTTAGAGACTCTGGCCTCGTGGCTCTCTTGGATTAGAATTCTCTTACTCCTCATTTTCACTCAGCTTACCTCTCCAATAGATCAGACACATACTCAAATGGCACCTTACCACAGGACTTTGTTTAGGTTCCTCAGAAGCAGCCCGCAAGGTAATGTTTCAAATTCTAGTAGTTTCCTTGAGAGATAAACCAAGGAAAGCCAAGTAAAGGCCAGGGGAAGTAAGGCAGAAGGGGCAGGGATCTGATAGAGGCATGCTCCCCTGCGGTCACCAGGTGGGCAGCTGGCACTCAGGCCTACTAAGGATCTCAGGGGACCGTGTAGCGTGCACTTCAAAGTGAGCCTAACTTCGGAGAACATTGACATCGGCTCAAGGAGTTCTTCCAAGGGCTGGAGATGACTAACACATCTAGTTCGCCATGCTTCTAGGCCAAGCATTCTCCCATCGCCACGTGCGGGGTAATCACTTTTAGGTAGAACGTTTCAGGAAGTGTTAAAGCAAATGCTGAGGGGATGCTGTTGGGGCAGCTGGCCCAATCCCTGCGTTCAGGGGCGTGGCTGCCCCAGGGGTGTAGGATACCCTTAAAAAGGATCGGGGCACCGGAAGGAGCCCTGTTTGCTATCCCCCGCGTTACCTTCTGCTCCGCTGGACCCTTGGTTCTGTAAGTTCCCTTATTTCCCCTTTTATTAAAACTGATTTATTATAAAAGGACTATTTTGGTTATTTCCAAACCCCTCCGACCGCCGGTACACGCCGGTACCCGCCGGTACAGGATGCCAACAAAATTCTGAGCATCTGCCACACCATCCTGTCCAAAATAGATGCCCTGTCACCCTTGATCCTCTCTCCCCACTCCCTGCTCCTCCACAGAGCATCTACCACTTGACATAGCATCTGTATGTTTGTTAGCATCTGTCTCTTCTGCCATACAGAGAGCCCCAGGGAGAGAGACCGTATATATTCTTCAGTGCCCTGGACTGGGTACTGAATGTCCAGTAATGATTACATAAATGAGTGGACTAGAGAGAAGCATAGGGGTTTGTTGACATCACTTTTATCTTGCACATGTGTAACTGTAGGAGAAGAAGACATAAAGAAGTTGCAGGGACAAAGATAAGTGTGGCCGAATGAGAGGACCTGGCTGGTGCTTGAACATGAATAGATAAAGAGAATAACAGGTCATTGCATTTCCTTGGTCTAATTTTTCTGGGGACTTGGGGATTTCATCTTTGTGGTGGATATAATAGCTATTACTTTTGCTCCATATACCAAATGGAAACAGCAACAACACAGCGGGAGTGTCTTCACAGACTGGGAAATGTGATATATATCAAAGCCAAAGACTGTAAGGCAAGAAATGTGCAAAGGACCAAGAAAGGAAGGAGAGAAAGGCAGTGATGAATACAGTGTCGCTCAAGGAAGCAAAGAGCCATGGAACGGCCTTACATTCTCCAAGGGTTGAATATTCAACTGCAGTGTTCATTTCTGAGATGAGCTTTTGGGGGACTTAAGTAGATGCATCTGACCCAAAGCTTTACTTGTAAATCCCAAGGCCCTATTGATCCAGCCCCTGAGCTGTGTGTTCCAGGCTGCTGGTTTGGATTTACTCCAAGAGGGAGGCAGTTCTGAAGTTCCAGGAGTCCCTGAACAGGCAGCTTTAGATCGCCTCAGTGACTCCTACTTTCTACTCCTTGAAGAAAAATCTCACCACCAAGGACAGTGGCATTTCTAGGGGGACTTCAGCCTGTAGCCACAGTGCATAAACACTTGGGAGGACACATTGGAAAGGTGCCACAACAGTGAGGGCTTTGGGAAACCCGGACATATCTGTGTACCTCTTGTTGTGGGTGATTTGTTCTGAAAAGAACAGACAGTTCTCAGAATGGGAAAAAAAAGTAAGTAAATGTTCTACTCACCAAATCTACTGACTTCACAATCTTTAAAAGAAAGCTTAAAAATCAGAAAAATGATCAAAATTCATTTTTAAATGAAATTTCCAGATGCCTTCTTGCCAATATTCTTACCTCTTTATGTAAACATCTTTGCCCTGATGTTTAAGTCCCTGAAAAACTGACAGGAGAGCCCCCCCCCCCAACAGCCCATTTAAGTGGCTCTGCCCATCTCCATACAGGACGAAATTGACATTTTCAATTCAATTCATTGGTAACATTGAGAAATAGCCAGCTAATGAGGTGGTTATAGTTTGTGTGAATGTTGAAATAGTGGTTCTTATTTCTTACTGGGATGACCACATTAGCTAGCTGCTTTGACAATGCAAAAAGATTTGAAATTCTAACAAAATGCTTACTGTTTAGGTTGATCTGCTGTTAGAACAATCAATTTGACCCTATGGGTGTCCTGGACTATTGTATGACCTGAAAACTATCCTCTGGATTGATACTATTGACTCCTTTGATTTGATTTGCAGGTTGGCATCCATATTTAAAAAGATCTTTTTAAAATTACATTTATTTCTTTATCCATCTATTTGTTTCATATGTGTGTGCACATGGTACTACATGCATGTGGAGATCATAGAACAACTTCTGACAATCAGTTCTTTTCTTCCTTCATGTGTGCCCTGAGTACTGAACTCATGGTCATCTACCTTGGTGTCAAGCATCTTTGTCTGATGAGTCATGTTGCTTTTGTTTTATTCCTTTATTTTTAATATTGCTATCATTATATGAAGCCAAGCCTACAAGCCAGATAAACAAAAACATAATCTCTTCCTTTTCAAGGCTAATTGGAATCCATTCCTTTTCTAGTTTTGTTATTTGCCCATGTTGGTCCTGATCTGATGTTTTTGAGTTAGAGAAGCTCTGCAGAGAAAGTCAGTATTCAGAGCTAGAGGGTATTGTGAAGGCACAAGTGGATGTTACAGGCAGCTTGCTAGGAGGGTTCTAGGCAAGCAGCTCAACGTGGGCCACAATCACTTCCATGTTCTCGTGTATACCCTCTCCAGGACTCCCAGGCCTATGCATTGGCCCCTAAGGCCAGTTTCACATTTTGACTGACTGCATGTTTACAGCTTTCATTTGGTAGTCTGAGAGGCTGACTTGGAAAACCATGTGTGTTCATGGAGAGTTCCTCTGCCTGCAAACTCCTAGAGACAACATGGAGGTGGAGATTGGAAAGCAAAAGTCAGTACTTAGCAGAACCCCAGTTGATAATCTACAGAGGCTCAGATCTGCTGGACTCATCATCTACCGCCAGTGTACAATGGATCCTCTTCTCTTTGCATCCTCCTCAACATTTATTGCTGTTTGTTTTATTCATAACAGCCATTTGGACCAGGGTGGAATGGAATCTCAGTTTAGTTTTGATTTGCATTTCCTTGATGACTAAACAGGTTGAACATTTCTTTAGGTACTTATTGACCATTTGTATATATTTACCTGACAACTGCCTCTTCAGTTCATTTGCCCACTTATTGATTTATTTTTTCTTTTGTTTCCTGCTCTTTTAGTTCTTCATGTACTCTGGATATTAATCCTCTGTCTGATGAAGGGGATGAAGGATAGGCAGTGATTTTTTTTCCCATTCTGTAGGCTAACTCTACTGATTGTTCTCCTTTGTCATGTATAACCTTGTTAAGTTGATATTGTTATGATTTGAACATGAAATGTCCTTTATAGGCTCATGTGTTGGTCCTAAGCTGATGACACTATTTGGGGAGGCAGTGGAGGCTTTAGGAGATGAGGCCTAGCTGGAGGAAGTGGGCCACAGAGGGCATGTTAATGGGGGATAGATCCTTGGCTCTCATCCTTGTCTGTGTTGGCTCTGATTCCCAGCTGCCAAGTGGTGAGCAATTCTTCTACCATGTTGTCTACTATCACGATATTCTGACTAACCATGCTGAGAAACAACTAAGGTCTGAAATTATGGGCCAAAATAAATATTTCTTCTTTTAAGTTGTTTTGTTTTCAAGTGTTCGTCACAGTGAGAATACATCAAACATAAATGCAATCTCATTGGTTAGTTTAGTTATGTATATGTTTTGAGACAAGGTTTCATGGATCCCAGAATGGCCTTAAACTTGTTATGTGGCTGAGGATGACTTTGAACTTGTGATCATCCTGCCTCTACTTCACAAGTTCTAATTTATGCCATGCTGGGGATTGGAGCTGGGATTTCATTACATGCTAAAACACTCTACCAACAAAGCTGCATTTGTCAATCCATGCTATTATTTCTCAACTTTTAGGCTTCTGTTCAGAAAAGCATTGCTTATGTTGATATGTTGAAAATGTCTTCCTCTGGTAAATTCCAAGCTTGAGATCTTACTTAATGTCTCTTACACATTTCATGTTGATTTGGTACAGGAGGAGTTGCAGATCTAGATTCAGTCTTCTATATGTTGACATTCAGTTTTTCCAGTACCACTTGTTAAGAAGGTTGTCTTTTCTCAACTGATGGTTTTTGACACCTTTGCCAAGAGTCAGATGGTTATAGGTACATAAGTTTATTTCTCACTCTTGTACTCTAGTCTACTGGTGTATGTTTCTGGTTTTGTGCCAGTATGCTGCTGTTTTATTACTCTGAAACTGTAGCATAGTTTGAAATATGGTAATTTTTTTATCCATCTAGAACTGTTCTTTTTGCTCAAGATTTCTTGGGTTATTTAGGGTCTTGTGTGATTTCATGTGAATTTGAAGGTTCTCTTCTATTTCTCTGAAAGATGCCATTTTGATGGAGACTGTGCTGAATCTGTCAATTATTTTTGCAATATTACCAGTTTAACAATATTAATTTTGTGATTCATGAAAAAGGATGGTCTTTTCATCTTCTGATATCTTCAGTTTCTTTCTTTAGCGCTTTGCAGCTTTTGTTATAGAGATGTTTTATTTACCTGGATAGGGTTATTTTCAGGTGTTTTGACTGTTTTGAGAATATAGTGGGAATATTTCCTGATTTTGTTTTTTAGTGAGTTCATTGTTGGTATATGAAAATGTTGGGGTTTGTGTTTTTTTGTGTATCTTGTTACTTTGTTGAGTTTGTCATGTATAAAGGTCTTTCAGTAGAAGGATGACTGATAGTGAAAGCCAAATTCAATGTATGGTTCATTTGTGTTTTTACTAAGTCATTTTTATCTCCCTCCTAAGCAGGATCATGCTTGCCCTCTCTATGCTTCATATGACTCAGGGTCTATCCACAGTGAAATGTTCCTAGGACTCTTACCAACAGATTCTTCTTAAATTTCATATTAGGTCAGGTCAAGACATTGTCCGTATTCAAGTACATTTTGTTGTGACCTGAAAATAGAAATTTCACCTAGTTCAACCTTACCATATGCTGATCTCTGCCAGCATCTGTCCTCTAGTCTACTAATCCTATCTATCCACTAGCCCACTCCCCACACTTCAATGGTCCTTCATCCCTGTACTCCTCCTGGAATCAGAAAGTATTTGTCTCAAACCAGTGTGGAACTCAGTGTTCCTTCAGAGTGAACACTTAATCCCACCTTGGATAATCATCTCATTTGCCTAATCTGACTACTAGGCTCTGAACTCCTTGAGAGCACTGCTGGTGTCCTTTCCTTCTCAAAGGACTTCTGTGTTCCTTTGAACATAATAATAGGTAAAATGCTTTCTTTCCTAGACCCCCAGAGTGTGGTGGATAGAATAGTCAGCTTTCTGCTTTTATTTATCTCTCTCCCTTCATCTTGGCCTATCTCTGCAGCAAATCAACCTGAGAAGAGAAACATAATAGGACTATCTTGAACCTGAGAAGGAGATATAGGGTACCACTTTTTTATTTGGAAAGATTGCTGAGGTTTGAGGTCTTCATTTGCTTACTCAAGAGCTATAAAGTTGAAACATGAATTTGCCTTATTCATCTATCTTAACCTGCAGAAATCATAATTTCATATCATTCAAACCAGACTCTTAATATTTTGGCTCATGCACAGTTACTCATGGTTGAAGTTGTCTGATCCCCATGTGTGATTCACTCACTGGGTCCATGGTAGTGAAGTTCCTACGGAGACTCCTTGTAGCTTCTGACAAGCCTGTGGCCTTTGGTGGATTCTGCAATGGTTTAGAGTTTTCATTAGAAGCTCTGGATTCAAAAAAGGCTGGTTCATTTCCTCTTTCCCTACAGGTGCCAACATATGTGTTTGATCTCTGGGATAAATGCCAAGACCTCCAGGCTTGCGTTTTCAAATTTCTAGAGATCAAAAGCTCTCCTCACCACCACAGAGGCTTCTCTGTACTGTTTCCCAACAAAGCCTGCCCAGCTCCTTTGAGGGCCAGTGTGCAGACTTCACAGAGATGAGAAAAGAAAGTGCGGGAGCCCTTAGTTTCCCAAATAACCGGTGTGTAGAGGAGATGAACACGAAGGGCAAAAAGGCTGGGAGGTTTTTCTCAAGTGAATTATGAATTAAAAATTTAGGAACTTTCAATGGATTTTTGGTTATTTATGAGCCAGATATGCCTGGCTAGGTAGGTAGCTGCGAGTATCTCAAAGCTTTCCCCTTCATGTACCCCCCATCCCCCCACCCAATACACAAGGCCCTATAGCATTATTTGATTTAGAACCTTCAGCCATTTCACAGGACTTTCAGGCAGAGTATCTTTTATTCTATTATACTAGTAGAAAACACCCCAAAGACAAAGGGGGGGAACCTCAAATTGAGCTCAGTTCTCTTACTGCCGTCAGTTTGCAGCTCTTGAAGTAAGTAATTGCGACGCTGTCATTAGGAATCGAGATTTTCAGCATAGGAGAAAAAGAGATGAAGTATAAAATCAAGGAACTTAAACTAAAAGCTACGGTCTTACATTTCAATTGGAAGTGACAGTTTAAACTTGACTGACTTTCACCTTCTGAAGCATTTGTCTTCTCCAATTCTGCTTACCGAAGAAGCCTAGAAGAATTGGTGGCAATACCATAACAGAGAATACCTGTGGTATACAAAAGGCTGGTCCATCTCAGAGGAGCCAGGACTAATTCCAGGTCTGGGGCAGCAAGTGTATAAGATTAATCTGGGATACCTCTCTTTGTATCTCTGCAGACTTAGCAAGACACGGAGTAACAGAGTCAAAAAAGAACCTGTCTTCTCTGGCGCTGGGTTGAGCATGAGTTCAGTATTCCCTACTCATCAGGCTTTGGCATACCCATTAAAGCTCCTTTGAGGAGACTTCCATTTGACCTGGACTCTCAGGTAGTCGTAGTGTTTTGTTTCCCAAACGAAAACATCAATTTTCTTCTACCGATAAAGATACTGACTAGCAAGTACTAATTCTAATTAAGTGTAATGAAGGTGGTATGTGAAAGGCCTTTTGTATTGAAATTTTTCTACCATCAATGATGATCTCTAAATTCTAAGAAACTAACCTCTACATAGTAGAAGAGATTTATTAGCATATATAAATGAGACTCAATCATGTCCTACTTACCCTACTGCTTCACAATCTAACCAACTGTCCAAGAGGGCCTCTGTGAAGAGAAACCATGACGAAGGGAATTCTTTATTTTGTTTTTGTTTTTCAAAATAGGGTTTCTCTGTGTGTATCCCTGACTGTCCTGGAACTCACTCTGTAGATCAGGTTGGCCTCAAACTCAAAGAGATCTAACTGTCTCTATCTCCTGAGTGCTGGGATTAAAGGCCTGTGCCATCACCCCCTGGCAGCAATTCTTATAAAAGAAAACATTTCATTGAGGGCTTGTTTACAGTTTCAAAGGGTTAGTCCATTATCATCATAGCAGGAAATCTGACAACAAGCATAGCACTGGAGCAGTAGCTGAGAGCCTGGGAGCTGCATCTGATCTGTAAGGGGGGGAGGGTAGAGGAAGCCAGCTGGAGGGAGAGACTAGGCTTAGCTAGCATGTAGCCCACCTACAATGATATATTTCCTCCAACAAGCAAGGCTGCATCTACTCCAACAAGACTACACCTCCTTAATCTTTCGAATCCTTTCAACTAGTGATACCCCCTAACGACTAAGCATTCAAATATATGAATATATGGGTGGTATTCTCATTCAAACCACCACAGTATACATTAGGTTTTCTAGTGGAACTGGGGGGTTAATTTACATTTTATTGAGTGCTTTTATAAGGGAGAGAAATGTATAACTTTACCTATTTCCTTACTTTATAATAACTAAATAATAAATCCTTGAAACAAAAGGAAAGGTGTATTGACAGAATGGCTATAAGACCACGAATGCTCTGGCGACAAGGACTATATGAGAGACATCTGTTATGACTTGGATCTGAAATGTCCCCACAGGCTCCTGTCTTGAATGCTTATTCCCCAGAAGTTTTTCGAAGGCCGTGGAACCTTTAGGAGATGGGGTCCGAGTAGAGGAGAAGGACACTAGGGGCAGGTCTTTCCAGCTATAATTTGGTCCCTAGTTCTAACAGTGCTCTCCTTCCTAGTCTCTGATGATGTGGCATTCCTGCTGCTGGGCCTTCCCTGGCGTGTTGGACTTGAATCTCTCTGGAACTGTGAGCAAAAACAAACGTTTCCTCCCTGAAATCACAGTTGTTAGGTATTTTGAGCACAGGGGCACAACAGTCATGAAAACACCACATCTATGTTCCCATTCCCTGGTTTTTGGCCCAGTGGCTTTACAAAGTAGTTGCTGAATGTAAGTGGGGAGGTATGAATGAATGTCTAGATCCCTCAGGTTACTAGACATGCCAAGTTTTCCTCTTTGGAATTATAGTTAGTACTGCTAACTAGAGAGAGTCGAAAAACATCTTCAAGCCTTAGAATGTGAACTCGGTTGGTAAGATCATGCTCTTCCCAATTTACTCCACCATGTCATCTTTTTTTCTCTCTTCCCTCCTGAAAAATGCCCCTCTCTACTCATTTTCCCTAACCGCTTATTGTAATGTAGCCCGTCCCTTCTCTAAATCCCCATGATTGTGAATGCATTCTCTCTAAATTTCATCTGCTGTGATTTTGTAGATGAATAAAACCTGTAGCTGGTGCAAACCCCCCCATTTAAGCTATTTGTGTCTATTTCATTTCCCTGGCAAACTCCACATGGAGTCATTAACAAGCAGCAGCAGTGATCGCACGCATCGCCACCAAACATTTCCTTGGGACGGTGTGTGCCATTGCCAGGGATATGGGGAGGTATGGTTCCAGAGCTACGCTACATGAGTGTGGCTAGGTGGCCACGGAAGTCTGGGAGGAGTACAAAAGAGAGGGAGACGATAGTGAATGGCTTGGAAGCAGAGTGCAGCCTGGGGTGGTATAGGGCTATTTTTGGAGATAAGCCTTATAGGACGGGTAAAGACTAAGTGGTAAAATTATTCTTTATCCACAAATAAATCAGGGTAACCACACTAAGTCAGCCTGGGCAATCCTCTTCTGGGTTGCTTGATATGAAAACAGATTTCAGAAAGGGCAGAATACAAGAAATGGAAAGCCTTCAGAGTCCACCCTGTGTACCCACATGGGAGCCAGGTCTTTATCTATCAGAGGAGTTTGTATTTTCTTTTTCTGTTACTGTTCCAACGTTCTTCAGTAATGTCACCTCGCTATGGTTGCATGTTTACTCTAAACTTCAACATAGTTCATGTTTCTGTTAAGTGCACAGGGCTGTCTCCTCTAGCCTTGGTATTTCCATCGAGCTCTTGGCAATGGCACTCTTGAGGGCACTTACAATCTCTTAAGACAACTGGGTATGAGTTTGGTTTATGTGACTGTTCATCACAAGGTTTGCTCCCTAGATTGAAATGCTTCTGGAATCCTAAAATAAAAAATTGATTTCATAGAAAAGCAGGGCAGTAGAGCATTTTTTCTGACGGGCAACTAGATATAAGTGGTAGGTAGCAAATACTGACTAAAAGTGGTGGAGACAGAAGCCAGCCAGGAAAGTTCATGAACCCAGGATCAGGAGACTTACACTTTTATCATTATTATTATTATTTATTATTATTATTATTATTATTATTATTGCCTCTCCCAAAACTCAGGTCTGTGATTTTTGGATCATATCTTTGGCCTTAGGTTCCCTTATCAACGTTTGAAAGGAGTGACCTTAACCATCGTTTTTATAGTGTGTTGACTGCTGCTCAGAGTAAGATGTGTTTTTAGATCATGACCAAGCAAATTTGTGCATGCATGCCCAGCAGAAACAACAAACAAAAGCTTCACAGAACAATGCAGTACACTTGAGCATATTCTATTCTACACTATTCTATTTCATTGTTTTCAAAAATGCTAGTCTTGACCTGCTGAATGGGTTTTGCAATCCACTAATGGGTCATGCCCTGCAATTTGAAAAAAAAAAAACAAAACAAAACAAAAAACCCAGAACATTGTAATTTCCGAGGTCCCTTCCAGAAGTAGATTACAATGATTCTGTGCCATGCTTACAGGAATTTTCTGAAAACAATAGCTGATCTGTGATAGATGACAATGTGCTTACATTATGAAAGAAGTGTATGGTGTAGAATAAGGCAGGTGAGTGATCTGAAGATGAGCAAGTCATTGTGACCAACTCCTAAGGGGCCTTGATTATACTGCACCTCTGAGAATGACTCTTAAGAGGATCTCCAAGTTGTCACACCAAGTACTGCTCTAGTCAACAGCCATCAAAGATGGGGATGTCAGAGCTGTTAGGGAGGTCACAAGCTCCTTGGTGATGGGCATACTTCTGTTTCCAGCATAAGAGCCTCAAAGTATAACCTGTGTTGTCATCGTCTTCATTTCTATTTAATCTACTAAGCATACAGAAGTTGGGAGATTTTTATTTTATTTCAGTGTTTGTGCATATGTATGATGCGCAAGTGTGTGCATGCAAACACTCTTGTGTGTGAGTGTGGTCACTTTCATGCCATGTTGTGCATTTGGAGATCAGAGAACAACTTCAGGTGTTCATCTTCCACCTTGTTTGAGACAAGTTCTCTTTCTTGTTCTCTGTTGTGTGTGCCAATCTTGAAGGAACACTATTATTACAGACCTTGGCCACCACAGCTGACCTCAGATGGATTCTGTGGATTTGAACTCAGGTTCTTACACTCATATGGAAGTGCTTTTATACATGAGACATTGCTTCAAGAAGCATAGATATCTCTACCCTTTCTTCTTTCAGACTTTAGACTCTCGGTCTTCTTTTGTTTTCCTACTGTGGGAAAAGAGTAACTTTTAATTAATCAGTGATAAGTCAATGGACCATCATTCCACCGGGGCCTCAGAACCACACTGAGTACTCTATGATCCCATTTTTCTGGAGTATGGGATTAAAATTAAATAGTTTCATGATTAATTACTATGGTTCTCACTCCGGTGATTAAGCCCAATCTTTTTTTTTTTTTTTAAATCACAGAGAGCCCAAATTCTTCTCACCAGCCCACTCTTCCATTGCTTTAATACAGAATCTTTCAAGGTAGATTTTGGTGGCTGGTAGAAAACAAAGGTATCAGACAGAGCAGAACTGCACCCAGAGATGGACATTTTCTAATCATTCATATGTAAAGATAGGGATCTGGAATACTAGGAATGCTCAATGACTTGCACACAGCCACGGGGTTGAATAGCTACAACCACATAAACAAGCAACAGTAGCAGTAATGACTAGCCTCTCTATTATGAAGCTTCATCTTGGTATAGAAGTTGAGAAAAAATTGTTCATTCTTTTAGTGTTCTGTTCAGTCGAAGTTGGGATATTTTAAAGAGCTGAAACTTATTAGGAAACCTCCACTCATCTTCCTGATGCTGAGAAGCCTACATTTGATCATCTGTCCAGAGTTGGGAGCAGATCTGAATTACTATGGATCTGCAGAAAAATCGCCCAATAGGAAGGTTTCAAGAAACACGACTGGATTTGGGCAGGTTGGCAGGCCTTCTGTAGTTCCTGCTGTTCCTGTATGCTGCCCTACTCTCTCCTCCAAGTTGCCAAGCAGAATGGGTGAAGGGCTGGGTGCCAAAGCAAGAAGAACAGGTGGGAATGAACGGTATCCCTTGGTGAACTCCCCTCCCTGTCTTCCCAGCTGCTCTGAGGATTCTGCAGGCAGCTCCAGACTGACTACATTTCCACTTTGCTCACCAAGCTGTTGGCTGCTGTGGAACGGACTCAGCTTAGCAGGGAAGTGGGAGCGATCCGACTGTGTATCTGCAACACCAACTATTTCAGATGCTTCCTAATATACGAATGTGTGATGTTCCTCGCTGCTTTCTATCACAGGCTGTCAGAATGGATGGGCTGTGTGGGGATGTGTTTCTGGCTGAAAAGTTATTATGCAGTGGGGGTGGGGATGAACAGCAGACGGGCAGGAAGGAAGGCTAACAAAGGTATTTGTAGGTAAATGTTTCCTGTAGATACTCTAAGAATGTGTTTTTAAATTTTCTCTCTGTCATTTGAAGGAGTAAAAATTCCATATCTGAGTAACTTGGCACATTTTGTTGAATTTTTTATCACAAATAGAATTCAAGCTTTGATTTCCACTGTCTACTCCCTCCCCCACTTTCAATTTTGAAGAGCCTGGGAGAGGGAAGAGAGAAAACCTGGGATTAACCCATGGTAGGGTGTAATGTCTTTCTAGGATAGGAACTGTTTTGGATTTTATGCATTATGGGTGTTTTGCCTACATGTATGTCTGAGCACCGTTTGCATATCTGGTTCCCACAAAAGCCAGAAGAGAGAGAGCATCAGGGTCCCTAACACTGGAGTTACAGATGTTTGTGAGCCCCTATGATTGTGGATGTTGGGAATCAGACCCTACTCCTCTGGAAGAGCAGTCAGGGCTCTTAACGACTGAACCATCGCTCCAGTCCCAAGAACAAGCATCATATTCTTTGCCCATAGGTTATACTTTAAGGTAGCAAGAAACTTATAAGGTCAGCCAGGAAAGATGAAATCAAATAAGTACCAATTCTAGCAGGGCAGGGGGAGAAAGGGGGTTTCAAAGAGCTTGGGCAAGGTTATGTGTGCCTCCATCTTAACTCCTTCCCAATAGTTCCTAGAAGCAAACCTCCTAGGTGGAAGTCTAAGAGCCCCCACTTCTCACCTCTTCTGGTATTTGAGAAAGGATTTTATGATAGTCTAAAGTCATGTGGAAGTCATTATATATCCCAGGCTAATCTCAGTCTCGCAGCAGTCTTTCTGCCTCAGGCTTCTGGGTGATGAAATATATGACATATTTTACACACACACACACACACACACACACACGAGACACACCAGATGAGAATCTTAAATCTTATGCCTAAATCAGGTCATTTCTGAGGACCCAAGTGAATGACAATATCCACGCAGTTGAAAAATTACTATGACTCAAGATCTAGACAATCTTGCTATCTCTGAGGTGTATAAGGGGCATGAACTCTGATGAGTCTACCAAGAATCCACTGCCCTACAGACACATGGTCTTTTATTTTAGCTGTTTGGTTTTGTGGTGCTCTTTGTCTTTCTGGAATGCAGTAAATCTTTCCCAACCTCCTCTAGTCACTCTCCAGAACATCCTTTTGGTTCTTGGTTGTACCTAATTCTGTGGAAGACACAGAAGGTGGAGGTGCTGAGTCCTTTACTAGATGCCTTTAGTGTGGCAGATAACTCCCTCTCCCTACCCGAATCACCTTTAGCTAATTTATTTCTGTATTGATTTGAGAAAAAGAAGCAGCTATGAAGCTAGAGATGGCCTCTCACTCCAGATATGCTACTTACAAGGTATATTAAATGTCCTTTTGTTCTGAGCTTATCTATGAAATGAGTGAGTGCTTTTCTCTGTGAGTTGAGAGAAGGGACCATGGTATTATGAAGAGAAGCCCTGCCTTGCGATGAGGTACACAAATAACCCTGTTTCTGGTTTTTTTTTTTTTTTTTTTTTTTTTTTTTTGGTTTTTCGAGACAGAGTTTCTCTGTGGCTTTGGAGCCTGTCCTGGAACTAGCTCTTGTAGACCAGGCTGGCCTTTCTGTTTTTTTAATATTTATTTATTTACTTATTTATTATATATACAGTGTTCTGTCTGAATTCTTGCCTGCAGGCCAGAAGAGGGCACCAGACCTTATTACAGATGGTTGTGAGCCACCATGTGGTTGCTGGGAATTGAACTTAGGACCACTGGAAGAGCAGACAGTGTTCTTAACCTCTGAGCCATCTCTCCAGCCCATCCCTTTTTCCTTTTTAAAGGACAAAATGAAGCATCGAATCCTACCTCCAAGTTTAATGCTTGCTGTCATCTGCTCCATCCTTATGCAGCAGTAACACAGAGGAGAGGATCACAAAGGAAATCAAATAAGTGGCTTACTTGAAGGAAGTAGACACATTAATGGGGGAGTATATTAGTTTCTTATTACTATGATATTATTCCATAATAAACTACTATAAAATTAGCAACTCAAAACAACATTGCTAAGTAGACCTAGTGGCACAGGCCTATAATACTAGTGACCAGGAGGTTGAGAGAGGAAGCTCACAAGTTTGAGGTGGACCTAGGCAACTTAGTAAGACTCTGTGTCAGAATAAAAAATAAAAAGAAGGCTGGAGATACATCTCAGTGACAGAACATTTGCATAGCAAGTGTAAAACCCTAGATTTAATCCAGTACCACAAAACCAAAACCAACAACCCCTCCAATATTATCTTGCAACATTGTGTCAACAATGTGAATCTGTGTCCTTTGTTCAGAGTCCCACTGGGCTAAAAATTAAGGTGTCACCGGCTATTGCTGCCATTTAAGGTTCAGGTTTCTCTTTGAAGCCTATCAGTTCTTGGGGGAAAAATTGCCTTTTTGAGGATAAAGAACTTGGGTTGTTTCCCATCATCAGATTTTCTCCACAGTGTGGCAATTTTTACTCTTTGACTCTTTTGGAGGCTCACCACCCAGCTCCCAAATAAATACACACAGAGGCTTATTCTTACTTATGAAAGCCTGTCCTTAGCTTGACTTGTTTCTTGCCAGCTTTTCCTAAATTAACCAGTCTACCTTTTGACTCTGGGCTTTTACCTTTCTCTATATATACCTTTCTTTCCTTCTTACTCTTTTGCTGGCTGGCTGGCTGGGTGGGTGGCTGGCCCCTGACTTCCTCCCCTCCTCCCTTTCTCGCTTCTTTCTCTTCTCTTCTATTTATTCTCTTTGCCTGCCAGCCCCGCCTATCTGTCTCCTTCCTAGCTAGTGACCATTCAGCTCCTTATTAGACCAATCAGGTGTTTTAGACAAGCAAAGTAACACAGCTTCACAGAGTTAAAAAAAATGCAACATGAAAGAATGCAACACATTTTTTGCATCATTAAACAAATGTTCCACGGCAGAAACGTAGCACATTTTAAACTAATTTTCCACAACATCAGGTGCCAACTTCTATCATTTTCTAACTTATTTTGGGGAACAGTTTCTCACTGAATCTGGAGCCCACTGATTTGGTTATATGGGCTGGCCAGTAAAGTCTGGGGACCCCACTGTCACTATTGCCTCAGCGCTGGCAGATTACATGGGAACTGGGGATCTCAACGCAGATCCCCATGCTTGCTTGCACCATCTCCCTCAAGCCCAGAAATGACTTTTTTTAAACTGGGAAAATGAGATGGCTTCATTGAGGGTTCCATTAGTGCCCTTTTCTGCCTCCAGGAGATGCACCGTACACTCACTACTCTGTGACTAAAGGACATATAGCTGAGCAGTGGCAGATGACACCGTGGCAACAAGTAAATTACACTATCACCTGCTAATGTGTGGATTAAACCCATTCTAGCTTCTCAGAAGAGAAAGGATTGGGAAAGTGTGGATCCATGGCTGTAAAAGCAGCCACTGTGCATGAGGGTTGGTTCCGTTGAGGAACCAGGATGAGGGTACCCACACTGGGATTCAGAAATTAATCTTGGCACCTGGAATCTGATGTTGGTACCAAGCAGTTTAGCAGTCCAAAATCTCAGGACTGGCTTGTCCATTCACCATAGTAGGAACGAGTTTAGGGCTCCAGCAAAGGAAGGTCATTAAAACTAATATTTCCTTTCAAACAATGTGAGGTTTATGTTTAGTAATGAGAAAAATTGCTGAATTTCTTTTTTATTTATGTTATGTGATCTTTTCTGAGATGATAGTTACCTACTACTTCAGAAAGGTGGGAACTGTACATTTGGAGGGATGTAGGGCCTCTATAGTTTGATGTTTTTAGGTCATTCCTAGGAGATTGTATTAAAGTGCAGCCGGAAGTATGCGCCAGACAGCATTTTTCTTAATCTGTTGCTTTCAGCAAGAATCACATCAACATTTTCATACAAAACCACAGAGTACATGCCTCAAGATGATAGGAATTTCTGTGCGTGATGCTCTGTCTAGCATTGTGCCTGACACTAATAGCTGCAGTATAATGTTCATGGGTGAATAGGTATTTCCATTATCAGAATTCCCCTCTACTCACCCATGTCACCCAATCCCTCGCACTCCTCCAAGATCCCAAGGCATCATCAGAAAATGTTTTGCATTTCTTCAACGTTCCTGATGGTAATCGCAACCTTGGAACACTCCTATTATGTGCAGGGTATCGGCACAGTGTGGGAAACTCTGGTTCAAGGGTTCAGTCATCTTCGGGTTTTTTTTTTTTTTAAGCACAGCTGATGAGTCTTTTCCTCTAGCCAACACAAAGGCAAATAGCAGGACTTAAGACTGAAAAGCCATGGGCACTTGGTCTTTTATTCTGAGGGTGTACCAGGTCTAGTCAACAGCATAGATAGTATGGGGGGGGGTTAAGTCTTTTGATCTGCCTCCACTCACCTGGGCCCAACCCCAAATTATGACTCTAAGCCCTTGAAGAGACAAGCCTGATAGGAGGGGTACCCACAGCTGCACACACACTTCTGGAACTGCCCATTGAGTTTCTTGTTCCTTTTTTATTTCACAGTCAGGCTTTCTGTTCTGTCCCTTCTTCCAGCTGTCACCAGCACATGCGTTCACAGCCACTTTTGTTGAGTTCAGCAGTGACCTCAGCCTGGTGAGCAGAGTTGACGTCTGTGTCCAGAGATGGGCTGATTTTCCAGCCAGTCTCGTAACTGCATCGGAGTGTTCCTCTGAGGGTAACTGAATGAGGCTTCTGTCTTCAGAGCTCTGCCTACTGTCCACTGGAGAGGAGCACCCATATCTAGACTGGCCCCTCCCCTTCTATACCAAGGCCTCCCACACATTTTCTCAGGCCTGAAAGGACCAGCTTGTCCCTTTGTGAGTCCTCCCGTTTTTGCCTACAGGCTTCAGTGACCCCTGACTCGTTCATCAAGCACTCACAGTTCCTAAGGAGAGAGTTGAGGCTATAGCTTGAGAAAGAAAAATTGCCTTCTTTCATTCATGGTTCCATTGACCCTCCTCCTCCCTCCAAAAGAGTGCTGCCTCTATCCAGGGAAATAGCGTTCTGATTCAAATTCCTAAAGATTAAGCATCTAGGAAAAATAAAGAGACAGTTGGGAGTAATCTCTGTGGATAAAAGTGAGACACTATGATAGACTACTTATGGTCACCCTAGAACTACAGGGTTTAATATGTTAGTCACATGACTATTTTAATTAATAATAAAAGTTAAAATTTAGCTTCTCATACACTACCTAATCCCCTTTGAAGTGCTCAGTAGTCACTGTGGTCACCCATCTTTTGGTTCAAGGGCAAAGGGAGTACTATATTGTATAGTACAGCTATAGAGAATGTTCTCAGCATGGAATATTCTATTAGATAATTTAGGTAGATGATCTATTCCTCTTTATCCTGCATGTGTTTCAGTACATCATTTGATTTGTGTTTTCTATTTTTATAGTGCTAAGCATCAAACCCAGAGTCTCACATGAGCTAGGCAAGTGTTCTGTCCTTGAACTACATCCTTAGCCCTCAGTTAGCGATTCTTGTAATAATGAATACTTTATTCTAGACTAAACGGTGCTGCTAAATATTGTATTAGAAAAAAAACAAAAATAACTTCGGTTCATGGTGAGGGGGGAAACTCAATCATCAGAAGACTGTATTTCCCCAGCTTTCATTCTTCGATTCCCTTTCCCCAAAGTATGTATTTTCCTCTCTACATTTTCTATAGATTACCTTGTTCCAGGCTAGACTCCTCCAAGGGGAATGACATCTAAAAGAAAAGGCTCAGAGTTTAACCAGAAGCCTATGTGGGGCACAAGGATAAACAGGGGATCAGACTGTCACCAAACCATGCACCAGGGAAGTGAAACAAAACAGGAAGAAGGCAGAGACTGAAAAGAGCAGGATTCTCCTGGACCAGGAGTCTGGCTCAGGGTCAGGAGTCTGAAGGGTGAAGTCAGCTGTCCCTGATCTCAGCAGTCTTGAGGCTAATAGGCTGCCAAGTGCTCAGGAGTTTCTCTGGGTGGCCATTTCTCCTTCATAGTCCCCCAATTCCCAGAATGTTTTTCTATAGATATGCATTCTCTACTCATTTTGTCCTGGGCTGTAATGAAGGAGACAATAGTTAGTTAGATGCTGTTTTTAGGAGAAAGTCTTCCTTGATTTCTCAGATGAATTGTAAGAATCATGTTATCTACTATTGCACGTGTCATGGTTCCTCTAATGTTCATGCTGACCTTTGGTGAAACCAGGGGAAAATGGCAATCAGTGGAGTCAGGAGGTGGAGGGCACGACCAGGAGCCTGCAACCAGAAACCACAAGGGACAAAAACCAACATAAAGTACAGACCAACGTTCAGATAGATAGCAAGAACAATATGCAGAAATAGTCTGTGATCTTCCATCTCTTGGTCCTAGGGTGTAGTTGTCCCCATACGTATTATCAACGTCAAAGCTTTTCCAGCCTTGAGTCAGGTTTTTTGGTGGGATCAAGCAATCTGAACTTCACCTCTGTATGCTTCCCATCTCTGGGTCACCCCCACCCTGCCCCAGAACCCACTAAATGAACAAATAGAGTTCCTGATGCCTAATGCCCTGTGGGCTCTTTGTCTTGCAGCTGTCTCCAACTTGGACATCGAGAGTAAGCTGAGTACATACTACCGTGCGCCATGGCACCAGCAGCGGAACATCTTCCTTCCAGCTACCAGGCCACCCTGTGTGGAGGAGCTGCACCGCCATGCCAGACAGAGTCTGCAAGCCCTGCGCAGAGGTAAGTGATCCCAGGCTGGGGGATTTCAGGGACACTAGCAGAAGGCTGTGCCATTTAGGATTTTTCTGTCCCATCAATCCTGTCACCTCCTTAGTTAAAGCAAGCACTTTGAGATGCTCCCATTTCTACCCTGCATGAAATCCATGCATAATATCAACTAGATATGATCACAAAGAGAGTTCAAAAAGGAAAAGTATTAATAATACTGTATCTCAATATGTAAGTGCCAATTCACAATTGTATTAGATGACATAATGAAAGCAGTTAGATGTCTGTACCACTCAAAAATAAATTTGAATTAAATAAAGACAGAAGCCATTCCAAACAAAAAAGTGTGGAGAAATAAAGGAGCCTGGCTGCAGGGGCAGGAGAAGAACCATGAAAATTGGTATCTTCACCATCTATTAGATATGGGCAAAGTAAGACTTTGGCTTATAATGAAAAGGGAATTAGGTTTGACTCTGAAATAGATTCCTGGCTTCTTCCTATAGGAGATTTGGATAAGGCAATTAACTGTTGTGTGGGACATGGAATCTTTTCATTACAGGATGACTGTTATGCTTGGCGCCTGCTCGGTCATTCTAACAATCACAGTAAGGCCCTCAAGTGCTCTTCTGTTTCTATTGAGAATCTCTGAGCTGATCCAATGCCCTCATTCTACAGGGAGGCTCATGGAGGCTTGAAATGTGTGGAAACTTGTTCAGGGTCATGCAGGCTAGCTTCAGAGCAAGTACTTGACCCTGATCCTCTGATCCCCCAGCCAGAGCTCTTTCCTACCTTTCCATATACTGCGTCTCATGAAAATAGCTTTTTATATTTGCTTTTCTGTCACAGCATTGAAAGCATCAAAGGCAGGCATATAACAGCCCAGGTAGAAAATGAACCTCTCTTTACTTCCCAGTGCCTTAAAACCTACGAGAATAAGAAGACTCAAAATGCTCATTATTCTTTAAAAATCCCCCAAATGGATATCAGAATATGGTATGCCGCATTTTCTGGCCTTTAGGTTTTTGTTATGGAGACAGATGCTGTCTACACAATCACTGTATTTGTTTCAATATCCCTACACTTATTTAAGGATTGGTAGTTTTAAAACACATTACAATGCAAATAAAATATTTTAAGGCTCTTTTCAAGACTCAGAAATCCCTAATAAGTATTGTTTTCATCCACGTCTCTAGGACTTCTGCCTTTTTTCCTTTTAATGAAACAACTGACATACAACTGTCCCCAAAGTAGTTGTTTAAAAGCTTTTGTGCAACTTATTAGTGATAAGATACTGTGATACTTATAATAGAGAAAGGATTCTTACTATTCATTTCAATTTTATGGTTGGGCAAAAAAATAATTAAAATAAAATTTAAAAATTAAAATAAATTTTTCATTCCGGCCTCCTTCTGGAAATCGTCCTCTCTACTATTCTGTTCCTAAGCACCTTTCCCATAATAACCTGTGTATCCTCCCTACACGCAGATGTAGCCATCTGTCATAACTGACCACTATGGTCCCGCTTGCATTCCACCGTTAATCTGTGAGCAACTCAAGGGTAAGGATGGTGCCTTATTAATTTATTCTATTCAGAGCACATAGCACGAGCTGAGCATATGGTAGGCCCTCAGTGGATGTGTGTGGAAGGGAATGAAAGCCGCAGAAGGTGGCTTGAGCATCGAAGGCACAAGATGACTACTGAAGAATTTTAGCCGTCTCGCTAAATGCTTTCTTAGTAGACATCATTCTTTTTATCATTTTATTATTATTAATCAGTCCTCCCTGATTAGATTTTTTACAGATTTAACCAGGTAACACTGAGCTGCTCATAAACTGTGTCATATTTCACTGCTTCATCAGGTTTGGACTTAATGGCAGAACTGAAGAACAGCAAGTACCAATATCAATTTTTCTCTGCAGTTCCGCCTGGGGGATGAGAGATGAATATAAGGCCTTCTGGGGTTTAGATGGAAGACTATGGAGCCTGTTTTGCCCTGTTCAGACTGGCTTGTTTTGTGGTTGGCTCAATAGCAAATCTTGGGTGTAGTAGTTTTAATAGCACTGCAGAGAGCCATAAACAGGAATTATAGGCATCATAGAATTAAAAACATGCAGTGGTGTAGAATTAAAATTAGAAAGCGACTTTAAAAAATAAATAAATATAAAATAAAAAACCTGGCCTAAGTAACAGCAATGCAGCTGTGTATCCAACAGCATAATCCACTTCTGCCATCTGGTGGTGGGGACTAATACCAAACTTGCAGACAACGGCTTGGCTCCCTAACCTTGGCAGTGAGCTTCCCTGTGGGGAGTCTCTATTTGGACAGCTGGAATCGCTTTCATGGAGAGGGAGAGGATGATGAAGCCTGGGCAAGTAAGACTGGTTGGTTGCAGATCTGTGCTCGTTTGGGAACTGAGACGAAACTTTAAATTGGATTCCTTATTGTCAGCCCCCTACCCTGAACAAACTGTACTGAAGGCCAGGCATTATGCTGGATTATAGGATTGAAAGAGCAATCAAGTGTGGTCTCTGCCTTCAAAGAATTTCTGGCGTAGCGAGGAGGATGGAGAAGTAAGCAGTTAAGTTCAATCCAGTGCTGTAGGGACTGAACAGAAATGTACCTATCATGCCATGGAGCCTCGGGGAAGTGGCACGTAAATGCATTTCAAGTTGTTTAGAATGCAATTACTGCTTTCCCTTTTTCTTAGCAATCCTTTAATGCTCAGCACCAGTAATAACTTTAAGTTATGCCATCTTTTATGTTCATAAAACACACAGAGAGACTAATACATGGCTATAAAGAGATAATTATATTTTATATTTCCTTTCCTTTCAAGTTTCTGGCTGGTGTCTAAGTTTCATTGGTCTAAAGGAATAAGGATGAAAATTGGACTGCAATTGCAGGCCCTGGTGGACTGATATTGTCTCTTACCTCGCCAGTGGTGAGAAGTATCATTAGTGAGCCATTAATTTAGACTGCCGGCTCTTGGCCTGAGTAGAGGAGAGGATATATTTAAGACAGTATGGGAGAGAAGTGGTTGAAAGGGAAATTGAGCTGCCACCTCCCCTCTCACTCGGCTCCCTTTCCATTCTTCCTGAGCAGTGCAGCCTGTCAGCTCTGCCTAGTGAATTCAAGGACGTAAAAGATTGCCTTGTGCTGCTGTCCGTTAGAAAAAGCCCACTGTTCACTTGCAGAGAACAATGAGGGTGAAACCAGAGGGGGGATCTTTTTCAAGAAAGGCATCTATCTCAAAATTTCTTCTTGATAAACGTTGACTTTGGAGGCAGGGCAGTGTAGCAAAGACCACCCATGTGCTGGGCTTTTTCAGGACCTTTCTCTGGTTGTGGATGGAGGATGGAAACCAACAATGTTGTTGTTGTTGTTGTTGTTGTGGTGGTGGTTTTTTTTTTTTTGAAGAATCTCAAACAAAGGAAGGCGAGGGATACTGTCATGTTTTCCTAACCTATGTACTAAGCCTGTGACTCTAAGAAAGAGGTTAGTTTGTGAGGACCAAAGGCAGTTAACTCCGTGGTGGAAGTCAGAGAGCTTGAGAGAACTCAGTTCCTAGTTTTGGCAACAAAATATTGAACGAAGCAAATAAAGATGGGACCAACCTTAAGGAGACCAGTTAAGACAAGTAGTAAGATGTAGAGAAACATGGATCACTAATTATGCCAACAACACAGTTCATCATGAATGTAGTGTAATAGGATGCATTCTCTTTTCAAAACCCTAGACTTACTTAGTAAAGCATGAAGCTGTCCAGTCCTTCAATAAGAATTTAATGATAATCTGTTTCACAGGTGCTGTAAGACCTCTGATCAAAAGACGAATCTAATTTTGTTTTTGAACTTGGCCTTGTGGCACAGATGAGTTGTGAATTCAAGAAGCCAGGCAAGGGGATTGCCATGTTTAAAGACCTGCCTGGGCAATTTAGTGAGACAGTGTCTCAAGAAAATATACTAAATGGCTAGGAATATAGCATAGTAGCAGGGCACTTACCAACCCTGCACAACACATATCACATACCCCACCCTGCCCACACACATACCTAACTGCTCCAGGGTCCACTTAAATACAGTTCAAAAGACTGCCAACTAGAGAGATGGGATTTTTTTTAAATCAATACAAGCATGCAAATGGGGATTATACAGCCTTGAAAGAAAGGACATCTGACATGACCTGAAAGGATCAGCTTAGTTTGCTTTCCATCAACCACAGGCAAAAAGGGGCAAATGGTATCTCATAAGTCATAGTGTTGTAACTGTTCAAAGAATTCAGTTGCAGCAAAATAGAATTATATTCAAATACTGAAAAATCCAAAAGGTCTTGCTCCAACAAGTGATGTGTATTTGTCCTTTACAATGCCTGTGGGTCAAGCCATATCCAGGTTGATGACACAAGAACTAGGTCTGTACCACTCATCACTGCACAATGACCCTTTCTTCATGAATCTGTTTCCACATCTGCAGATGAGGGGGCAGATTGATGCCCATTTGTGTGGGGTGGTTGAGAAGGTGCAGATGAAAGCGTTAGCAAAGCATTTCTGGCACATGTCAATAAACGTTGGGAATTAGGAATAATATTGTACACGATATGAGTGATACTAACCTTAGACAATGCAAAGACAGAATGAAAACTGGGATACACAAATTTGTACCTCGATCACGATAAAACTTCAGGCTCTGAGGGTGAGTGTAAGCTCACTCTCAGAAAGGCAGGAGAGAGAAGCATAAGGCAGGTCTGGTGACCAGGTCTTAAATACCCTGTAGCTATGGTCTTCTGCAGCTCTGGAAAAAGCTGAGTCTTGGTGGGCTTTCTGAGTGGCAGGGTCTGTAATGGGAGGAGTGGGATCCAAGGTAAAGTTTCCACTTATTTCAGAAGATAGACAACTTTTAGTGTAAGCAAGGGACGTTCTAAGGTACATGAAATACTGGAAACCTAAATTGTATTTCGAGCATCTCTGTGACAACTATTTATTTATTTATTTTGCTGATGATGATGATCCAACTCAGGACCTTATTTCAGTGATTCTTATTACTTAACCTCCTCCCCTCGATATTCCTTAGCTTTCCCACAAAGACAGCTTTATCCTGGAGTAATAAAAATGGTGTCACTGGGATTGTCTTGCTTTTCTGTGGAAGCACAAGATTATAAAACCATCTGAGTCTCTGTGGGTAGCAGGAAGAGGAGGATGTAGACGGATGCATTGGTATGCTTGTTACCCACTTTCCTGAGGGAAAACATAGAAGATAAATAAAACACCCAGTGCCTAACATTTGTCAGTTTCTGTGATATAAATACAGTTGCCATAGCCTAGATACAGGTATCTTTAGTTGAAAAACTGGCTCGTAAAATCTTTCTTCCTGGAGCTAGCGGCACCTAGGGCCAGCAGCTGTGGTAGGGCTGCATCTTCTCTGCGCTTTAATCCTCGTGCCGGCAAGTCTTCTGCCATTGTTCTTAGCCTTTTTTTTTTTTTTTGTTCTCACTTGTGAGATTTTGAAATGAGAAGTGTTGAATTTATAAAAGTAAGCCACCATGTACAAGACTATAAGATGGACCTTAGAGATGGGTGTATCTGCCCTCGTATTCACAGTGAACATTCAGTTAGAAACCATTCTAAAAATCTGATGTGGCACAAAGATTAACTAGATTAATGAAAGTTCACCATTTTTTTGCAGCTCTTTGTTAACACCCTCGAGAGGAGAAGAGCAATTGAAACTATCAAGTGTGTTTCATTATGTTTATCTATTCTGTGCCCTCAGAACACCGGAGCCGAAGTGATCGTCGAGAGCAAAGAGCTGCTGCTTCCCTGTCCATAGCTGCTCCACCACTGCCAGCCTACCCTCCTGCTCACAGCCAGAGGAGGCGCGAGGCCAAGGACCGCCATTTCCTAACGGTAAGCATGGTGGCTGCTAGCTGCCCTGCATTTGCTCTTCTGGAGCATTGAGTCCCTCTCTGCTCAGTGAGGGAAGCTGGGCTGGCTGAGAGGGCAGGCCATAGGCATGTAAGAACTCCTTTCCTTTTGGGTTACACACACACACACACACACACTTGCTAGCTGTGTAACACAGAAAATCAATAATAGTTAAGGACTCTGAAATCAGAAGACAATTTTACTTCAAATCCCAGCTCTTCTTATATGTTAGAGTTTAGGATTATTTCTTTCTCTCAGTTCCTGCCTTTGCAATAAGAGGATATTATTTATGTAGTTTAATAGGGCTTGAATATGTACAGAGCTTCGCACGCGGATGGACTGACACACACTAAGACACCTATAAATGTTAACCACCACGACTACTGCCATTATTACCAGTCTGACTCCACAGGAGAAGCTGGAGAAGAACTTATGTGTTGTGAAAAGTTACCACTAGAATCAATCATAAATTCAAGCTTTCCCATTCCATGTAAGAGGCTACTTCCCTAGGGTAATCTATTAGCTCACTGCCATCATCACTGCGGGTGGTTAGATCCTAATCTGGGTGGATGTGGCTGTAACTCAGGCCAAGCTCTCAAGGGTGGACCACAGATGATGAAGCTGGGCCCGAGTGGCAACACCTGCAAACTCAATCAGCAGCTGCTGCGAACACTTCATCCCACATGCGCCTTCTGGGTCCTCGGTGGGGAGAAGTACACATTTGCTTCTGTGTGCTTGTATCATGGAAGTCAGGAACTATGCTTTCACGACCACGCCAGTCCAGATTGTCGTCAATCTTGCCAGCACTCCTACTCTCTTATTTCGGGTTCGAGGCCTGACATCTAAAGAAGTTACAGCCCTGTATGTAAGAATTGAGGATTTTGTTTGAAGTTGACTGCATGACTCTAAAGTCTACAGAAGTATAGACTGCGCAATATGCAAAAGAGCGCAAAATGTCCAGGTTCTATGATGTCAAAATTCAGATGGAAGCATACTTCACCTAAATGAATTTGCATGTTATAACATCCACATAAGAACTTGAATGAGACTAGATGCCCTACAGGTATTTTTTCCTGTTTGCAGTCAGTTAGTAGACACTGTGTCCTTGAGTTGAGTATGTACGGGGCACCATACTGTACCACATTGCTGTGATGCACCCCAGGAATAAGAAGGGGGTTATGATTTTTTGATCCACCAGACAGAATGCTACTCATGGTAGTGATTTGCCATAAAAGTCCCTACTCGATACAAGTTCTTATTAAGTTTAAATATGCTTCCCAAAGTGTTTGCTTCTAATGAGGTATTTTCTGCGTAAAAATGCTAAAAATATTTTCCCACTCATTATAATATGTTTGCGGCTCATTAAGTTGGTTTTCTTGGGGAGGAGGTGAGACAAAAATTGTCAGTGCTTACAGAGGTGACAAGAAAATATAATCCTTTTTATAATCTGCATAATTTTTAATGACATCTAAATACCTAAATAAGATGCTAGGAAAAAGACTTTAAGTAGCGACTAGCAATAACTGTGCTTCATTTACCCAATAGATAGCAATAAGAGGATCCTAGATTATACTCTGGTAAACATCTGAAAGTTTGCCTATCTTGAATTTCTCAATTCTTGAAATGTCCAAGTCACTTGGGGGAATTTTGTTTACAATTGAGTTTGGATCACCAATTTCCTTAGAAGATTTTCTATTCACGTTAGACCTCATAGACTTGGCTAGAATATGTTTCTATATATTCAGCTTGAAAGGCCATATGTTGCTTAAAGAGTAAAGGTTACAAGAATAAGGATAGGAACTTTGTAGACAAAACCCTGGGTACATATTTTCTTAGAGAACTATTAGATCTATATTTTATTAGAGAGTAGCTTTCTTTTTTTAATCTATAAGACTTAGTTAAGCCATTTTTCTTCCTTTTAAAAAATATCCATAGTAAGTCTCCAGTATAGGTTCCCACTGCTATGTTTGACACTATAATACGTTCTGGTTAACAACGGCATGGTCTGTAATGGCAGACTGCCTAAACTTGTATACTAATTCTACCATATAAACTGTGCAATTCTAGACCAGTGCATCCTTCAAATCATTGTCTTAGCCATCAGAATTGATAGCACCACATGGGTTTGGCACTAAAAGTTGAATGTGTTTGTGAGCAGTGCTTAATGCATGGTAAGCACTCCATAAATATTAGGCCTGATGACAACGATGAGGATGATGGTTGATGGTGATTATGAAGATGATAGCTTGTCATCAAGTCCTTAATGTGTCTGTCATTTAATGACAAGATTGTAGGTTTAAACCCCAACTGTCTAAATTTTGTGATTAGGAAAAGGTTGTTGTATCTTTCAGAATCCTGGTTTCTTTCTGTTTTTTTATAATTAAATTCCAGTTTCTTTGTCTGTAAGATAGGGATAAATCATTTCAACTTTACAAGGTCATTAAGTATATTTCATGTGATACTATATAAATAAGATTAAATCATGTTTATGCAAGTCCCTAGCACAGTGCCTAAAATATTTGAGTATATGAACTTATATTCATAGTCAATTTTAATAAAGTTCTTATCATCAAATGAAAGACCTGTAATATATATAACCTCATAAAATTAGAGAAAATATAAATCACTACACTCTTTCCAGAAAAGAAGGAAAACTCTAAATATTCATGCACTTTCATCCAGCAATTCCACATCTGAGAATTAACTCTAAGTCTATGTGAAGATGTATTCATTAATATGTTCATCAAATCAAAATATTAATAGGAAAATATAAATAAATATATACATCCCAAGTATCCAAAAAAGAGCTTACTTTAATAAATTTTTATATACATTCTCTTATAGAAATTAACAAAAAATCATAGTATTATATAAGAATATTTAACGACATAAAAATGTATACTTTATTACTGAGGGTTTTTAAACAGAGTATCATCTCAAACCATGTGTAAGAGAGAATATCAGTAGATAAATGTCTAAAAAAGCTATATAACTTTGTTTCCCAAACTGCTAAGATGCCCTATGGCAGTGCCATGAACTTATAAAAAGGCCGCAGGATACTGAAACATTTTCAAGTGACACAGTGTCTTCACTTCAGTGAGACCTGGCAGTGACTCAAGTAACTCCCTGATTCCTACAAATAAGAAGGGATGATGTTTCTTATCAATTAATGTAGCTAAAAGGTTCTTCAAGAGAAATTCACAGAAAAACAAACTGGTTAAATTTAGCTTAGATCCCACTATTAGGTGAGAATTTAAGTAGTGTCCCTAAATACCAGCACCTTCTGTCATCAGGGTGACAGAGGAGGTGATTGCAGGGAAAGATTCTAACGGGATCATCTTTTCCCATCTGCTCTTGAATTTGAAGTTCTACCATTAGCAACTGTGTATTTCTTATTGGAAGAGACACCAGCCTTGCCTATGAATTCAACTTTGGGTTATCAATTTTAATAAATGATTGATAATGAAAACAAACAAAATTGAGGAAATTAATTTTGGACCTTCTCTTCGGAGTCTGAGCTGTAGAAAGAGAACCAAAGCAAGCAACCTTCTCCAAACACACATCCTCACATAGCATCTGAACATTCTGATTCATTCTCTATGGAAAAATACAGGTTTTCATTGATCAAGGACCCCAAGATGTGTTTGGACGTGGCTGGAAGCCAAATGTATAAAGTTTATGTATATATCTATATATACATATATACTATAATATATATTATGCATATATATTATGTATATATAATGTATATACATATATACTATAATATATTATGCATATATATTATGTATATATTATGTATATATAGATATATACATATCTCCAGTATCTATAAGAAAGAGAAATAGCCTAAAGTCAATTCTTTAGCCACACAGGTGGACTTTCGTCTGCAAATGTATGTGTTAAGCAGCTGTTTATTGCAGGCAAGAGAGATAAGAAAAGAAGGGTGGCACTGAGGTGTGTGTTTGGGTACTGAACAAAAACTCGGTGACTGAAACTCATTTGTCTTCAGGTAGAATGCTTGAGGAATTTTCTCCTTGCCTAGGTCGTAGTCAAATTAGGAATATCAATCAAGTGGCAGTCAGGCTATGGGACATTTGTCAGAACTGCAACAGGTAGCCTCTTCTCTGCAAATGCACACGTGGGTTAGCAATCTTGGTCAAAGCCATTCCAGAGAAATGAATTCAAGATGGTCCTTGCAGAAATTTTTGGTAAGAAGCAGTATTTTTAAGTGCTCAAGTGCTGTTGATTGGAAAATTTTTCGTTTGAGAGAGTTAATAGTGTGTGTGTGTGTGTGTGTTTGTGTATCAGTGTGTCAGTGTGTATAGAAAAGCACACTGATCCTTCCATGCAGCTGAAGACAGTGGTGATATAGGAAGTCCTTATCTCCCAGTATTTCTTTCAAAATTGATACAGAACAGCAAGGTTGAAAAACGTTACACAACCAAAAACACAACATCAAAATGTTTTGAGGGTAGAGAATACCCAAAACACCAAATTAGTATGAGTTAAAAAGAGAAAAATAAGCACCAAGTCTTCTTATCACAGAGGCATGGAAGTATGGAACTCACGTGCATCTGGAGGTTGAAATCCACCTCCAGAAAAGTTAAATCTATCCTATGCCTGAAAATACTTCTAAAACATTGTTCAAATAGACAAATCAATAAGAAATGAATTTTAAAATATATGTACCATGCAGTAGCTGCCATCCATCCATATATGGAGGTTTGAGAGGAGAAAAGGCAGAAAGAAAGGCATATGCACCCTTTAGCAGCTAGAGGTAAAGAAACCAAAATCAAACCTCAGATTAGAAGGATATATAAGTGCTGCCCTGCTAAGAGCAGAAACTAGGACACTGAAATATTTGGGTTTGTGCATAGTGAAAAATAATATGCTGCCATTAAATCAGGAATCTTGGGAAACATACTAATGTCACATAAGTGAATAAAATAGATTAGAAGAACTATGTAAGTTTTGGAAATATTAGTGAAAGAAAGCAGGAGGTCTGGATTTTATAGCCAACTAACATCTTCTTCAACTACTGCACTATAAAAAGAGCTGCTTTCAACATAGAGGAGTTTAGACAATTTTGTATCCATGAGGATTATCATGGGACAAAGAGAGATTCCTCTTAGTGGGGAATCTACCAAAGGGCAAGCTTCATTCATCTAGGGAAAGGCAGAGAAAAGGACAACAAAAGATGCATCTTAACACAGTAAATGTAGATCCAGAACTACAAGTGTGGGGAGGATGAGGATGGTGAACTCATGTACAAAGGTTAAGCGTGACGACAGAAATGATACAACGTAAACATGAGAAAATAGAGGAATAACTAAGAAGATAAAATTGTCTCATTGCTTTTTGTCTAGGCAATGAGTAGGTCTGAAAAGATGTTAAAAACAACCAAAAGACTAGTAATTAAAGTTCAAATGATAGAAAAGGGACAGATACTACAAAACAGCTTGATAAAGCTGAAGAACAAAGGCACATTTCTAAGAGAAAGAAATGAACAAATTTAACAAAATACACATAATTATGAAATAATCAGAATTTTCATATCAACTAATGTGAGATTAATTTGCACATTAAAAGAAGCCCTTTCAATTTATTTTAATCAAGCAACACCAAACTACACACTATAAATATGAAACATGTCGAAAATAAAATGATCAAGATTATTCCATAAAGGAAGGAACAAAGATATAACAAGCAAATAAAACAAGAAATCAGTAGTGGCTTAAAATATAAAACTCATGAGTATTAATGTGACCAATATAGCTACATTTATGAAGCAAAAACTCTAGGGGTATATAGGTATAGATAGAAACATGGTACCAGTAGGCGACTTTAACATATCACTTTCAGTACAGATGGAGAAAGCAGACAAAAAATAGGAGACAGAAAACCTAAAAAACATTGTAAATAGACTTCAAGCCATGATAATACACAATACTATCAAACATAGCCTTGGAACATAAAAATTGATTATTACTTAGATTCAAAATGTCATTGTTCCCTAAAGTAAGAATATTCTCAACAACACTTGCTGACCACAGTGTAGCCAAGCTCCAGATTACTAACAGAGAGAGCCAAAGCATCAGAAAATCCTTCCTACCTGGACATTTTAAAACATCCTATGAAACATTTAGCAAAAGAAAGAATATGAAGTGATACTACATAATTTCTTTTTTTCTTTTTTATTATTATTATTAAAAATTTTCATCTCTTCCCCTCCTCCCATTCCCATCCCCTCCCCCCATTCTCCCTCCCCCTCCCTCTCCAGTCCAAAGAGCAGTCAGTGTTCCCTGCCCTGTAAGAAGTTCAAGGTCCTCCCCCCTCCATCCAGGTCTAGGAAGGTGAGCATCCAAACAGACTAGGCTCCCACAAAGCCAGTCCATGCAGTAGGATCAAAACCCAGTGCCAATGACCTTGGCTTCTCAGTCAGCCCTCATCGTCAGCCACATTCAGAGAGTACGAGAGAGTCCAGTTTGATCACATGCTCCATCAGTCCCAGTCCAGCTGGCCTTGGTGAGCTCCCATTAGATCAGCCCCACCGTTTCAGTGGGTGGGCGCACTCCTCGCGGTCCTGACTTCCTTGCTCATGTTCTCTCCCCTTCTGCTCTTCATCTGGACCTTGGGAGCTCAGTCCAATGCTCCAATGTGGGTCTCTGTCTCTATCTCCATCCATCGCCAGATGAAGGTTCTATGGTGGTATGCAAGATATTCATCATTATGGCTATAGTATGGGGCCATTTCAGGCTCCCTCTCCTCAGCTGCTCAAGGAGGAAGCTGGGGACATCTCCATGGATACCTGGGAACCCCTCTAGAGTAAAGTCTCTTGCCAACCCTAAAATGGCTCCCTTACTTAAGATATATACTTCCCTGCTCCCATATCTACCCTTCCTCCATCCCAACTGTCCCATTTCCCCAAGTTCTCCCCATCCTCCCCTTCTCACTTCTCTCTCCCCATCTACTCTCACCCCCACCCCAGGGTATTATGTAGCAGAATCTCTAAAATTAAATAAAACAATGATCAAGAAAAAAACGCATAGTACCATATATTAAATAAGAGTAAATTCTAACATTTCCACAAAGAAAAATAAAGCAAAAAGAAATATAAATAACAAAATAATACAAAAGTATAAATTAATAAAACAGAATAGAAAAATAGTAACCCTAATTAATAAATAAAATCCCGGTTGTTTGAAAAACTGACCAAGAAAATGATAGAAAACTATAAATAAACAAATAAATCATGATATAAGCACTGAATCAGAATATAAGCACTGAAACAGAAAAGAATGAACAATTATAAGAGATTGTTTTATAGATATTATGCAAATAATGTTGCAATCTTAAATACATGAACTGTTTCCTAGGTGAAAAAATATTGCCCAAATTCTCCCCTTTAGATTTAGAAAGATTAAATAAACCCATTTCCTTACAAAAAACAGTTTCTCTTAAGGCCCCCAGGCCCAGATGACTTCCCATAAGAATTGTATTTACCTTTCAAAGTCTATAGATTTCTAGTGTGCTGTAAGTTGTTTCATAACATTGGGGGTCAAGTAAATTTCACTATTTCTTCTATGAAGCAAGTACAATAATAAATATGCCAAAACCTCAAGGAAAGTCCAAAAACAAACTTCACAATTATATTATTCCTATGTATTTATTTAAAAATATTAAAATAAAAATTTGCAAACAATACATGAGAATTAAGAAGTTAGTGGCTGAATGAGATTTATTTCAGGAATGGAAGGCTGAGTCAATATTAGGCTATTTATTAGCATTATATGTCATATTGATAGATCTAAGAGGGGAAACACGTATGACTATGCCCATGGAAAATACTTGAAAATTATTACAATCTGTCTATTTTCATTTTTTAAAACTCAAGAAAATAAGAATCGAATGATGCTTCATTGATATTATAAAATAAACATATATTTTAGCTCAAAACCCAGCACCTTAATCGTGAACTCTGAGATGTATTTCCACAAAAGTCAGGAAGAGGGCACGAAAGTTCACTACCACTTCTACTGCTTAATATTGGATTAGATATATTAATAAGTGAAATTGAAGAAGATAGATTAATTAAACACACAAGAATTGAAAAGGAAGTAAAGCTGTGTTTCACTGGAGATGATGAGCTCCCACAGCAGACAAATGCTCAATAATCAAAGGGGGAGAATTCAATCAAAGCATTCAGGAAGGATGCAGGATGGCGGCGCACAAAGAGCTACATCTAGAGCATCATTTGAAGCAATAATAAGGATGGTTAAATACCTAGGAACTAATTTCCCAGAAATCCATCAAATCTGTATGAGAAAGATCTCAAAGAACTTCCTAAAAATAAAGTAAGACTTTTCTGAAATGAAAATATATTCTCTGAACTTGGTTTAGAGTGATTCAGTATTAAAAACAAATTAGTTATGCCTCTGTTAATTTGTAAATTTAACACGATTCCAATAAGCTTTATTCTATGGAGTCAGACCCGTAGTACTTAGGTTCATATGGAAAAATAAATGCACCTGACTAACCAAACAAATGCTGGCAAAGGAACTACACAAGATGTGATTAGTGCTACAAGACAAGAAAAAAAATATATGTAAAGTCTCTATAATTCAGCAGTGTGGTATTAGGTAAATATACCGGTATGCTAGAATACAAAATGAAGAAATAGATTGGTGTAACATGATGCCAAATAATAAAAGTGGCAGCACTACCAATCACGGAGGTGAAAGACTGAGTTAGTTAATGGTGCCAGAAAAGTTGGCTAGCCATTTGGTAAAATAAAAAAATGTGCTAAGCCGGGCGGTGGTGGCGCACGCCTTTAATCCCAGCACTCGGGAGGCAGAGGCAGGCGGATCTCTGAGTTCGAGGCCAGCCTGGTCTACAAGAGCTAGTTCCAGGACAGGCTCTAGAAACTACAGGGAAACCCTGTCTCGAAAAAAAAAAAATGTGCTGACCATTTTATTGAACTCATCACTGTTGACCTTTGGACCAGATAATCCTTTCCTGTGTGGGTTTTGCTGTGTGTTGTTCAATGTGTCATAGCATCTCTGGCACCTACGCACTTAGGTGCCAAGAGCACTCCATCCATGACAGAATCACCCCTGGTTTAGACCATTTAATTATACCAATTTCTCCAGCCATACAAATACATAAATTCAAAATGAATTTGGGGCCTAAAGGGTGAAAAAATGAAACTTTACATATGATAGAATAAAATACAGGTATGTATTCTTCGGCCTCAGTCTAGGAAAAAACCTTTCGTATGTTTGATTTTTATAGCCCAAATACCACAGACAGAATTAAGGCATAACCAAAGAATGTGGAGAAATCGTGCAGCATACAAAGTCCTGATATCCCTAAGGGACATACGCTTCCTAAAAATGGAGGAAGAAAGCAAAACTCTGAAAGAAAAAAAAATAAGAGAGAGATTTAAATGGACAATTCAGAAAAAAATATAGATATGTTCTTAAACCAAAACAGTGTTAAACCTTCTGCACACCATCCCCCACCCCCAAAATAAGACAGTGCAGGCTACTACCACTGCTCTTGTTGCTGATCAAACTTGATGATAAAACCCCATTGCTGAAGGCACCGCACACATTTGTCACAAGACACGGGGAAATCAATATGGTCCAGGCAAGGAAGCTTCCTCTCTACTGGTAGCGCTCATCATATCTACTGGAAAGTGACTGGATTGCTCCGTCACAAATGGGACATCTACATCATACCAGATTCAAGGGTCCCCATAGTAGAGGGAATAAAAAGTGGGTAAGATTCGGAGCTTGGGGAGGGATCAGAACAAAGCAGTGTCCTCTGGCAATGACAGGACCACTGCAGTCCTGACCGCACAGCAGCTGTGGTGGTTTGCACAAAACCTCTACAAGACTAAGGCAGCCACCCTCCCAGCTCACAGTAGGAAAGGTTTCTAAGTCCTCGCTCCTAACTGAGGAGTTCTGGATAGTCAGTTATTTTGTGGGGATAGAGGCGGCTTTCTTTAAGAGTGTGACTCATGGTAGGGTAACTATGCTCCAGTGGATAGCCCCCCCATCCAAGAAGACATGAACGACACAAGCTTGACTCAATGGGTCTTTACGATTTTAGAGAGAGGCACGAAGTTGAGGGGCAGGAAGGAGAACATAAATCTGAGAAGAGGTAAGGGAGGGAGCTGAGGGCGAATATGATCAAAATACATCGTTCGAAATTTTCGATGAATTAATAAACATTTATTTAAAAAGCTCTTCATACTCAGCCACAACCAGAAATACAGACAGCATAGGGCAGCATGATCTGTTGGTAAAACTGGGGAAAGCAATTGGTCCTAGGTATTACTGTTAGAAATTCAGATTGGATTTACCTTATGAATTTGTCAATATCTAGTAAACTTTCCTAAGCACTTCTTACCTTAGTGGTAAAGATATACTTCTGATAGTACAAAAAGATTCACTGGAGCAGTGTTTACAAAATATTAGAAACAACCAAAACATGCCCAGGTTAAAGAACAATAGAATAAACTGCAGGACATCTACACAGCTGCATATTATGCAGATATAAAAGAATAAGGAAGACTCTTATGAACCAAAAGAAAGTTGCTTCTAGGACATTCTCTTAAGTGAAAACCAAGCAAAACCCCAAACAATATCTATCTTATATGATTCTCCATGTTAGAAAGGTATATGAAATACATAAGTGGTCATACATTTGCATAAGACTCAATTTTGCAATCTTCACAAACCTCCATACTGCCGAAAAAGACAGTTAAAAATTAGAGCTAAAACAGAGTTAAGAACATGACACTCATAGACCTCCATCACCCACATGAAAAGGAAATCTACAAAGTGTATGGGAGTAGGTGTGTATGTGTATTACACTAGGAAGTGAGCCCCGGCCAGCACTCTACCACTAAACTATATTCCAAGTCATTGTTTACTTTTTGTTTTGAGACATGGTCTTGCTATTCTGGCTTTTAACTCACTCTATAGCCCAAGATGTTCTTGAACTTGAAATCCTTTTACCTTAGCATCTTGAGTTGTTGTGATTATAGGCCTACTCCACAAGCCTGGCCAGGAATCATATTAAATGGTTATGACATACACAAACACTGCAACAAACTGATACGCCATCTAGAAAAAACAAAATTCTCGAAGTTTTCTTATGAGAAGGAGCACTGGAAGGGTTGAGATTGGCGAGTGACTGGGGAAGGATAGAATGAGGCTGATTTGAAATGAGAGGGAAGGCTGTAACCCTCCATGTGAATAAGCTCCCAATCCCGCAAAGTGAACGTGGTAGCTGGTGGATGTGTGCAATGTGTTCTGCATTCTTCTACAGCTCAGTTCAGCTAGGTGTGATCCCTGCATTCACTTAGAGTTTTTCATGTATGAAATCATGCATAAGCAAACACAACATTTACATTATGTTCAAATCACGCTCCTAAAGATACCAATTGCTTTGGAACTAATGCAAGTTTTCAAAATGAGCACAGCAGAACTGGCTGGAGAGGAAAGATAAATCAGAACAAATGAGGTTGCTTTAACTACAGGGGGTGGGTGAAGATAAGAAGGAAGGAATAGAAAGGAAGCCGTGAGGCTGAGGAGGAGTGACTTCTCTTTGAGCAGATGTTTTTTCATTGCTATTGTTTTGTTTCTTCATGCCTTGTAGTCTTAGAGCCCAGGCAATATTTCATGAATCCTCTACCCATAAATAAATAACATCAACTAGAATGTGAGGAGAACCCCAAGTGGAAAGCAAACGGAAATGAATAAACCTAACTATATCACAAATGAATAGAAAACCCACCCTAGAGGAGGGGAAAGAAGATACCTAATATTGATAGCTGTGGAAAAAAAATATTATTTGGGTTTGGCTTCATTTCATGGCAATCAAACTAATTTATTTATGGAGCTACGGCTATAATTTTAAATGGAACAACCAAGCACAACCAGGCATTAAAATGTATTACTACATATCTAAAATCGGGCAAGCAATAAACTTAGGACTGTTGCACACATTAAGGAGCCTCAGTTGACTAACACACCACTATTAGACAATCCCTGTCTTTCATACGGTTTCTAATCACCTCACCTTTCATAAAGTCTGAGTGATGCTTCATAGTGAATTCCTTATGCATTTATACTGTGTCATCCTTCATGCTCCCCATTTGCTATCCATTCTCCATCATTGTTCAGTGGCATTCTCAGTCATTGCTTGAAGAACTGTGTATGTATTTTCCTCCATAAGCAAGGAAATAAGTAAGTAAATAGTGAGTCCGAGAATGACAGTTGAAGGCAGGTATGTGAATGAAGGGACTATGCAGACAGATTTTTGGATGTCAACAGCCTTGTTCAGCGAGGTTTAAATTTACCTAACTTTGGCAAAGATGCTGCTTTGGCTTTCTCAAAGGCTTGCCGTTCTAAATCTGGTTGCGCCATCAGTGGCAGACCACGTTTCTAAGGGATTAGCAGTGATCTACATAGGGAGCAAGAAAGCCAGTGTAGCTAGGTAACTAATGCTACAATCTATGTGATGCTTTGGACTGCTGTTAGGAGCTGACCACAGGAAGCTGAGTCATTTGCCAAGTATAAAAATATTAAGGACTCTGAAAATCAATTATAAATCTTGAACAGAAGAAATTAAGCACCCGCTAAGCAGCAATCTTTTTATTTAGAAACATGAAGGGAAAAACATTCTAATAAACATAACTCTGAGGCATAAATGGTACAACAGAGGGATGAGCTCAGGGGGGTTGGAAAGTCCCCAAGCAAATTGTCAGAGCAGCCATTCTGGTGACTGTGGTGTCCCCAGACTAAGCAAACCTTCGGGCACATGGCTGCTTCCTGATAATCAACAGTGCAATACGAAGCTGTGCCATATTGAGGTGTGCATGCAGACTCAGATGCCTGAGATAGAGGGACCTGGACAAGTCGCTTGAACATTTGGCTCTGTACTCCTCATTTGTCAAGCAGAACATCTCCAAAAAACCAGTCCTTTGATGGCAGAGAGAGGGAAGAGAACCTAAACACAGTCACATTTTTTTCCAGGGAAGTTAGGTTTCTCAAAAGCTTCTGGAGAGACAATATCATAGAGACCTGTACATGAGTGAAGGTAAATAAAAACTTGTAGACTACAGAAGAATTTTGCCAAGTTAGAAATCTATTTAGCAGATATAGCTTGGGAGTGCTGCATAGAACAGTTTTTTTTTAAAGGATTATTAAAAATCCAGGAGACTAAATGGCCAAGGTGAAGGGTGGAGATGGTGGAGAAACAGGAAGCAAAAGAGGTATGGAAAAGGCTGAAGGAGGTGCTGATCACTACAGGGAAGGCATCATGTTTATAATATATATCTAGTGAAGGACCTTACCTGGATGGATCCTGGAAGGATTCCCTCTCCCATTTGCCCAGATCATGTAGATATGTGACATTTATTAGCAGAACAGGTCAGATAGCATTTGTAAATAAAGAGCCAGTAAGCAGATACTGAAGAGAAAACAGACCAGGAGCATCATTCCATTGTGCCCTATTTACACTAAAAGTGACTTTGTGTTCCCAGAGCATATCTGGAGCCAACATGGGGCAGCAATAGCATGAAGAGAAAGGGACTAATGGTCGGACAGGACAACTCTCATGCTCTGTTTCTTAAGTATTACTCCCAAAGAAGAATTTAGTTTCAATCTTTTGGTCAAGAACGTAGATGTTCAGACCAAACATCTGGAGAGATGGAATCGGCAGATAAGGGCACTTGCTGTTCTTCTGGGGGATGCAGGTTTGTTTCCTAGCACCCAGCACATTCGGTGCCCACAGCCACCTTTAACACCAGCTCCAGGGGCTTCTGCACTCTTGTCTACTGTGCACTGCACTCACGTGAACAAACTCATGTGCACATAAACATAAAATTTATAAATAAAAATAAAATCTTCACAAAATAAATTAGATGGTCATATTCTGCTCTAGGTCTACCTTTTCCAAAACCCTAACAAATTCTGTAGCTATGGCACTGTCTGTCCAATCAGCCTTTTGGATGATCCAGTTTGCAGTGATGCCCAGTTTCTCATCTCAACATGGGTAACACCTGAAATAGCTCACTGGGGGACATCATGGCATCTCTATCTGGATCGTATTTGCAATACAAAATGGAGATGGTTGATTACCCTGTTGAATGGTTCTGACCCATTAACATCTTTATTCGTTGTACCATCATAAATGGCTCATGAACCAGTCAAAATTCTAATGAATCCAAAGAAGTTCACCTGGTCTTCTACACCTGGACAGAGGACTCTGATCAGTGGGTTAAGGTCAAGTTCTGGAATTTACAGAACATCTTTCCAGCTAAGAGTCCTAGTCTCCTCTCTGTCCAGGCTGGCGATGGCACAACTGCAGAGGCAGAAAAGGTGACTGCCGATGTCTTTCTTGATCCCCACAAGTGTTTCATTCAATAGTAGCAGGGAGGCCTGGGACAAGGACTAAAGAACTACTAAAATAGATGGAGACAAAAGAAGTTTGAAAACTAAGTGCAATGGATGATCGTGGATGGGATCCCAAGTGAGAAAGGGGTTATGAATGCAAAAACTGGATTATTTCAAGCAGTAGTTCTTAACCTTCCTAATACTGTTTCCCCTTAATACAGCTCCTCATGTTGTAGTGACCCCCAACCATAAAAGTATTTCATTGATACTTCATAACTGTAATTTTGTTACTGTTATGAATTGTAATGTAAATATCTGATATGAAGGATCTCTGATATGCGACTAATAAAGGGTCATGACCTACAGGTTGCGAACCACTGAATTAGAGGAACAAAATCGAGAGAATGAATATACGTTCAAAAGAACTTTGTTAGATTACCTTGCAAGTTACTGTCTGGGTAGTCCAGTAATGGCTGTCTCATACTGGAGAGTTCAAGAATACATTAGTTATTCAGTACATGCAATGCCAATCTGGCACTGATGACCTGTAGGGTTCTTACAGAGCTCTGGTCTTCAGGGGTCTCTGTTGGAAGTCTGAAGAAGCAGGTTTTAATATTAGCAAAGGAATGCAGTTGTGGAAGCAACAGGATAGATGAACTTGCCAGCAAGTATGAAGGCAAGTATGCAAAAACATTTCCTTCTTTTATGTCCTTTTATCTGGACTGTTGCCACAAGGTGCCACCCATATTTAGGGTGGGTCTTTCCACTTCAAACAGTCTGGTCCAGAAAATCCCTTCCAAGAATGTCCAAAAGCTTGGGTTTTAGTTGATTTGAGATACCATCAAGATGACAACCAATATCAGCAATCATAAACCCACCCATCATCAACTTGACACCCAATCATGTCTCTTTACATAATGCTTAATCTCCAAATGAAAGCAATAAGAAAGACATAATCCTGCTTAACATGATAAAAACTATGCTGCATAAAACCACTAATGCATTATATATTTTTCTTAGAATACATAGCCAAATCCCTTGATTTTTTATCTTTCATTTATATTTTGTTGTCTCATAACCTAATATATTATAGATTTACAACACTTAACCACTGATATTATCTCGATTGGTGTTGCATTATGTGCCAACAAAATAGAGGAAAGAAAGAATAAATAACTACCCTACCCTTATTTTTAATCTTTTATTTTTATGATTTTATCAGGGAAGTATGCATACATGAGCATATTCATGTATGTGTTTATCTGCCTATTTTTTGCTATATCCCATTGAAGTGGAATCTTTGTCAATTTAGTTAAGGCAGATTTATTTTTCATTCTTTTATTGAAACAAAACATTGTAGGAGCCGGGCGGTGGTGGCGCACGCCTTTAATCCCAGCACTCGGGAGGCAGAGGCAGGCGGATCTCTGTGAGTTCGAGACCAGCCTGGTCTACAAGAGCTAGTTCCAGGACAGGCTCCAAAGCCACAGAGAAACCCTGTCTCGAAAAACCAAAAAAAAAAAATTGTAGGAGAGACCATCATGTTTTTAGGTCTCTTGGCCACCAGCCTCATTTCAGAACTAGTTTGCGCTGTATCTTTGCCTTGAAGGGATGTCTTCTGGCTTTCACTGCCTACAGTACTTGCTTGTGTTATACAAGAGACCAGAAATATGTGTCATAAGTGATAGATTATAGTGAAACCTTAAAGCCTCGGAACATAATGATATTCTAGGCTATTTGCTGCTGAATAGAGCAACACCAAGTTATGTCCTGCACTGTCTCCAAAACATCCCTGTACAACTGAAGCAGCATAGTCTTCCTGGAGCTGCAGCATATAACACAAGTATTTTCTTAATATATCTATCTATATGCACAAACATGCTCTTAGCAAAATAGGGTGGAAATGCTCATGTCATTAAAATCTTTGTTTCTGAAACTGGTCACATGGCCTTACCTGGTATTTATAACTACCTATCTCTACTACCCATTCTATATTTCCTCTACCTTAAGCAAAATACCTTAGCAGGTTTTGGTTCTTTTCCTAGAGGAGTGACCCACACATTCTTCTCTGAAGGGTCTGAGTCATTTGGTATCCTGCCTGGATTAGATTCTGGTTTCCCATTGACTTTGATCATAGGACTTGGTAAACACCAAGGGACATCATAAGGATGTCGTGAACTCCAGACATAATCTTCCCTACCTCCACTGTGGAGAAGCAATCAAATTTTCACCTGGAAGTCTGGATCAATCACCCTCCCTCCTAACATTGTTATTCCTTTCTTAGCTTGTTGAATTAAGGGCATCCGAAGCCCAAAGTGGGAAGTATTATTCGGTGAAATGGAGGGAATTTTTGATGTGTCTCTTTGTAGAATCACTCTCCTTTCTGGAATCAAAACTGTGAAGCCAGTGGAACTCAAGGTCCCAGAAATAGGAAGCAACATGTTCCTAGTGGGTAAATAAAACCATTCCCATTCCAACCCTTTTATTCCTAGATATGTAAATAGTGGCTATGGGAGAGACTGTACTATACATTAGATACCGATTTAAAGCATGTGCCACCTTCTGCAGAATGCTGGTCCAGCCATCCAGGCTACTGCTACCTAATTGGCACTGTAACTGTATTTTGAAAGGTCATTCTACAGTTCTATCCAGCCAAATGGTTCAAGATGATGGAGAACATGATAATTCTTTTGCTAGTCACTTTCTGTTGCTGTGATAAAATACTATGACCAAAAGCAATTTAAAGAAGAAAGGGTTTATTTTGTCTTATGGCTCCAGAGAGATGGCATCCATAATGGCAGGGAGGCTGTAACAACAATCAAGGAAAGCATGATGGATGGCAGGAGCAGGAAACGGATCACATTTTCATTCACTCAGAGAAAGCAAAGAGAGAACAGGACGTGTGGCGAGCCTACACACTCCCAAAGCCCACCCCAACCGTGTGCTTCCTCCGGCAAAGCTCCACCTCTGCAAACAGCACAACCAACTGGGACCAAGTGTCCAAAAGCATGAGCCTACTGTTATGCCTTCCCTGCTATGGCCCCTCATCCCAGACTGGCAACTGGTCGCATCTGTCATCAGTTTCTGTACTTCCCATGGCCAGTCTCCAAGGAGGTGTCCTTGGAGATACTAGTCGAGTCCAGTCACTTTTGTGTCACTCTCTCAGAGGTCCACCAATTCTGTTTAGTCCCTTTGAGCTCCTGATGCATTAGTATCTTTAAAGGCAGCCCCCACTGCTCAGAATGGTTCCAGCTTCACTTGGGATTTCTGAACTCTAGTGCTCCATCACCAACCAAGCTAAGATGAGATAAAGGGGAGGGGAATATTCCTATTCCTATTCATCCATCTCTCCCTCCTTCCTGTCATGATATAAGCTGAACATTCTACTCCGCCATGCCAACCCCACCAGGGATGAAACTATGAGCCAGATTTAAAAAAAAAATGAAACCTTTCGTACCTTACATTGTTTTGCTGAGTTAATTTTGTCACAGTAATAAAAAGGTAATACACATGAAGAGAAGAACATAGGATTTGTCTAATATAGCATTGCAGGAGCAGCGATGCCTATTACCCCTCCCATCTAACTCACCTGTTTGGCCTCGGAAATTAGATGGATCCCGGAGACTTACTGCAAATTGCTGGTGACTGTTATTGTACTTGCTATTCTTATGTAGTGTTTGTACTGAAGGAAATCAGCCTAGTACCAGGCATGTAGGCACAGCTACAGATGATAGCTGAAACCAACTGCCAGCCTAGGGTGAGGGATCATTGCCAGGATAATACTACAAGAACAGTGTGTAGAAGTCTCCTCTTCCTTTTCTGGTAGCATATTGGCATGACCTAATGGGAAGCAGCTAACAAGACAGAAACGTTTGCATCATAGAGCAGAATACAGAATAGATTCATAGCAAACAGACAGCCGCTTGTTCAGCAGCACAATAGCTGATAAAAGAAAGCTTTAACCAGTGAGCCTGGTTCACATTAAGCATTGTGAAAAGGAAAGAAAATGCCTTGCTGCAGAATTTAGCTTTGGAATTCTTTTTAAAATATTAGCCTGGCTGTGGAGCTGTCAATAAAATTACTTGTCTGTATACATCATTTTACAGAGTATTCTTGGGTTGAATTATCTTGCATGCCTAAGACTTTTTCACTATTCAGAATATAGGCAGACAATGGAGTAGTTTTCACAATAAAAAATTGAATTATTGATATACACAGCAACTTGGAAGGATCTCAAAGGCATTATTCTGGGTGAAAGAACCTAGTCTCCAAAGGTTACTTACTCTATGATTTCATTCATATAACATTTTTAAAATGACAAAACCATACTGATAGAGAGCAAACTAGGGGCTGCTAGGGGTTAGTACTGGGGGACATTGTGACTGTAAAGTAACAGCACGGGGGAGTTTGTGAAGGTCATAGAACAGATCTGTGCTCCGTGAATGGTAATGGTCCCATGGGTATATCCATGTGACACCACCCATGGTAGAGTAGGAGTAGAAAAATAGCATAGTAGACTTAGCAAAGGCAGGAGGTGCAGGGCGTGGGAGAGAGAAGGTCTTACCTCTGACACTCTTTGAAAGTTGGCTGTGGCGAGGCCAACACGTTGAGCTTTTGTTACATCTGCCCTGAATTCCCTGCGCAAAGCTTCAATGGGAATGGAACCCAAATGGGGGTAGCATCTCCCCACTTCTGGCTTCTTCTGCCGACTCCCCTTGCTGCTCCCTCTGATTTGGGTGAAAGGGTTTGTGGTGTTTGCAGCCGTTCAAAGACTCTTTCTTCCTAGTGCTTCAAAGCAGGGCCTGCCTTTTCCTTCCTTGTCTCTTTTATTTGCTGTTAGCAACCTTTGTGGATTGATGGAGGTGCGTGACCCTTGGCAGGGGCTCCCTTCACTGGCAGAACTGGTCACAGAGAATGAATAAGATACTTACTGGCACCAATTTCTCAGTCATCATGGTCAGTGAGCCTTGTTTTGTGTTCTTGACAGTTCAGAGCAATTCCTGCGAGTAAATGGCTTAGCTGAGCGGTAGGTACAAAGTGTTCTCCTGCCTGGGCTCCCTGTAGACCTCTTTGCCATTCATGTGGGACTGCTTTCCACAAATGCTTCCAAATATGATTTTGTTAAGCTCTGTGTGTTTAAGGTATTTCATTAATAGCACACAAATAAACAAAGTGTTCTTGAACGTTGAAATACTTTTCGTGTTCTGTTACCCCAGAAATTTTTGTTCCATTTCAGCCAGGACAAACTGTTTTTTGCTTGTCCAGTTGCTTTCAGAGAGCCAGTCTTTGGGTAAAAACTGCACCATTGCCCTTGTCATTCAAACTTTTCTCACTGTGGGTAGATTTCACACCCCAAATGTCTCCCAAGAGAATTAATTAAAAACTGAGTGAGTACATGTTTTCTCTCTCTCTCTCTCTCTCTCTCTCTCTCTCTCTCTCTCTCTCTCTCTCTCTCTCTCTCTCTCTCTCTCTCTCTCTGTGTGTGTGTGTGTGTGGTTTCTTTGGCACCACACCACGTCCTTCATTTTTCTTATTTTATTTTTTGAGGATTAAATCCAGAGTTGTGCATAGGCAACCCACGTGCTGTGTCACTGATATGGCCCTAGCTTGTTTAGCTTGTTCCACACACTCTAAAACCGTGCTGAATTATCAGTAGTGTGTGTTTCTATATTCGATTCATTTTGGTGCATGCATGCACATAGGCACACATACCACAGCATGCCTGTGCAGGCTAGAGGAAAACCTGCACAAGTCATTTCTTTCCTTTCACCGCAAGGACACTGAGGACTGCACTGAAGTCATTGGGCTTTGAAGCCTGTGCCTTTACCTGCTGAGCCATCTCTTCAGCCCACATGTACTTTGTAGATTACTGTGTTGTGTTACAATTTTATAAATACAGTACTCCACAGTCTGGTTATCATTCTGTTGTTGGCAGGTATTTGGGTTAGTTGTTTGCAATTGTAGGGTTTTATTTGGTTATTTGGCTTTTACAAATATAATCGCTGTAAATATTTTTATGCAAGACTTCTTGTGGATATACACATCCATAGATCCATAGATCTTCCATCCATAGATCTAGCAGGAAATTAAAAGTAGACTTATGTTTAACTTTACTAATACTACCAAACACACTCTAAAGTGTTCGTACCATGTTAAATAACTCTCTTCAATTTAGAAGCATCCCAGTTGTGTCCCATCTTTGCCAACACTAGATGTTACTACTCTTTTTCAGTTCAGTCCCTTTGTTATATATAGTGACTTGTGGTTTACATTCGAATTGCCCTGTGAATGTAAACGCCTGTTCATCTTGTATGTTTTCTTTTGCCAAATATGACTATGAATGCATAAAGTAGCTAAAGACTAAGTTGGTAAGCATCTGTCTCCAAACATCTCCCTTCCTGACCTACAAAAATTGTGTACCAAATTCTGCTTCAGTGACATTCACTTGGATTTTTCACAGGGAGTATTTAACACCTTACTAAGTGTGTATTTGTTGGTATGGTTTGCTTTGGATCTCAGAGCTGGCTAGGAGTATGGACTGATGAGTCTGGACTTTTGGGGTTCAGGATGGCACCTTAGGTGGTGGTTTTGCATTTGAGGAAACTGAAGATTGGGGTGGGGCTCAGCCCTACAAAGGCAGAGGATGTCCCCAAGCCTCTTCCTCATTCATTATTTTCCTTTCCATTGCTTATTCAGCTTTGTGATTGCAGGAGTTGAAGACATGGGGAGAAAGAAGCCCAGGATGAGTTTTCAAAATAATATTATTAAACGTGTTTGGAAAGATGATCACATTACCAGCCAGTGGAAGACTCCGAGGTAGTCTCAAGGGACAGACTGTGCTCGTGACATGTAAAGAAGGCATTGCCAAACTTCTTTAAGCCTCAGAGAACGATCAAAGCGGCTCATGTTTATGTATAATACATTCACACACACACATGCACACACACACACACACACACACACACACACACACACACACACACACTCCTACATAGAAATCTAGGCAGATGGGCCTTTTCCATCTTCCGCCACAGTATGTACATCAATGCACAGACCTGTCTAAGGACAATCAAGACCTGTGGTAGAGTGATATTAAAAGTCCATGTCAGCTCGCTAGAAATCTGGTATGGACTGTAAAGGATATCTTCACTCTAAGATTTTACTCCTGTGTTCAAATATATAGCAATACCTCATCTCCAGTAAATACGTCTCAGGTTTAAGATAGCACGATGGCTGTAAATCAGCTCTGAAACTCGACAGCTATAAATGCCATGTGGTATCAGTTAGATCACAAACCAAAGCCAATTTTTCAAAACATTTCCTGCTGGAATACCCACAACATTTTAACAGATGTCTTTTGGCAAGTTTTGAAGCAAAATAATCCCCTATCAGCATATGAAATAAAACCCAACAGAAAATAAAATGTGGAGTAGAGGGTTTTTTCTTCTCCTGCTGCCACTAAGAGACAGATTTGGGGAAATCTCGAACTCTTTGGAGAAATACTTGCTCTCAGCCACAAAAGTCAAGGCATGAACTTTTCTCTCTGACATATACCACACAAAAAAAGATGAGGTTTTGAAAATATTCTTTCAGTGTTCACTAGAGAAATTTCCTTGGCTACTTTTGAGTATAATATTTGTTATTTCTTGTTCTGAGCACTGTTCATAAGTATAACTCTGGGTTTGGTTGAGGCAATCTTATGAAAAGCTAGGGGAAACGGCTTGAAAATACAATGGCACCCACAGAGAACAAAATGGAGGTGAGGCATCAAAGAAGAATCTATTGTTAGGAAGAAGATAGACATGATTGGTCCTGGCTTATTCAACAATGTAGTAATTTAGTCTGAAGCCTCTCAAAATCAATGGTGGGGGGGGGGCAAAATGAAAGCCTAGGAAAGGAAAAGGAAATGGATTTTTCATTTTTCTCCAGCATGCTTTATGAAAACATCAATAGTATAGACAAGTTAAAAGAATTATACAGCGAGCACACTGTACATGAGAAATAAACTATTTTTATTTTGAGTTTGACAGTTTGTTTACACTGGAACTGATTTTTGCCTTCATCTAAGAAATGCTCTTAAATGAATGAAATGGTGGTCTCCGAATACTCTTCCCACACAGTTATTTTAAAGAAGCAAGTGTTGTTCACTGACACTTCCGCACTGAGTGATACCTTCCAAACGCAGGGGTCCCTAGGGGTATTCTGTCATTACCTGTTGTTTTGCAGGCATCTTTCTCATGCTGTCTTATTCTCCCCTATGCTATGTCATTTTTAACTTTGTACTAAGAGCTGTACTGGAAAAGGATGTGTAGATGGAAATAATTTGATGTCATGTCTTTAAGAGGAATTTTATTTCTTTAAGAGGAAGCTTGTTTCTTAATATCAGGCACACTAAGGTGTTAGCAACACAACAAATATTTATAAAACATTACTGAGCCAGTGGTAATGCAGCTATGAATAAGTAATGGCTAGTATATCTCTGAATGAGCAATGTGATACATTTACATAAAGCCATTAAAGAATAATTTGGTTTATACAAATTTGATCAATTCTCAGCTTTACTTCAACTTATCCATCAGTACCTATTAAGGAATGGCATTCTCGTCCAAATAGAGATGCCCTGAGGTAGCACTGGCTTGCAATATGATTTATCAGATAATTTAGAGAAAAATTCTCTGAGCACTCATCATATAAAATATAATTCAAAACACTCAGAGTCATTTTACTTCCATTGACCAACCTCCAGGAGATAGGACAGTTTCAGATACAAGACTCAAATAGTGTGTAATTCGCAGTCCAGTTAATATTACATGTACGGATACTCTAATTTGACAGGGAGCCTAATTAGGTTTAGGTGGAGAACCCAAAGAGCCCTACCTCTCCATTCCAAAGCTCAAGGTTTCCCAGTATCAGCATTTGCATGCCGTAGGTTAGGACTGTTACTAAAAAGAAAGATGCTTAGCTGAAGCTGAATCTGCTGGGGAGTAGAATCCAAGGAGACCTTGATTTGATTAAGGTAGCCCAAACCAGTGGTCTTCACAGCCTGAATCCAGTCAAGGCCACCCTTAGTCACTGCCAGGTTTTACCTCATATTTGTTTAATGTGTAGGTGGGTTTTGCAAACAGATAAAAAATAAAATCTACTTCTCATCTCTCACTCCTGAAAAAAAATACTCACCAGGAGAGATGACTTGGGGGATTTATGATGAACTACCAAAATTAATTTGTCAATATTAATATCCTTCATGTTTCCTGAACAGCAGTCTCTTATTATGTATTTTTTAAATTTCTTCATGAGCTACCAAAGCCTTGAATTACTTTGAGGCAATTCCTTTCCCATATAAACGTGATACTTTAAGGCTCCCTTCTGCTTGCTTCTAAGAATTGTTCCTCTATTTTAAATATCTCAGTCTCTTAGATGAGTCATATACGGCGTCTATGGCTGAGTCTCAGGATACAGCCAGAGTGAAATCCGAGATATACTAGTGATACAGATATAGGTGATACCTAGTATATCTTTCAGTTGAGGAGATTTAGACTCTTTAAACTCATTAGTCTTAAGATCTAGTCAAAACCAACTGGTCACAAGGAAATGACATTTGCTCTACATAAAAATTAATGGAACAACCTTACCAGATAAAGCTTAGAAACTTAAATTCGAATTAGATCTTAAATGCCTCTCACAGTGCATACCTGCCATAGGGTTGAGAATAACCAGGTTCAATATCTACCCATACCAATCCACATATGGAACCAGAAGTTTCTGGTGGTTTCCTGTCTGGTTTTACATATTTACTCTAGTAATACAGAGGTTGCCATGGTATTTGATCCTTCCTGAGATCTTGGACATGACTCTAATTTTAGTTGGATTTCTCACCACTGCTAAAACACACAGATCTCTGGTATCATTTGAGTGGGCAAATATTTTGGTGAGTTCTTATGAGGGGGCACAATTAGTATCATGAAAGACTGAGAGAAAAAGTTAAATACAGGAATTCACAATCTACTAGATAAACACAGTATGTGTGTGTTCAATGATAATTTGTATTATACTAAAGCCCTGTTATAAGGTAAGTACTATAATATGTACATAACTGAATCTAAAGCTGGTATAGATTAGACTCACAGGCTTGTCTAGCCTTTGACATTGAAATATGGCAATGCTATCTACAGAGTCCTTGCACAGATATACAAATAAAGTTACTGAGAATAATAATAATAAAATCACAATGTTTTTGGTAAGTTTAAAATTTTGTTTTGGGCTACATTCATAACTAGCTATCCTTCCCCATAATCAGCCTGTGGGTTTTCTCACCTGGTGAAGTTCAAGAGTTTCAGGCACACATGGTAGGGCAAGCCTGTAAGTCCTGCACCTGGAAGGCTTAGGCAGGATGACTGTGGGTTAGAGACCAACATGGACTAGATAGTGAGTCTCTCTCTCTCTCAAAACAACCAAATAAACAAGAAGAGCTTCAGTGTCTTAGTAGATCCTGGAGAGAGAATACTGATTACCAAATTATTTTCCAAGCAAGATCGGCAATATGATTCGTTTCATCCAATACAAAATGAAAGACAGGCTCTCTTCCTCAATTTAAGTATTGTGAGATGTTGCCAGCCCAGCATTAAACCCTGTGTGGGTGTGGAGCAAAAACTCTCATGGAAGCAATGATCTTTAAATATTCTTGATGAGAGAGAAGCAAATTGGAGCAGTATGGAGGAGATGATACATATAGGACAATTTCCCCTGAAGAATTCATGGGAAAAGAAAGTCATTCTACAGGAAGAAAAAAAATTTAGTCTTTCCTAACTTGGCAAGACTTAGATTGAAAAGATGAGAAAGTAGAGATGGTTCTGTAGAGATGGTTCCGTAGGTTAAATGCTTGCCTTGTAAACACAAGGACCTAAATTTGAAAGCTTGGTGTGGTGGTATGCACGAATAATTCCAGGCCTGGGGAGGTAGAAGCAAGAAGATCCCTGAGATTCGCTGGCCAAGCAGCCTAGCTTATTTGGCAAGTTCCAGGCCAGTTAAAGACCTTCACACATACAAAAACAACAACAAAAACCCAAACAAACAAACAACAAACAAACATAAAATGGATAATTCATGAGATGATGATACCTGAGTCCAGCCTCTGTCCTCCCCATGCACATGTACATACTTGCATGCATGTATACCTACACATACATGCCGGCACTAACATATAAGCATGCTAAGTGCCAAAATTCTAAAGATACTATTTGTATTTACTCATTTACTCCTCAAAATAGCCCTGGAGGGTAGAGGCTGTTATTCACCTACTTTTTTAAAGATTTATTTATTTATTACATATACAGTATTTCTCAATATTCTGCCTGCATGTATGCCCACACGCCGGAAGAGGGTGCCAGATCTCATTCCACATGGTTGTGAGCCACCATGTGGTTGCTGGGAATTGAACCAGGACCTTTGGAAGAGCAGGCAATGCTCTTAACCGCTGAGCCATCTCTCCCGTCCCCTCACCTATCTTGCTACAGAATTAAAGAATTGCACCTGATCATGTAGGAGAAATACCAGGTAGTCAGGATTTGAATCGAAGAAGAACTCTAGGTCCAGAATCTGTCCTTCTAGCCAAAATGGAATCATTTAGGAGAGAATGTCTCCCAGAATTGTATTTGTTAGGATCATAGGTTGGGTCTAACTAAGGCATTCTGTTGTGTACATTTTTAATTTTTTTCTTTTGCATTCCGTCTTCATAGTTTAACAGCACCCGCTCGCCCTCCCCCACTGAATGTTGCCACATGGCCCCATGGAGTAGAAAGGTATTGGTTCTGAGAACATTGCTTTGTAGCCTTATCCTGCTGTTTTTCAGACACTTTCCCTTTTTCTCTCTTTTTAGCTTTATTGCAAACGCATTTTCAACTAACCGTTTTTCTCTTAAGTCAATTTAAAGGATGGTATTTTCCTAACTTGAATTAAGGACAGCCCTGTCACTGGTTTTGTTCCCCATGAATGTCCCCCTTGGAGTGGCACTTGGCAGCTCTGCTAAGCATAGGTATCCTCTATCACTGCTTCTTGATTTTGTAGTTTGGGGGAAAATACAGTTTCCCTGTATTTATCAGACCAGTAAAGGTTCAGCTTCTCAAATTAAAAAAAAAAAAAAAAAAAAAAAAAGGAGAACCAAACAAGAGGATCCTCTGGCAGCCAATTGTCCCTGTCACCATTAAATAAAAAGTGCTTTTGGCTGCAGGTCAGAACCTGTAGTCAAGTCACTATCCTCTAGTCCTTTCAAGTCCATTGTTATTCAAGGAAGGAATCGCCAGCAAAATGAGGCCTCTGGTGGTGGGAGTTTTCTTTCCTGTCGACTTGGTGCTCAACTTTACCTTTTGTGCTCTCTCTCTCTCTCTCTCTCTCTCTCTCTCTCTCTCTCTCTCTCTCTCTCTCTCTCTCTCTCTCTCTCTCTCTCTCTCCTCCCTTCCTTTCCCCCTCCTTCTCTCTCCCTCCCTCTCTCTGAATACACCAAACTTTTTTTTTTCTTTTTGAAAGTTACCTAGGAAACAAAGTCTTTTGTGCTCCAACTTTATTTGAGCTGTTCGCTTCTCTGGGAATCTGCACAAAAGCTGAAGAGAGAAAGAGGTTGCAATATTTTACTAAACCGTTCATGGTGAACACAATTTTCCCAAGGGGGGGAATCATAGACCGTTGGGTGTATTAGGGGGCTTTGCGGAAACCTCTGGTAAGGTAAGTAAATGCTGGGGTTTCCTTTAAATAAGGGGCTCTGGGAGCCTACTCTTTAAGGAAACTTGAGGACAGTTCATTTGACAATACATGTGACCCTGAGCCAATAGTACAGTTTCCAATGTGAAGACTGGAGAGGTTTGTTTTGATTTGTTTTTTGAATCCCAATTTTTAGGACAGAGTATTATTAAAACCTTACTGAAATAAGAGGAAATAAAATAGTTATTTTATATAGTTACCCATCTCCCTCTGAACTGTATAAAGAAAGAGAACTGGGTTCAGTGGTGGAGATTGGGTCTTTTACGACTCTGGTTTAGAAAGCCAACCCTGAAACCAAAAGTGGGATGGGGCCTCTTGAATAATCCGGGCCTGGAGCCCAAGCTTGAAAGAAAAGCTAGACAGCATTAATATTTATCATGGGCTTGGACAGACAGTTTTCAAATGTCATCTAGAAATCAAAGCCGCTAACTTACGCAGCTGGAAGAAAAAAGTTTTGCACAACAAAGCTGCAAGAAAATAAACCAGAACTCTTCTACCAGTCCAGATCCGAAAGAGAAACTGGCTTCCATCTGTCCCTCCAGAAACAGAATCTGTAAACTCCACTGTACTCAGCTAGTGGGCCACATCTTTTCTTTGGCATTTCCACAGCCATCTAATGTCAGTTAAACTGACTTTTTAAAATGTCATTCACCCAAGCTGTCTGTCTTTGGTGCAATTAACTCCTGGATTTTTGATGGCCTCCTGGATTAGGTTGATGGTTTATCTTCCAGGTGGTATGTTCCAGACTGTCTCCTGTCTCCGGGTTTTCTTCGTAGTCTCTGAGGAATTTTATAGGCTTTTAGCTCATCTGCCTTCATTGATCAGCATAGTCTAGAGCTCTCAAGATTTTTGACAGGAATTTATAGTGACATAAAGAGACAGAAAGTAGATTTACCTTTCAGTGGATTAGAGACAGGCAGTTTTCTTTAGTTAGAAGGTACAGGATTTCTGACTAATTTGTCTCTTCTCTTTATTCCGTTTCACCTGAAAAGCATGTTTTTGTGGGCCCATTTTTTTCCTTCTGTACCTCTTCACTATTGAAACAAAACTTCCTATTAGTTCTGCTTACTATTTTCTATGACTGTTTCCTTTGTCTTACATGCTTATTTCTAGCCTTGTTTTAAAAGACTGAAGTATGAAATTCCTTATGCATGTAAGGTATGGGATGTGCATCTGAATATATTTTGCTTGCAGTCCCACTCTCCAGAGGATGAAGACACAGATGTCATGTTAGGACAGAGACCGAAAAACCCAATACACAATGTCCCCTCTACACTGGACAAGCAGACCAACTGGAACAAAGCGCTACCTCTCCCGACTCCCGAGGAGAAGATGAAACAGGATGCTCAAGTGATTTCTTCTTGCATTATTCCCATCAATGTCACTGGTATGGTTTTCTTTCTTTCCTTTAGGGGTAGTTGGGTCTGAATATTCCATGTATTCAGTGTGGTGAAAACCTGTGCTGTTAGCTTCCCTATCAGCTAAGAATATAGTTTTGTTATGAGCAAGAAATCTTTCGTCAACATACAAGTCAGGAGATAATTCAGTATGCTTTTGTCAGGTTTGAACACCAATTTGCATATATTCTGCTGGACTGCTTGTTATGTAAATGGTGGACAGTTTCTTTTTGAAAAAAAAAATCACCAAATAGCTCGTTGGCAGTGATTAATCACAGGACAATGATGTGTGGCACCGCAAGAAAGAAAACAGCAAAACCCAGGTTTCTAAAACTGCAAATAAGGTCCTGTCGACCAACTAGAAAAATCTGTTTTTATGCTTCCCTGGATAAAGGTAGGCTTTGCTAAAAGACCATTTAGACTTCTGTATTGGTTTTAGGGGGTTTTGATCTGAAAATATCGAGATACAGAGATGAAGGGTGAATTGTGTTTTAAAACCAGCAAACTTGACTTCTTTTCACTTTCTGCTATTGTATGCATTCAAAGTTTGCATATTAGTCTAGGTAGGATGGAAGGCTAGCTGGACTTTTCTTCAGAGTCTGATAGCAGAGGGAGTGAATGCTGGAGCTGGAGCTTGGCATTTTAGTTATAAATCAAATAATGTTTTAGTTTTTAAAGGAATCTATAGTTTAGCATACAAAGTGATAGGTTTAATAATGTGATTTGTGTGTGTATGAGTGTGTGTGTGTGTGTGTGTGTGTATGAGAAAGAGGGAGGAAGGGAGGGAGGGAAGGAGGGAGAGACGGAGGGAGGGAGGGTTATACTTTGTTCTCAATCATTCTCCCCCTCAAATGATCTCCCATTAGTGTTTATTAAACACCTCTTCTAGTTTCCTTTTACCTTATGTGTGTAATGAAAAATTTAAAACAGCCACGTTGTGACTGATTTCATCTTGATTCCCTATAACTAAAGATTGCAAGTCCCATGAGAAGCATTTTAGACATTACTGTTATTAATTCCACTCAGATTTCTCTCACCTAGAGTGGGGGAACAAATGGACTGGGTATCTGGGACAGATATAATTTTCCCTCCTGAATGAAAGATACTCTAATGCATTGGCCAGTTGTGCCGTGAGCTGAGACTTAATTTTCCTGCTGACCTATTCAACTCATGGGATAAATTATTCTAAAGATGTGCACTTATCGGACCTCTATAAGCTAAATGAGATGCTTTAGAGGAGTTCATCTGCACCCCTTTAACGAATTTTTCAGCCTGGGAACATCTGACTATTAGCAGCCCCTGCTTCCTTTCTGGTGCTGTAAGTAAAATCTTGTTTTCAAAATGTAGTGCTGTGATTATGGGCCATCATCTTGTGATTAGGAAAGAGAAGATTTTTCTTTCAGTTTTATTTCAGGAACTCTCAAGATGAAGGCTCACATTAGATGTTGATCTCAAGAGCTTCAATGAGAACAATGTTAATGACATCCATATAACACACAGTGTCTGTAGATCATGTATTCAATAATTATTAAGATTCAAATGTAGGATTTAAGTTTTTATTGGAATCAAGAAAGGAAAATATCATTGTGACGTAATCATTCATCACAAGACAGATAGATTTCAAAGTGGGCCTAGAAACTGTTGGCACTGTGACGCGATACAGCTGACCCAGGGTTTAACAGCTAGGAAAAATGATGAGGTGATCAAATCCCGAAGCACAGCATTACAGACTCCTTAGCCACAGCTTGCACTGGAAACTCTACAGTGCACACTTGTGCCAGACAAAGTTTGAATTCCTTACCTTCCTCTTCATTGTTCTAATTTAACAGAACCACATATAGTGCTACTAATGTGATTATAGAGAAGAACTATTAATCGCCATGGTTGGTCCCTGCATGCATAACAACAAACAATGCTTTGAAGACAGGGGAGTCTGACATATAGCTGATTGGCACCAAAGGTAGAGCCATTTTAAGTGCAGGACCAGGAACTCCTTTGTGTTTATTTCCAAACCAAAAGCATCCAGTTTATTCACAAGACGAAAGTGAGTTAGAAGATTATCGAAAAGAAGAAATCCCTAATCTGTTGTGGTGTTGTGCTTCCTCACAGCAGTGTGTGTGTGTGTGTGTGTGTGTGTGTGTGTGTGTGTGTATGCTTGGAGAAGATTGAACATAGGAGGTGAAGGGAGGAAAACTCACAAAGACGCTTTGTGACCCAAAGAAATGGGTCAGGATGCACTAGGTTCACATCTTGGGTACTGAACTACTATGCAAAAGGTATCAGTTTCAAAGAGCCCAGAAATAGAGCAGAAAATAGTAGTGGCTAAAGAGGGCTTTGCTGATGTCCCTCTCTCTTCTCTATATTTCTTTTCATTTTCCTCTTTTGCATCTTTCTTTTGGCTTTGCAAACTTGTGAGAGGCTGAATTTAGAAGTAAATCTTACTATAGCATCATTTAAATAAGGGTGAAAGAAGGACTTTCTTATATTTGTTCACAGATTTAATCCAAAGTCTTCCCTGACTTCCAATCAATGAACATCACTGTGTTCCAAGCAAATGAAAATTTGTTTGCTATTTTTAAGTCTAACGAGATCTTTTTGTGGGTTGCAGGAGTTGGTTTTGACAGAGAAGCTAGTATACGCTGTTCTCTTGTTCATTCACAATCCGTCCTACAGCGGAGACGAAAATTGAGGAGAAGGAAAACCATCTCGGGGATTCCCAGAAGAGTTCAACAAGAAATAGGTATGGCATAAAAACTGTTCATGGTTTCTGTCTAGTGAAGGTGACAAGGAGAGGAAATAGGTGCCACTTTCAACTGCCTTCAACTATAGCATCCCTTAGAAATACTGAAAGTTTTAACTTGTAGTCATTTTAAGCTACTATGTATTTATTTTACATTCAGAAAGCCATTTGCCATTTTTTTTAAACTCTGTTCTTGAATATAAAGGCTTAACCTTAAAGATTCAAGCATTCCTGGTGAAATATATCTTGTCATTTCAAATGTTTCATTGAGATGGGAATATGAATAAATATTCCATACAATATTTTCGAAAACTGTAACTTCATATGAAGAAAAATGTACTTTTGTGCTATTAATTATTTTTCAAGTAACTTTTAAACATATTCAAATATGGAATCTTAAAAATATATCTTTGGGGATATTTAATTTTTCTGTTCAATGTATTTTATAATATTTATACTAATTTCAAAATATTATGGTAGCAACTCCATGTAAATAAGACTTTGATTTTTTTAATGAAGTCTATGAATTGTATTCCATTATGCTTGCATTTCAAAACACCAGCGAAAAGTAGTGGCCAGGGCTTTAGATTTTGTATTTCAGTTGTTTTTGGCTTTTGAATTTTGAAATCATGTTTCTTTTATGAAAGCAGTCACTTGTTGGAGCAAATTAATACAAAGAGAGATGATTCATTAAAAACAAAAAGTGTGTCTTCTCTCAATAAGTGTACATGATGCATGTGTGTGCACATATACAAATAGACATGTAGATAGAAACAGAGACAAATGAGGTACAGAAAGCATCCAAACTTTCTCCTAAATTTAGATACTAATCTTTTCTGTAGGAAAAAGTTTTAATACGGTAGCACACAGATTTATAAACAACCCTCAGAATGCCTGTTAATCTGCCAATCTATAATATCTTATGGTGTTTTCCATGTGCCCTAGATTCCGATGAATCACCCGTGGCCAGGGAAAGGAATGTGATTGTGCACACAAACCCAGACCCCTCCAACAGTGTCAATAGGAGGTCCGGAACCAGGGACTCTGAATGCCAAACTGAAGATATTCTGATTGCTGCCCCATCCAGAAGGAGAATCAGAGCTCAAAGGGGTCAAAGCATTGCAGCTTCCCTTTCTCATTCTGCTGGCAACATCTCTGCCCTGGCAGACAAAGGCGATAGCATGTTTACTCCTGTAGTGAGCAGCCGCACAAGATCTCGGAGCCTTCCTCGGGAGGGAAATAGAGGTGGAGATGCTGAACCCAAAGTTGCTGCTAAACCCTCAGCATATGAAGAAGGAGAGCCTTTTGTGGGTGAAAGAGCCCCTAATGATTGTAGTGAAGCTCCAAGCAGCCCAAGTGCACAGGAACACCAGCCTGCTTTGGGCCTGGCCTGCTCTCAGCATCATCACAGCCCCCAGCACAAGTTAAGTGAGAGGGGAAGGTCTCGTCTGTCCCGAATGGCGGCTGACTCTGGAAGCTGTGACATCTCCTCCAACTCAGACACCTTTGGAAGCCCCATCCATTGCATTTCCACAGCTAGTGTCCTCCTCAGCAGCCACATGGACCAGAAAGATGACCACCAGTCGTCCAGTGGTAATTGGAGTGGGAGCAGCTCCACATGCCCCTCCCAGACCTCAGAGACAATCCCTCCTGCAGCTTCTCCTCCCCTCACTGGCTCCTCGCACTGTGACTCGGAACTGTCACTGAACATTGCTCCAAATGCTAATGAAGACACCAGTGTCTTTGTGACAGAACAGTACAACGACCACTTGGATAAAGTAAGAGGCCACCGGACAAACTCCTTCACCTCCACTGTTGCAGATCTGCTGGATGACCCCAACAACAGCAATACAAGCGACAGTGAGTGGAATTATCTGCACCACCATCATGACGCATCCTGCCGCCAAGATTTTAGTCCTGAGCGTCCAAAGGCAGATAGCCTGGGCTGCCCAAGTTTCACAAGCATGGGCACCTATGACAGCTTTCTGGAAAAGTCTCCTTCAGACAAAGCAGATACTAGCTCTCATTTCTCAGTGGACACAGAAGGATACTATACCTCGATGCACTTTGACTGTGGTCTCAAAGGTAATAAGAGCTATGTCTGTCACTATGCAGGCCTGGGCCCAGAGAATGGTCAGGGTGTAGGAGTTCCTCCTGGTCTTCCGGACTGTTCCTGGCAAGACTACGTAGACCACAGGAGGCAGGGGAGACCAAGCATCTCTTTCAGGAAACCAAAGGCAAAGCCAACTCCACCTAAACGTAGCTCATCATTGAGAAAGTCTGATGAAAACACAGATATTTCTGAGAAGAAAGAACCAAAGATAAGCAGTGGTCAGCATCTGCCTCACAGTTCCAGGGAAATGAAGCTGCCTCTTGATTTCTCCAACACGCCTTCTCGAGTGGAAAATGCCAATCTGCCTGCAAAGCAGGACTCTCCTTGGGTAAACCAGAGTGAACACGGTGTTAAGGAACCTCAGTTGGATGCTACAGACGTTTCACCATTCAAAGATGAAGGTGCTGAATCAACTCATTATGCAGACCTCTGGCTTCTAAATGACTTGAAAACAAATGATCCTTACAGATCCTTATCTAATTCAAGCACTGCTACGGGTACCACAGTTATCGAATGCATCAAATCTCCAGAGAGCTCTGAATCCCAAACATCCCAGTCAGAATCAAGGGCCACCACCCCATCTCTTCCTTCCGTCGATAATGAATTTAAACTGGCTTCACCAGAAAAGCTGGCTGGCTTGGCATCTCCATCAAGTGGCTACTCAAGCCAGTCAGAAACACCAACCTCCTCTTTCCCAACAGCTTTCTTTTCAGGTCCATTGTCTCCTGGAGGTAGCAAAAGAAAACCTAAAGTCCCAGAAAGGAAATCCTCACTACAGCAACCGTCTTTAAAAGATGGAGCCCTGTCATTGAATAAGGATTTGGAACTTCCGATTATACCTCCTACCCATCTTGACCTAAGTGCTCTTCATAATGTTTTGAACAAACCATTCCACCACCGCCACCCGCTGCATGTTTTTACTCAGAAACAGAACACAGTCGGAGATATGCTGAGGTCAAACCCTCCACCGTCTCTTGCAATCACACCAACGGTCCTGAAATCTGTCAACCTTCGGTCTATTAGTAAGTCTGAGGAAGTTAAGCAAAAAGAGGGCAATAATACAGATCTCCCCAGCTTAGAAGAGAGTACTGCAACAGTTGCTTCTGCGGCTTCCTTATCTCCAGGTAAAACAAGGCCACACCCAGCAAGGAAATCAGTATCACGCCAGTACTCTGCTGAAGACACCCTCCTGTCCTTTTTAGATGCCTCTGCAGTGGAAATGGGGCCAGAGAAGCATCTAGAAAAGAACCCTACTTTTGATGTGAAGAGTCACTGCGATCCAGAAACTGTAACCTCAGCTAGTAACAATCCTCCAGATTCAAGTGTGATGAAAGACCAAATACAGATGGAAAGTGAGCTTATTCCAGAAAAGATACCAAGTAAGAACTGTGGCTATTCAAAAGGATTTCAGAGGGTGTCTGCTGCCCGCCCCAGTGATTTGGGCAGTAAAATGGTGCAGTACGGAGCTAGCCCAGATGGAGTCCCAAAACAAGGACAGAAGGCACCCTCTGGAGTTGGGGAAGAAGGTGTGAAACTGGAATCTGTGGATGGAATCACACTTCAAGCCAACCCACCAACTAGAGTAACAGACATAAGCAGTCAACATAAGCATCAACGTGCTGTGAGCCGTCACCACAACAAAGTGCCTGTGACCATCCGCCATGAGTCAGAGATGTCAACTATAAATTCATTCCCTGAGAAATGTTCTGAGCAGGAAAATATTGCTTCAGGTATTTCACCCAAAAGTGCCTCTGACAACAGCAGAGCAGAGGAGACCCAAGGAAGTATGGATGAGACTTCATTGAAAGGTCAGTTAATGATACCTTTGTTAGGGTGGAAATGTGTCCTATGGTGGTTCCTGCATTCCCTATAGTTCTCTATAGCCCTGAATGTCAGTTTACCTCTGCCATTTTTTTTATTTATTAAAACAATTTAGAAGAAGCCTATTGTTATTTAGGAACTAATATTTGACAGATATCTCTCTCATTTTAAATATCGTAGTTAAGGTACCTTCTATTTGGTTGAGCCTGGAGTCAGGGAAACAAGGTGGTGAGATGTATAGCTCCCTCTTAAAGATGTTTCTGTTCCTGTTTTAAGAATCATCACCGAGTGATGACTCCATCATTTCACCACTCAGTGAGGACTCCCAAGCTGAAGCTGAGGGTGTGTTTGTGTCTCCAAACAAACCTCGAACAACTGAGGATCTCTTCGCTGTCATTCACAGGTGAGAGAGTATCACCAATTTCCCAGAAACAAAAGGCACAGAGAAGAATTTGTTTCTTGAAGTGTCTCTCATTGAATGAAAATATGGGGAGGCATTTTGTACCCATAATACATACAACAAAACAAAAGCAATCAAGGAAGAAGTATCTTTCCAAATAACATTCATAGACTTGTGTGCATGTCTGAAAATATGAATCTAGATAGACAGCTATAGCTGGATGGACAGCCATATAAAGTTCAATTAAGAGAGCTCAGTAAGAATCACCGAAGGGGAAATACTGGGTGATTCCCCTGGGAAAGATATTCTGAAACAAATTTACCCGTGAAAACAATTCATTATTAAACGACTTGGAGTGAAAGCCCAAATTCAAGAATAACTTCTGTTGTACCTATTACATTTTATACTTATTTATATATGCAGTACTAGAAATCAAACCCAGGACCCCTCATACATGCTAGGAAAGCACTCTGCCACGGAGCTACACTCTTAGCCCTGGCTTTTAAGTAATCCCTCGAGTCTATAAAATATGCTCAAAGCTGTAATCTCACACTAGCTGATACAAACATATGTTGATCTGCCAGAACCATGTGAGCCCATGTCAGTTCGGAACAACTGAAAACAGCTCTCTTCTATTCTTTCTCTTTAAAACTTGAATTTCTTTCATGGTGCTGACTTTCATCTCTAAAATGAAAGGCCATATCCCATGAATAGTGGATGTTCTCTGGGTTGCTTTCCCAGAACATGCTTGTGCCTTTGCTGTCCAGGTACAGTTTCTCTTTTGTACCTTTATAACCTGTGCCCACATAATCATTATAATCAGTGGCCCATATTTGCAACAGTCCATTCCAGCTGTTGACCAGAGAAGCAGAGCCAGAACTCATCCTTGAAAGCAAACTCTTAGCCACTGAACCAAATGATGCTAAATGTGCCCTTTCCACGAACATGAGTCCCTTCTTCCACCTGGCCTTGGGGACTGAGACACAATTCCCAAAGGATAGAAGCCAGGGTTCATCTTCCCTTTTTACAGACTTACCGTTTGGGAAACAAACTCTTCGCAAGCAAGGTTTTTTTATTATTATTATTGATTTTTATTGAGCTCTACATTTTTCTCTCTGCTCCCCTCTCTGCCTCTCCCCTCCCTGCCTCTCCACTCCCCTTCAACCCTCTCCCAAGGTCCCCTTGCTCCCATTTTACTCGGGAGATCTTGTCTTTTCTACTTAGATCTATGTAAGTCTCTCTTAGGGTCCTCATTGTTGTTTAGGTCTTCTGGGATTATGATTTGTGGGCTGGTTTTCTTTGCTTTATATTTAAAAACCACCTATGAGTGAGTACATGTGATAATTGTCTTTCTGGATCTGGGTTACCTCACTCAAAATGATGTTCTCCAGCTCCATCCATTTTCTTGCCAAATTCAAGCTGTCGCAAGCCATTTTTCATCTCTCCTCCCGCCCCTCGAGCTTCTGCTTTTGAAAAGGGTTCTCTTTTCTGTTGGTGCTGTTCCATTTGGTTTTATTTTTCTCAAAGAAGCAGCTCTGCTCTTTCGCAACTGCATTTTCCTAAGCGGTCCATTAGCCTCTGTGTATGCCGTAAGCAGTCAAGCTTCCTCGCAAACAGGGTAAGAATCGCCAGTTTATGCTCTTCAACCAGTTGTTGTCTAAACGCCAATCATATTCCTCTAACCCTCACAATGTATCTTCAACCCAGGACAAATTATTATGCTATGTAAGTTAATGAACCCTCAGAGAACCATGTGGTGTGTCTGGAAGAGTGGGCAGAACTACCCATTTGTAGAATTAGAAAGATATTGAATCAGAATCCGGACAATGCCACTTTCCGTGCTGCCTTGAATAAGTTAAGCATCTGAACTTAACCTCACAGACTTGAGTCTCTTGATAAGAAATCATTTTGTGTCTAAAATACTATAGATGCTGAGAAGACCTGCTATATGAAAATTCTACCCTCGGGTGACACCAAGAACAGATATGTAAAACTATCAACCACAGGGCTTTCTCTGAGCACGGTCACGCTCCTCTGAAATCTGGGAAGGCAAAGCTCACAGTTTCCTTACCACACCAAGTTTTCTGTTGGTGAGAACACATTGCCACCAGAGTCAGGAATGACTGAGTTAGGCTGAAGACGCATTGAGTTTGGGCGCCCTTAATCCAAAATAAGATCAATAATTCCAGGATTGAAATAGAGGTTAGGTAGATTTAAGGAGTTTGGTAAGCTTAGATTTGTATTTGTGGAGGATTTGCCTATTTATTTCCATCCCAGTGACAAGAGTTATTTTCATATCTTGAGAGCTTAGGTTTTATAATATTTTAAGAGCTGCAGAGATGGTTTGAGTTTTCAATTCCTCACAAAGAGTTGGTTACTGCTTGATATACTGTTGCTGTCCCTGAGTAGCTAAGGATTACTGTATTTGTGTTCAAGAACAGATTGATTGATTTTCAAAGTCACTAAACTAACTTTCCATGTGCAGTGAATTAAAACGACTTAATTTGTAAAATGTAGGTTAGTCTGTAGCACGAATCTCCACTATTCATCACCAAGGCCCATCAGGTATCAAGCTAAGGCCAGTCTTGTCCCACCCATGCCTTTTCCACTTGCTGTACTTAGTATTATTTGGAAGCTTATTGTTGATATGAGAATATTCCTCTGTATTTTACAGAGAAAATGAGAAAAAGCAACAGTCTTGCCTCACATTGTAACCAGAAGTCAGCAGTTTCCCCCCCCAAACTCTAGGGGGGCAAGTAATGCTAATGCTTAGTATCCTACTATATAGGATGCTCTTTAAATATAATAGATATAGGAATCAGATGGCAAACTTATTGATTCATAAAAATGTATGTGGACTCAGATTTTTACCCCATTTTCTCTTTTCTTAAAAGATCCAAGAGGAAAGTACTTGGAAGGAAAGATTCTGGGGACATGTCTATTAGAAACAAATCCAGGGCTCCCCTTGGCAGCAGTAGCAGCAGTGCCAGTTCTGTCGCTTCACCTGGCAGCAATGTGACATCTGGGACTAGCCAGAGGTCTCCTGGTCTCATCTACCGAAATGCCAAAAAGTCCAACACATCCAACGAAGAATTTAAGCTACTGCTTCTCAAGAAAGGCAGTCGCTCTGATTCTAGTTACCGCATGTCTGCCGCCGAAATCCTAAAGAGCCCCATCGTGCCCAAGCCTCCTGGAGAGTTCACTTCAGAGTCCCCACAAAGCCCTGATGATACCCACCAGGGCACACCTGGGGCTGAAGCGCTGTCCCCTCTGTCCCCGTGCTCTCCACGAGTCATTGCAGAAGGGTTTTCCTCGAAAAACTTTGCCACCTCAGCATCATCCCGGGTTGGACGTTCCCGGGTCCCACCTGTGGCCAGCAGCAGCCGCTACAGTGTCCGCTGCAGGCTGTACAATACGCCAATGCAGGCCATCTCCGAGGGAGAGACTGAAAACTCTGACGGGAGCCCACATGATGACCGATCATCCCAGAGTTCCACATAGTTTGCCTGAGCCAAGCAGACCTCAGATGTACAACCCCTTACTGTTGAACGTACTGTGTGATACCGTAGAGGAACTAACTGGGAGAAGTAGCAACAGGGTGGGGGAATTGCATCGTTGCTTGGCCTTGAGCTTCTACATGTGTGCTGGAGAAACAGAAAGTGATTGAGTCGTTTTTTTTTTTATTAGTTTTCATGTTTTAAGTAGCAGTTCGGTCTGACGTGATTTTCTTTAGCATAGTTTGATTTACCCGATCTCATTCCTTGTGATAATAAAGAATACAAAAATATCTAACTTTCTTGAAACCTAAACAAGGTTTTCCCAGAGCTGCCTATTCTGAAAATAAAGCCCTCACTGTCATACTTTAAGAAGTTGAAATTACTCTGGAGGTTTGGTATTTTTTTACATTAAAATGAACTAAAGTGAAATTTAGAAGAAAGAACTACACATATGTAAATACCATATTTTTGATAAAAATGTGTAAATAGATTTATCAATGATGAGTGGACAAGTGGCCAATTATCTACCACACACCAACTGTTTATAGGACACACACAAAATATAGTAAATGTATTCTGTGAATACCATTTTCATATCAAATACCATATTTAAATGTCCACCAACATGATTTCTGAGTGATAAACCTCAAATATGAATTTAAAACTGGTGAAATAATGGAAATATTGAGGTCATGTACTGAATTGTGATTAATTTAAAATAACAAATTCAGACCTAATCATTGTTGTGACAAAGTGTAGCAGAAACAAGCTACTCTGAGTTTGTGGCTGTGACTTGCCATGCGGCAATTTGAACAGAATGAAATCAAGCATGCTTTTGATTTTTTTTAACCAGTGAGAGAAATCATCCTTCTCGATGCAAAGAACCCTCCTTCCCAATAGCATTAAACAGTGTCCTTTAGAGTCTAATTTTTTTTTCAATGGATTGCTTTAAGAAGAATGAGTAGAGAAACCAGTAGTTAATTTTAGGTCATGTTTTATATGAGGCTACTGGGGACAAACAGTCATACTTTAATGACTATACTCGTTAAGCTTCTTAATTAGCTCCACGTTCTTAAGCTAACAGTGATCAAACCTAAGCATGCCACAGAGCTATTGAATTCTCAGTAAGCACCTGCCCTGCGATAAGTTTTCGGTGAAGCTTTTTCTCTGTGCTGATGAGATTCTTGCTACCTAAAACTTAACAGAAGTGACACTGTGAACAATGTCGTTGGGGAATGAGTATGTGTATATGCATTATTTATATTCACTCTTCACCTGGGCATGGGGAGCAGTTCTGGTTCACAATGCTACATACAGCGAATTTTTTGTCTGGTTTTACTAGAACTGCTTGATGGCAAAAGGGGAGGGTGGCGGGTGGGAAAGGAAACGTCAGGGCAAGCGCCCTGATAAAATGAAGGCAGGGAAACAAGCTGAATTACTTGAAATTACTTGAATTTTCTTGTCTTAAAACTGAAAAAAAAGTATAGTAACAAGTTGAGATCTGCAAGTGGTTCTCACACCTCTGATTTTAACATGAACTGATACTAATGTTTAAAATCATATGTCAGAAATATAAGCACCTATGTACTTAGAATAGGTTTTGAATGGGAGCAGTAGAAATTAGAACTAAGGAGGGATATGATCTGTGAAAGACAATGACAGAGCACACCGGGGTTACCACGCAAATGATAAGCAGCTGGCTTTATGCGTATGCAAGTGGTATTTGAGAGAGTAAGATGTATGAAAGGATTAACTCATGATAAATGAAGGAGAAAGTATGGTCTAAGAAGACACTGTCTTTCAATAGAAATTCGTTATATTTACAGATTAAGAATTAAAGAATCTGTTGTTGGTGTTTTGTTTGTTGGGGGGAAATGTCTGGCTTCTTCTATTATTTGTTTTTACTACCAAATTGTGTTAGTTAATTTCTTGTCATTCTTGTATGTAAAATGGGTGTTGGGGTGGAGGGGTAGAGGAGGAGACTGAGAACTGGGGGAGAGAGAGAGAGAGAGAGAGAGAGAGAGAGAGAGAGAGAGAGAGAGAGAGAGAGCGCGCAAGTGTGTGCTGGGGATAGATAAACTACCTGGTAAAGGGTTTGAACATATACAAAGTGTTAAAATTTTGTTAAAAGAAAATGTTGGGGATTGAAAGAAATTTGACCATCATTTACCATTGGAACATGTAACTCATTAAAAAACAAAAAACAAAAACAAGCAACACATACACACACACACACACACATACACAACCAGCATGGTTTGACATCGTGTGGGGTCATGAACAAATCTGTCTCATGCTTTGAAAGTACACTCCACAAAATTTTAAAAAAATGAAAGTTTTTAGACAAATGTGATAAGGAACTATCATTTTCAGTCACAATAGGCGATCATTTGTAATTTTCATAAAAGCAGTTCGTTTGCAGTATGGCTTTTGTGCAGGTAGGGGGTTTTATAGTGTGAAGAAAGGTTTGTGGGTTTTAAAAGTGATTCTAAATCTTGAATAGAAAAACATAAATTGGCTTTAATAAAAATGTCACCTTTTATTCTTGACATTAATTTAAGTAATCATATCATATATTTTTAAAATACATATTTGACTTGAATAGTGAGGCAATAAGGTACCGTCGATGTGATGATCACAGAACCACCCTTATAATATAGTTTTACTTATTTTGTTTACTCTAAAAATCTATATCAGAGTTTCTCTATTTTGTATTTCATAGATTTAAAGAAATCCCAAATAAAGACGGATTTTTAGATTCACTGTGGACAAGAATATTGAATAAGAAAGTTTTAAAAGCAAGGAAATCCTTAAAAATTAGTCTTCACAGCTTTATAATATACTAAACAAGACCAAGATGTAGGGCTGTCTTTAACATCACTGTCAGCTTGAAGCAGGGTACACACATTAGGTATTGTTTAAAACAAACAAACAAACAAACAAACAAAGAACAAAACCAGTTGAAACTTCTGTTGTTTGCACTGATGCTATTTTTTCTTCTTCTGCGTTTATCCAACATGTTTATGTTGTGGGGGGGAATTCTGTTTTACTTTCTTGCTTTTCTGGTGATTCTGGTTTGATTTTGCTTGTTTTGTTTTTGGCTCAGTAGAGGACATGGACTAGTAGCAAACAAAATACACCGTTTGCTCTTGCCAGTGAGTACAATCTCTTTAGTGGCGGATGCTGACAGGATAAGACAGTAACAAAGCTTGAATTCTGAAGGTTATGGTGTTACTCTTTTGGTACTAGAACCAGTTCGTGCTGGCCGAAAAGACAATGGTTTTTGGACTTGCATCCATTTTGTATTTTTGTAACATTTGTAAATATGAACTTTTTAAATTGTTGCAAAGATGGTTTCTTTTGTAAAATGTTTTCAACGTTTACATTCAATCCAAGCCTTTGTATATTTTAGAGCTGTGCAACGCTTTAAGTCTTGTATTTATTTTTAGTAAAAACGGTGACAGTTTCATTGTGAACCCCTCTCAAAAAATGTATCACAACAGTTTGAGTCCCTAGAAAGTGTGTATAGAGACTGCAAATAAACGTGACTGCAATTAAAGAGCTGGGTTTTCTCTTTATTGTTATGTAACTATAGTTTGGAGGTTTCACAAGCAGGAAGTGTTTTATAGGCACCCAGATATAAAAGAAGGGTTTATTAGCAGAAAGACATGCTATCTATAACAAACACTAATCTAGTTTCATTTTTAATAGGGAACAACATATGTTCAATACTCAAGCTACTTTGTGGTTCCTTTCTATACTTGATGAAGGTTTGTGACTTTATTTTGAAACACTTGACTACTTTGTTTCAAAGTTTATTATACTTGTACATCCAAAAGCATATATATATATATATATGTGTGTGTGTGTGTGTGTGTGTGTGTGTGTGTGTGTGTGTGTGTGGTAAATTGCTACTAGTTAATGTCACATCAACTTTATTATATAGCAAAACTCCTGTCTCAAACACTATGTGCTTTGAGCACACTAATGTGTATACTTCCCAAGATAAGCCCATTTTATACTGGACAACACTCAACACGACTATGATTTAGCTTGCACGATTAAGTAAGTGTTGGTCATGATGTTTAAATCCAACAACTATGACACTGGAATATGTTAATTTCATACTGCAGTCTGTGCTTATTGGAGACTGGAAATAACGCTACTAGTGTTCCCAGGCGATCCAAAAAAGGATGTGTTGTTAAGACCCCAGCCCCTCTGCTCATTCAAGTTTTAGCACTGTGTACCCCCGGAGCCCAGTCATCTTGGACATCTCTAGTGGATTCCAGGAGGTGTAAAACGGTATATGTTTGTATGTTAATAGTAACATGCTTTAATAACCAAACGGAAATGATTGCCAATGAAAATGCTCGCCGCACACTTAGGAAGCTGGCCCTTTGAATCACTTTTGGGGCTAGAAGTTGTACTAGCTAGCCCAGGCCCCAGTGTCTCAACAACAACAACAACAAAAAAAAAAACCCTGCAACAGCGCTCTAGGGGCTGCTTGTCCGCCAATTGCCTCAGCTACAGTAAGTGTAGGATCAGAGGCCCAGCTTCGGACCCTCGAAGCCAGAGGTCTTGCCTCTCAGTAGGCAGAAAGGCCCTCTCTACTGAAAACCTTCCCTTTCCATGCCCTATCTCCGTCTAAAGTGTGAAAAATCTCCCGGTCTATACACCCTTTTGATCATTCATGGGATTTGCTGGCAATTGTTCAGCCATACAAGCAGTGAACACGCACCGCTTTACGGTCAGGCACTTTGCAGTGCTGAGCTTTGCGACATGCCGCGCGACAGGCGCACCTGGTTTCCGGCACGCGGACCGTTAAAAGGCGCCAACAGCCCTCGAAGGTCGTTTTCCAGCTGCCAGACGTCGAGAGGGTTGCGTAGCGGCCTGCCGGCGGGTTTCTGAAGGCTGGTGTGGCATCAAAAATGTAAGTTATGGATATTTTAGCCCTCTCTTTAACCTTTTTTTTTGTCATGGGTGTGTGTGTGAGAGTGTGTGTGTACTAATGGGTAAAACAGCCATCTGAAGTATTTTGCCTTCGGGGTGAGGAGATACGTTTGGCGAATCTGTCTTTGACGCCTCAAATGACGAAAGCTCTGTAGCTGGATGATTTTTCAGTAATTTTTATGTCTCCAGGCTACCAGTGGCCTTGGTGGTTAGCCGCTTTTTGGTTAACAGTAAAACCTTACCATTTTATAGTAAATATGTTAGTAGGAAGCAGAGAGGTGTTGAGGACGCCTTCTAGAGTGTTGTGTTTATCGTTAGCTTAAGCATCCAGCGGGCAGACATGGCATCCCGGAACAACTGTAAAATGTCTGGATCCCTGTAAGGCCCAGTAGTTTCCGGATATGCTTCTGGGGCTGGCTGAGTGCTGTGTGCTCCTTTGGTTGTTTTTTATTATTATTATTATTATTATTATTATTATTTGTTTTTTTAAAGGCTCTAATCTGTTAGGAATCATTTGGCTTTCTTCTCTCCTGATTCTCTCTGAATCCAGGTTACTGTTGTAATTTGCCATGTATGTTCTTAGAGTTGAAGGATGATTTCAGCCCTTCAGTCAGTGTGACCTATATTTAATGGGATACATTGATGGGATATAGTTTTCCCAATTTGGACTGTTTTAGTATAACATGAAAGACCTAGATGTTACAAATTGCATTTTGTGTTTTTAATAAAGAAGTCTTGGAATAAAAGTTTGTTTTCCTACATCCAAGTATTTGTGATGTATTCCATATGGAATAAGTTGATGGCAAGGGACTCCTCAATTTAGTTGTGTGGGGTTTATAACTTAGAAAAATCTCACTGCCTTGATTTGCCTTTTGTGTTTTAAAGAATTATTTGGAGAAAATGTACTTTTTAGTCATCTTAATAATTGTTAGCTAGGCCTTATGGGATAAGTTGATGGCAGGTGACTCTGCAGTTTAATTTGTTTGGGTCTTTTATAACTTGGAGATATCTACCTGGTTGGTTTCCTTCATGTATCTTTAAGAAGTCATTGAGTAGAACATGGTTTTAAGCCATCCTACCCACTGTGATCTATGTCTTATGGGATCAACTGGTGGCCTTTGACTCCCCCCCCCCCCCCAATTTGGTGTCTATTTGCAGATTTTTGAAACTTGAAATTTATGTATCTGGCTTTTGTGATTTGCCTTGTGGGTTCTTAAGAAATTTTATGGTAAAAAATTATTTTTTAAGCATCCTTTTCTCTGTGAGCTCTGCCTTATGGGATAAGTTGATAGCAGGTGGATGGCATGGCATGGATTTTGACTTTTTGGGTTTTTCTTTGTTTTGTTTTTGTTTTTTTACTTAGGAAGATCTTGCTGTTGTGAATTGCTGTCCTTTAAGAAGTCTTAGGTAAAAGGTAGACTTTAGCCATCCTAATTATTGTCAACTATACTTAATGAGATATGTTCATACAGATCACTCTTCTAATTTGGCATTATTTGGAGTTTCCTGTCTTAGAAATTTCTGGCTGCTGTGATTTGGCTTTTGTGTTTTTATGAATTGTTAATCTAAAAGGTTGTTTTGAGCCATGTTTATTAAACATTGTGAGCTATGCCTTATGGGATGTGTTGTTGGCACATGACTCTCCTAATTTGGGCTGTTTAGGGTTTTATAACTTGGAGTTATCCTGATGCTTTGATTTACCTTGTGTGTTTTTAAGAAGTCATAGGGTAAAAATAATTTGATACTATCTGATACTTGTTTTGTTCTGATTCAAGATGTAGAGCCAACATTGTATTATGTTTTCAAACAACTGGCTGACTCCAACAGTCATCTGTAGTTGGGCTATTTAGAAAGTACTAAAGGATTTTCAAATGTGTCAGTCTTTTTCTAACTTTCTACTTTATTATTTTGTTTTCTAGGAATTTTTCTTCCAAAAGTACTTGTACCAATGCAACACTGTTCTGCCACGTTCATTTTAAGAGTAGAACTTTAGAAGTAATTTTATGGTTTATTCACAAGTTAGAACTCGAAGAAATTGTTAAAGTGACAATAGTGTTAGCTTGGAAAGGCCTCTCCTACCATAGGCTACTTCTGCCTGATTTTGAGCTTTCTGAGTTGAATTGTATACCATGTTATCTTCATGTCTGGCTTCTTTTACTCAAGGTTGGGGTTGTGAATTTCATCCTTGTTGGCAACAGCAGTAAGTAGTTTATTTTCATTGTGAGGTTTTCTTTGTTTGGCTGTAGATACAGGTTAATTACTCACAGCTCATGTCAATCTTAGAGTCAGGATATCCTAAACAAAAATAAAATGTAGTAGAAATTATAGGTCAAATTGAGATGCATTACTATAGTGATATTTCATTTGTATTTTAATAATAAATAAAGCTCGCCTGAAGGTCAGAGAGTAAAGCAACCACACTGGTCAGCCTTACAGACCAGGCAGTGGTGACACACATGCCTTTAAAGCCAGTAGCCACACCCATAGAAACTGGGTGGTAGTGGTGCATGCCTTTAATCCCAACCCTAGAAAGGAATATAAGATGGGAGGAGACAGCTCTCAGACAAAGTCTCATTCTGAGATTTCTGGAGGCAGGATTACCATTTCAAACTGAGGTAGAAGTAAGAGACAGTGGCTGGCTGTTTGGCTTTTCTGACCTTCAGGTTGAACCACAATATCTATCTATGGGGTTTTATTAATCATGTTGCATATTACAGTTTGAAGATTTTATGCAACATTGGTCTGCATTTGTCTAACTTGAGAGTTAGCTCTCCCATCTTTTAATCTCCCTTTTAATTTCGTCCTTAGGGACTCTGGTTACTAGTCTCCCCACAGCAGATTAAAGGAGAACAGGAAAGGGATGAAACCCTGGTCCCTTTATTATGCCTTTCCCTGTTGCTCTGTCTCAGGGTGAATAAAATGAATTACCTTTTGCACTAGGGTGTCCCTCTAGTAACTTTGCATCAGGAATTCAAGTTAGACCTCTGATTGCAGACATGCCTGGTTCTGGTTCCATATTGAGTGACTCAGGGCTATAATCCAGCCTTGAAAATTCTAGAATTTATTTTTATCTCATATTTCACATGCATTTCTTTATTTGGGTTTAATGTTAAAGTCTAACTCATAAAGCAGTTATAATTTTGGAGCTGCGGTGGGCCCTGGAGATGTGAGCCTCAGAAGTGTTTACAGGGCAGGTGAGGAGGTGGAGCCTCCTTGGTTGACTCTCCTCACATTGCAGCAGCATCCCAACAGCAGGAGCAGTTCAGAAGCAGAAGCATCACCACCAGGAGCAGTTCAGTAGCCGCAGCACCTCCACCAGCAGCAGTTCAGTAGCCGCAGCACCTCCACCAGCAGCAGCAGCACTAATAGAGACACCAGAGATGGAGACTTGAAGTGACAGCAGCAGCAGCAGCAGCAGTAGCAGCGGTGTCTGAGATAGCAGCGGAGATAGTAGTGGCCAGACAGTAGTGGCCATAGCATTGGTGTTAAGGGTAGCAGTGGAAGCTGCCTTTAGATCAGAACAGATTATTGGGGCAGTATGGGAGCATTCTGTCTCCCTAAGCAAAAACCCCTTTGAGCTCCTTGACATAAGTGTTAGCGGTATATTCTCTTGTTTGGTGGCTTTTAGTGCTCATTTTGTAGTTTGGAAGCAACTGTTCACAGACTGCACTTTCTTTAAACTTCATTCATTGTGAGCTCCCAGTCATTGCTCTTCTATGCATTAAGATTTATTCTAGTGCTGGAAATGTAGCTTAGCAATAAGGCACTGACCTAGCATGGATAAGATCCTAGGTTCCACCCTCAGCCCTGTAAAGCAACCCATGTTAAGCTGATGTAGATAGTAGGTACATGAAGTAGCATTTTTATGCATTTCTTTTCAGGAGTAGAAGGTTTGCCTCTTAGATGACTGAACAGTTTCACAAGTATACCTTCCAGCAAGTCTAACCTGTTGCACAGCAGTGATGGCTGCCTCCAAAGAAATGGCTGTGGTTTGTATTTTAAATTGATCATCTCTGTTCTTTTCCTGGTGTTGTAGTTTTGCTAAACTGAGTTAAATTAAATAAAGTGAAATGTATTAGGTAATAAGTGCAGTTTTGACAATGCTCTATAAAATTTCTATGAGCACTTGTGTATAAATTTAAGAACATACACTTAACATTTCTTCTGGGTACTCTGAAATTGAACTGCAAACAAGTAGAGTCTATATAAAACTCAACTTTATAAGAATTTGACAAACATCTTTGCAAATTGGTTTGCCTTTTAAAAATTTCTGTCATATTCTGAGTTTCTTAATCTTTGAAGTTGAACACAAATGGAAATTATTAAACTATATTTAATCTTGCATAGCAGTGAACACATTTCTTTAGTCACATAACAACACACATATTAATGCCATTGAAGTAATCTAGGCAGCTTTCAACTTATATCAACTGCTATGCTTTTCATCATTGGAGACAATGCTCACTGTCAATTATTGAAAGTCATTGTGGAAACTATTTACTTGAAAGAACAAGCTACCATGTGAAGGTAAACTACTATATCTTTGTAAGGAATGTTATATAACACAAGTGTGTGTTAATTTAGTAACCTAATCAGTAGAAGGCTAACCACATGCAGAGCTACCAAGTCTGTTTACTTTAAAATCTCCTCACCTCATTTCTTAGAATAATTATATTGTGGAAATGTAGCAGTTATTTATGGTAACTTCTTTTTTTATTTAAACAACATTTTAAGGTGTTTTAGAAATTAATTTAGTAAGAGGAAGATGTGTTTGACTGTTTCCTAGTTTGACCACATGGTGGCAATGTTGCATTATTTAGGAATCAAAACCAGGGCAATGCTCTGATCATGGTCAGTTTGTGTTATGATTGTTGGGGTTTTTGTTTGTTTTTGGTTTTTTTGGCTTTGAAAGCATTTTTAACACTGAGGATTAATGTCTCTACCCTAAAGTAAGAAGGTGTTAAACTCAGTGGAAAAGGGGGCTCTGGTGTAGCTAGATTAATGAGAGCAAGTATACTTTTTCTCTTGTTTTCGTGAAACAAGGTCCTTGACCCACCCAGGCTGCCCTTGAGCTCATCACCCACTTGCCTTAGTCACACGTACTTTTCTACATAGGCATGGTATTTAAAACATAGGTCCTTTGATAACACAACATGTTTTCAAAATTTCTGAGAAGTGAAATTAAAGTCCTCAGCTTTCTTTTTGCTATTTTATATTTTCTTTTAATTTGCTAAGAAATTTTTATCCTATACAAATATGAATGCCTCCTTAGGATGGTAATGATAATATGTTTTATAAGTATGTACCAAAGATTATACATTTCAGTTATGTAAGTAATATTAAGCAACTGGTTGTACAGTATGTCAGTGTTTACCATTTTAATGAGAAAAGTTTAAATCTCAACGACTTTATGGAGTTTCTCTAAACTGACACTCAAGGACATACTCTATCCTGAATCTCTTTAGACTGTGAAATCTTAGCCATTTTGCATGCTCCCTTTTCTTATCTATTAGGACATTCTGAGCAACTTTTTACTGGAGTTCTAAACCTAGATCCTTCTGGTAAAGTCTTTTGTTTCTCTTTTACTTGGCTGGCAATTATTTCCATTCCTTGTAGTGTTAATTTTTATTTCATCTCTGATTTAATTAAGGCTTTTGAAATATTGGTAAAAATTAAAAAAAAAACTTATATAGATAAGTATATGGTATGGTCACTATTTGATGTGACTCTTTCTGAAATAAAGCATTAACTACTTGTGGTATAAAAACTATTTTAGAAAGAACCTCAGCCATCTGAAATTCGTGAAATTGAAGAACCGAAAACCATTGTGGATATCATGAACCATATCCAGGTGTGACAACTTCTCTTTTCAGTGTGTTTTTCTAGAATGTTAAATTGTAAACATTTATTAACTTTACATGAGGGTAAAGTGTATAATTAATTGAAATTTTGCCATATCATATTTCTTGTGATTATTCACCTCATTGTGATTATTTTGACAATTTCTACGTAGAATAATATTTTCAGGTGAAAATTTGAAATATCGGTATGTGTATTTTAGAACATTAAAAACATCATTTATCAGGTTTATGTTTTTTCCATCTATGTTGTTTAGTATTAATTTCCACTACACAACTCTTAAAGGAAATGGAAGATGTGATTCACTTTTAATATGTGTCTAATTAATTACCTAATATCACAGCTGAAATGAAAGGACAGCCTACTCATGTCTTACAATGAATTTATCTCATATAATTTTGAGGAGAAATCATAAAAATAAACTCGTGGATAGGGACTGATAGAAGTATCTAATTACTGTGGATTTTGTGAGCTGTATACCCCAGAGGCAATGGAAGAGTTTAAATAAATGATTCTTGTCCCATGAGGTTTACAGAATAGACTGAACTAACGTAGTTTGAAAAGTAAGAGTTTATGTGTGTCTTACCTTTTAGACTGACACTAGTGAGGACAGAAGCCATGCTCACAGGCCTTGGTCTTAAGATTGTGCAGGAGCAGGGGTGGGTGGATAAGGCTGCCTGACCTGCAGTGCCCAAATCTTGGCAAACCTGAAGCCTAGGGTGTAGTGTTCAGCCAAGGGATATGGCATTGCGGATGAACAGTGCTTTGGATCCCAAGCTGTGTTCCTTAGGGGTCCTTGAGAATCCTGTCACATTGCTGAGTGTGCTGATATGCATGCACTCCTTACACGTGTAGGAGATGATAACAATAACAATATGCAATCTCAGAGGCAGGAGGATTGCCACAAGTTCAAGGCCAACCAACCTGGTCTATATAGTTAGTTTAAGGCCAGCCAAGGCTCCACAGTGAAACCCTGTCTCAAAAAATAAAAACATAGAAGCAAAGGAGTCTTTTAATATTTGGTGAAAGTGTATTGTTTTTACTATCTTTTGGGGATTATAATATAATTAAAACATTTCTCCCTCCTCTTTCCTACCTCCAAACCCTCCCATAGACCTCTCCTTGCTCTCTTTCAAATTCATGACCTTTCTTATCAATTGCTATTGCATGCATATGTTTATGTATACATATATCCATATATGTGTGTTGTATTCCTAAATACACCCTGCTCAGCCTGTACAGTGTTATTTGTATGCATGTTTTCAGTGCTGACCATTTGGCACTAGATAACCATTTGTTGTGCTCTTCCCTGGGGAAGACCATTGCTCTCACTCTTGGTATTTCTTAATTTCCTATTTTTCTTTGTGCAGAGTTGAGGTCTTGTGGGCTTCCCCTGTCCACTTTGGCATGTTTATTGGTATCCTTCTTGTTCAGATGATGTTTAGATAGTCATGTTGGTGAGATGTTATGGGTCTACACCATAACATCTGGCATCACTAGGAGGCATGGTATCACAGAAAACCCCTGATTCTCTGGCTCTTAAAATCTTTCTGCCTCATTTTCCACAATGTTCCCTGAGCCTTAGGCACAGGAGTTCTTTTATACGTGTATTCATTGGGACTGGGCTTCCAGAGCACATTTTGAGAATCACTTTGCTTGCAGTTCTCTCAAGATAAGATGAGCATTTCTCCAGGACAGGGTTTTTTTTTGGGGGGGGGGGGGTTGTTGTTTCTTTGCTTGCTTGCTTTTCATGGTTTTTTAAAATTTATGATTCCAGCACCTAGCAAAGAAGTTCTGACAGGAGGAAGGCATTCATCCTTGAATGAAGGAATGTTTATGGTATTTTATAAATGTATTCTCTGAAACTTTTGAGCATTTCAAGAAAACCCGTCAGCATGTCATCAGTGGTGTTCCTCATTGGTATGGCATATAAGGTGTACTCAGTGCCATTGTGAGACCAACACCAGATGCTTAATTTTTAGAATACTTTGGAGCCCTACATTACCTATGTTTTATTTGGCTCTATAGTCTTCTCAGAGTGGAACACTCACTATTTGTTCACAAGCTGTGGTGTGGACGCTGACTCTTAGGGTTACCAGATTTGAATGCTTGTCTCCTATGTGAGCGCCCTCTTCAGTGGGAAGCACTGCAGTACACACAGGTGGGAAGTTGTCAGGAGTTGTGATGCACTCACTTTCTGGCACTGAAGAAACTTCCACATGTGCATGAATCAGCTACTGCAGTGGCAGGTGGAGGAGACAGTATCTCAGCCATTGTCCTGTGGCCCTTAAAACCAGGCCTCTAATAAAAACACAATGGAGAACTTCCATTGTGTCTAGAAATTAGCTCTTTGCTTTATGTATTTTGAAACAGCAACTACTAATGCCTTTTATTATAACAGGCTATCTCTAAAGCTATTCAAAGTCTGGAAAAGAAGTTTGATGACATGAATAACAAAGTAACGAAGATTTATTACTCTCGTTCCAGATCCTTTTGGCATTACCCTGTAAGTGTACAAAAACATTACCACAACTTTGATAAATATATTCTGTCTAAAGATGCCAGTCAGTTCAAGTGATAGAGTTAGTAAATGTGGGCTTATCAAGGTTTATCTGTACTTCCTGGAGGAGCAGATGAGGACTGCAACTCTTTTTGAAAGAATAATCAAGTTCAGGATTAATGAATATAGAGCAATGAACATCTTAAAAATATATATATTTAAAATACATTTTAAATATACATTTTAAATGTACTTATAAAATATACATCAAATTAAATGTAGGTCAGAAGAGAAAGAAAAATCATGTGATCAAAAGACAACACTATTTTTCCAATGTAAAATATTGTTGCATGGAAACCTTAATGTCCTGACTACTCTTTTTATTTCTCTTTTTATTATGAAGCCTTTAAAGTCAGTAGTTAGAAGATACAATTACCTGTCATCTAAAAGACTTAAACTCATGAAAGAGAGCCGAGTAGATCAGGAAGACACTTACTCCTTTCCTCAAAGTTACAGTCCAACTTCACCAGTCCGCAGAAGGGATGAAGAGAGCCTTGATATAGAGAACGATGAGATTATAGATTACACCCGGACGTACCAGTACTCTGATTCTGTTGACAACGCCCAGATGTTCCAGTACCCTGATTCTATTGACAATGCCCAGACGTACCAGTACTCTGATTCTATTGGCAACGCCCAGACGTACCAGTACTCTGATTCTATTGGCAACGCCCAGACCTTCCAGTATGCCGATTCTATCGACAATGCCGAAAGTATCCAGAACACTAAGAATGATGCTGTTTTCCATTATGAAGATTCCCAGAGAGTGGTGTGTATCAGTTCATCAGAGAGTGACTTTCAAGCATCTCCACTGAGTCCTATATATACTGCCCAAAACTACCAACAGTATTGCCGATTTAAAAAATCTCCTGGCTCTTCTACAATGACCCACTACAGTGACTTGGAAAATCCCAACTTGGACACCACCACTTCTTCCACTTCAACAATGATGAAAGAAAGCACCCTACCTCAAGGGGAGCTCATCCCCATCCAGAATCCTGAAATGAAGCGATTGGCCTTACTGGAGGCCCAGAGTACACCTGTGATTGATCCTAATACTTTTGGTGAGTTTGGAATGGTACCAGTGATTAACATCCTTCTTGTTTCCTATTTTGATGATTGGTTTGTAATTATATGTAAAATGGTGGGTGTTTATTGAGAAGTATTATGGGTACGGCAGTGAGTTAATCAACTAAAATGGATTGTCTCTGGTGGTCTTCATAATGACACCATTGTGATTATAAAATCTATTTTCTTTGTCTTTCCCATATTAAATGCCCAACATGATAATAAGGTGCTAAGAAAGAAAGGACATACTTTTGGATAATTCACAAACAGAAAAAATGAAATTTCTGTTGATTCTCTTTGGTTAGAAAAAAGATCCTCCCAGCAAATGACCAAGCGCCCTTCATTTGTCATCATACATCAATTTTAGGAAGTCAAACATTCTGCTGAAGGTAATATTTGGGCACAGAGAAGTTTCCATGCAACTTAGTGAATAGTACAGCAAAACCTGCTGAGATATGAGCACTTACATTGTTTCATGTATCATTTCTTTATTAAAATATTCAACCAAAACATTTATTGCTATTCAATTAAACATGAAATAATTGCATAAAATGTCAAAATCACTACTGATTGAACTCATCAGGAAATATTTTTAAGTTCAAATTTACATTTAAACTACAAGAGATGTGAATATAAAAATTGCGATATTGGATTTAAGAGACAGATTTGCTTCAAAGAACTTATCTTGTTACCTAAGATAACTAAGGTTATTGAAATTAGTTGATATAACCAAAAAATAAGCAGTTTTAAAGTGTAAACTTTAGGGATTCCCACCGCATTTATTTATTTATTTATTTATTTATTTATTTATTTATTTATTTATTTTGGTTTTTCGAGACAGGGTTTCTCTGTAGCTTTGGAGCCTGTCCTGGAACTAGCTCTTGTAGACCAGGCTGGTCTCGAACTCACAGAGATCCGCATGCCTCTGCCTCCCGAGTGCTGGAATTAAAGGCGTGCGCCACCACCGCCCGGCTCCCACCGCATTTAGTACAATAAATTAATTTAGAGAAAGTGACATTTGAGAGAGATTTTCAAGAAATACAATGAAACCCTTAAAGTAAGAGAGTACTGAGTTAGCTCAGTTTATCTCAATTTAATTCAAGTATCACCTTTTCCTGTACTTGCTTGTGACCTAAGAGGCCTTGGATTGCTACACGTGTTTCATGAACATCAAAGCTTTGTACTTTCTAGTGTAAAGCTGTTCTGCTCTTTGGGGAGGTTCAGTGATACACTTTGTGCAGCACTCCACAGATCATCTTCGTTAAGGCTCTCATGAGATTTTACAGTTGGAATCTTAAGTCCTTAATTAGGTACTGAAGAGAAGGTTTCAGGAGTGAGACCATTACTTTTACCTAACGTCTCTTCTTTTCAAGGTGCTGATCGGGCTTTTAAAAATGTTTCCCCCACTCATTGTTAACTGCAGGTTTGTCATCCAAATGTACCAAAGCTGTTGTGAGAGACCTTGGAAAGCCTTTAAACTGGTCTGTGAATGACGTGATAACATTTCTGAACCGTTTAGATCCTCCGTTGGCAGATCAACTCTACGCCACCATCAGAGAACATGTAATGTATTTTTAAATTCAGTTTTCCGGCTACCCTAATGGCATTGAATGACCTCTGAGCATTTTCAGTTGGATACCGATGCACCAACTGAGATGGTAGGGGAACCCTATCATCTGATTTAATTTTTGTTTGTAAAAGGTTGTCTTGTTCATCCTTCTGTGCTTAAATGTTAGGTTAATTGTCTCTTCTTTATATGGGTAGCTAAATTTCTAATACACTAAATAGCCTCAAGTCCGGTAGTTTAAGGTTACAAGTCTTAGGCAGACCTCTCTCCTTGCAAGGACAAATTCTCCCCATACTAGGGACTATAAGTAAGAGGAGTTTACCCAGAGTGCATACGGGAGTAGCCTTCTTGTTATGATATTCAGAAACTAATTCCAGATGACCAGTTCTGTTTACCTTATGTGACTATTGACAACTGTTATTCTGATGACAATTTACAAAGTGATATCATGGTTAAATTCTACCTTTCCTAGTATTTTCTTAAGTCTTTTTCTTTGGTAACTTAAAATTTTGATTGCAGAGGTCTTTTAATTTCTTGGCTTGGTTTATTCCCAGGTACCTTAAAAAATATTGTGAATACTTTTTTGTTTTTGTTTTTCTCTAATTCCTTTAATTCCTTCCTTGGCAAGATTTGTTATTAATACATAGAAAAGCTACTGCTTTTTTAAAAAAATGAGAATACAGGCTGCTTTTATTCTGATTTGAGAATTTTTCTACATATCTTCACTACTTTTGGTTCTTAAACTCTTTTTGTCAACTCTTTCAAGATGATTTCTGAGCCTTGGGTGATAGGGTGGCTGCAAGGGGGGAATCTGCATGTGGATGAGTTGTGGGTCTCTTTATAGATCACCATGTCCTGGAAAAAAACTTTTCTGTTGAGGATCAAGGGATATATATATATATATATATATATATATATATATATATATATATATCATATGTGAGCATGTGAACTAAGGAGGCAGTTTATTACTATGTTAATTTTGAATAATAATAATAATAAAGTTCTCCCCTAGATCCTATGAACTATCCAGCCATAAGATTTTAGATGAAATTCTGTCTTATGGATTAGGCTTTAGTCCAATATGAAAGTGGTTGGCTACTCCCATAACATCCATGCTAATATACCTATATTCCCAACTGCTTAGGAGGCTGAAGTAGGAGGATCTCTTGAGTCCTGGAGTTCTGGACTGTAGTGTGCTATGCCCATTGAATGCCCACACTAAGTTGGGCATCTTTATGATGACCTCCTGGGACCAGGGAATCACCTAAGGAGGAATGAACTGGCACAGCTGGGAAGCTACTCGTTTTGTATTCTATGACTATTGAAAGTTTAATCAGATCTAAGAGTTTTCTGCTGGCATTTCTAGGGTCTTTTACGTATAGGATCTTATGACTAGAAAATAGAGATAATTTGACTTCTTGTTTCTTATTTGTATTCATTTTTAGTTCTTTTAACTTGCTGTTATGGGCTGAATTTTAATAAGCTCTACTTCCTTTACTTTCTAATTTTATTTCCTATCAAGAGATTCTGTGTCTTCTTAGACAAGAATATCTGATTTTAAAAAGTTCTATTTTATGCTGGAACTTAAAAAATAATATACTTTAGTAGCATAAGGTGATGGTAATTTAAAACAATAAAGATTTTTTGTAAAGATGCCTTTCAATTCTCAAGTAGCAGAGTATCTATACACCATTTTCAGTATAGAAAGAAAACCAATAATTAGTCTTAATGTCTAATTAGCTTCAGACAAGTAACTCACTTTCAAATAAAGACAATACTATTGAACACATTTATAGTTTGCATTGATGTTGATATATTCCTAGACTCTATCAGAAAGTTAATAGCCATGAAATTCATTTCTCTCATTCATTTTACTTTTTTCATATGTACACAGTACTTTATTCATCACAGTATTTAAAATTAGGACATTTGATATAGATAATTTTAAATATTAAGTTAAATTTGCTTTTTCTTAAAATTGATACAAATATATAAATTTAAAAATGATATATTACTGTGCAATGATATTTATCATAGTTTTTATATGGAGATACATATTCAGGGACTTTATAACTATGAGAGGCTTTGGTTTTGCATGTTCTTATATACAAAGAAACAACTGCTTATCAAATATACAGTGTTGTTAATCATTTTAAACCTTTTCTCTCTCTAGGACATTGATGGGAAAGCCTTGCTGTTGCTCAGTACTGATGTAATGATAAAATATGTGAGGATGAAGGTGGGAGTAGCCTTGAAGCTCAGCAGCTACATTCAAAAGCTTAAAAAAGGAGTAAACTGTAAGCCGTAAAAAAATTGTAGAACTTTAAATGTTCTCATAAAGTCCTTCTTAATGCACAAATAACTTCCTATTTTTATTAGTTTTTGTTTTAGAGAAGGTTCTCCTAAAATATGTTATTACTAGAATTGAAAAAATACATTATAGTCAAAGTGTGCTTTGAGTTATTTGACATATTAGTATCAATATATACATATGTCTTCTTTAGATTTTTCATTTTATAGATTAAAAATATGCTTCATGTAAGAAACAAAATGTTACCTTTGATTTGGGTTTATCTTAATACATATTTTTAAAGCAACTAAAGAGGAAATACAAGGAACTAATAACATATAATTAAAATGATGAAATTTTTGGCAGAAGAGAGATTAAAGGAGAATATATAGTTACCCTTCTTGGATATTTTATCTGTATAATACTCTAGCATACTTTCATGTTCTTACAGTTTTTAGAAAAAACAATAGCCATATTTTCCTCTCTATTGTTACATCTCTGGTATGCTTGTTCAGATTCAGAAAGGGAAATGGAACCTATAAAGTGTCTAATGAGCTCTAGACAACTAAATATTCTTAGTGGTTTTCATAGCATATGTAGAACGAGATACTAATTCAGATTCAGAAGGAGAAAATGAAACTTATGAAATGTCTAATGAGCTCCTGACAACCGAATATTCTTACCAAGCTTTTAGACGAATTTTAAGGTGCATTTATTTGTTTTACCTAAGAATTGTACCTCAATAGTAGTTTGGAATAAATCTGACTATAGTTTTAAGACACATATTTACTATATTAAAGTCTTTATATTTTTTATGAACTTTGGACATTTAACTAAGAATTCATTTTTCAAATGTCTATATGAAGATACTCATACTCAAAAAATTTTAAATATGTATTTTATTTTATGTGTTTATTCCTTGTGCAGGTATTATATCTGTACCAAAATTGCACAGAAGTAAATATTTTATTTGAGCTTAAACTGATACCTTACATTGATACAAAGGGAATGATGAGCTGTCTATCAACAAGATGCTCTTATTCTGTGAACTGTGTATGTGCCACTTGCCCTTACTAGTCCTTCTCAGGTTAGCCCTCAGAGAGCCAGAACTAGTGCTGAGGCTGGTTTCCACATATGGAAATGCTCTGTCTTCTACCATCTTTAGGCATCCAGGATGTTCGCTATTGAAAGATACACTAGTCTGACACGTTTAGAATTTTATATTTATAATTGAATTTTTCAATATAAACATGAGTCACTACCATTTTGTTATTGCTTATCACATTGTATAACTTTTGAAATAAGATAAACTAAGAATTGGTGCTAATAATATTGGTTTTTTATTGAAAATGGTAACGAAATGTTCACCAAGGGCAAGAATTTACATTATCTCTTTAGAAAACAAAGTGTACTAGTTACTGAGAATAGGTGGTTTAAAGGATTACTCAATGTATATTCCTGCTTGTATAAAGAAATCCTTACTTCATACTCTTCAAAGTGTATAAAGATACTATGCACAGTTGAACATGATTCAGATGCTTGAAAAACAGTGTTCTGTATTTTTCGGATTTCAAGATATAATAAAGCCAAAGAACTATAACAATTAATAGCAGTGTCTTAGATTTTTTAAATTAAAAATTCATACAATATATTCTGATCATGTTTTCTCCTTCCCATCTCCTTCCAGGTCCTTTCCACTTACCTACCCCTCCAAATCCATATCTTCTTCCTCTTTAGAAAACATCCCAGCAAATAAAAAAATCAAGCAAACCAGGATCAAAAACCACAGAAATAAAAGCACAATACACACACACACACACACACACACACACACACACAGAGAGAGAGAGAGAGAGAGAGAGAGAGAGAGAGAGAGAGAGAGAGAGAGACCATAAAAATACAAAATTGGAAATCATACTATACAAGCAAAAGAAAAGTAAGGTTAGAAAAGTGACCAAACAAGCAATAGTAGGGAAAAAGCTACAAAACACCATTGAGTTTGTTTTGTGTTTAATGTCTATTGCTGGTCATGGAATCTTCCCTTATGTGTGGTTTATAAAAACCAGTGAGACTCCATTGGAGAAAACTGGTTTTCCTTTGCAAGCATTTGTCAATTGGAGATATCCTTTCTGGTAAGGGGTGAAAGACTGTGTCCATTTTCCCCTTTTAGCACTGGGACCTCATCTGGGCTGAACCTATACAGGTCTTGGCTTCTCAGGCATCTCTACTGTTTGTCAGGCCACCTGGTCTGTCCTCCAATTTCCTTTAGCTTCAGGTATATTGACTGCCCGGTGCCCCTTCATGGATTATAACTACCTCCTTGGGGAGCCAGACCACTTTAAGGAGATAATTTCCTCTTTATTTTGAAGTTTTTCCTTAAGTAATTAAAAGCTCTTTTGCTTTATAAATAATGCCATGGACACGGATGATTGCAAAGGCATACTTGCTCTTTGTACAAATATTTATTCATTTGTCCTTTCCCCAGTATAGGGTTTGAGTGAGAGCAATCAACTGCGTCTTTAGACTGATGTGCCCTGTGGCAAGGCTTGCATCCATATGGTGGCCCATTGGGTAATTATTACTGCCTCAGTTGATGGCCACTCTGCTTCCATAGGTAAGCAAATCAGCCTCTGCCTCAGACAGGAGAGTGTCCATGAAGTCAGCAAGTCCTCACAGTCATGGAGAGGCACCTTAGACATCAGTTTCATGGGGATGAAAATGTATAACATTAAAAGTGAGGCAGGACTGATCAAGTAACCGACTCTTGATTTTTAGTGATATAGGAATTTGCCATTCATTGGCTACTTGCCCCTCATAGGAGGTTTCCACATGGGGAGCTATTAGAGTCAGATCTTAGCTCAGGATAAGCTTATCAGCTTCCCTTACTAGTATAGTGGTTGTGAGTATGGTGTACAAACAGGATGACCAATGGGAAGCCATGCTTGAACAGATATGCTACAGGTCTCTGCCAAGGTTGTGGGTCTGAGTTAAAATGCCCTTTACAGTGCCTCAAATTTCATGGATGAAAAGGTGGAACAATTTAGTAAAATCTACTAAAGTTATATCTGGGACTCTAGTTAGAACCTGCTTTAGTTCTTGAAAACCTTGTTCCTCTCTTTCAGTCCAATTCAAAGGCAGATCTTCTGCAGTGGAAGAATAAAGGGAATGGGCTATTTTTAGCAAACCTAGCAATGCAGAGACTGCAATATTCTGTTACCTCCAAGAACTCACATGCCTGTTTCTTGGCTTGGGGAGTGGGATCCAGAGAATAGCTTCCTTCTGGACAACATTGAGAGTTCTCCTACCTTGAAAAAGCTTTTATCCAAGAGAGGAGACCTCTGTCTTGCAGGGCTAAGCCCTTTTGTCGATGGAGATATGATATCCCAATGTCTAGAGCAAGTGCTGCCAGTAAAAGAGCAGGATCCCTGGTTCTGGATTTGCTTCATTTGTAGAATTCTTCATTTGTAGAACTGTAGATAAGCTAGAAGACAGTCTGCAGGGAGAGAGGCAGTTAAGTTGGTAGGAAGCTGTAAAGGAAGGTTCAGTTTTTGAGGAGTAAAGGTCATGATGGTATCCTATGTTCAAAGAGGATCTCTGTCTAGAAGGGGGAAAGGGCAACCTGGAACTATCGTGAAGGACTGAGCCATTGCTCTATAGCCCATGTGTTCTTTCAGATGTGAGGTGGTCATCCTTAATCAGGCCTGTGCCTTCCTGTACTGCCTTCCTGGACATGCTTCCTCCACTGTTCTTTTTATTTGCAACCAGCCACAATGGAGTTTTAAAAAACAGAAACCTCTGTCCCAGTACATAATAAAAGCTTAACTTGATGATTTTCTATTGATACAGTAATCAAGGGATCTTGGATACCTAAGAGGGTAGAGGCTCTGGTCCATCATTCTGATTCACTATCCATCTCCCTTGTGGCCAGGAGGGTCATTGCTTGCCTGGGATAGTTAAGGCTGGGATGGTTAAGGCTGAGATGGTTAAGGATGGTTAAGGGATTCTTTCAGTGTCCCTTTTCCTTACAATAATTACATTGATCCACTTTTAGTGGGGACTTCTCCATCCTCCCAATTTTTGTTTTGGGAGATCTAGCCTCAGGACAAGCAGTAGGGAACTTGGGGTTAGTCATCTGGAAAGCAGCCATCAAAACATTTGCCGGCAGCTTAGCTGGCAGTCAGGGCACCTTGTTTCTGATTTTCAGTCTGTCAGTTATTTGAAACTTTTGAGCAACTCCAATGAGCAGGGAAGCAGTCATTCCAGAGAAGGCCTCCAGCTTTTGAGGGTTTTTTTTTTTGTTTTTTGTTTTTTTTTTGGTGTGTGTGTGTGTGTGTGTGTGTGTGTGTGTGTGTGTGTGTGGCAAACTGGGGCTTATTGAATGACAAAAGGCAAATTTGGTGTCCTAGCATTTTCCAGAGCTAGTGAGTCAAAAGGGATAAAAGAAATGCAGAAAGTTTTTTTTTTTTTGTTTTTGGGTTTTTTTGTTTTTGTTTTTGTTTTTTTTTTTGTTTTTTTGGTGTGTGTGTGTGTGTGTGTGTGTGTGTGTGTGTGTGTATGTGTGTGTTATGGAGTTTGTGATTCCTGGGGAAAAGACCATAGACTCAATCCAGATTATAGTTAGTTAAATTTATTACAACTACTAACAAGACAATAATCTCTGAGCCAAATTTAAGACTGCTGCGAGAAAGAGAGTGGGGTGTTTTTAAAGGAGGAAAACACAAGAAGATGTTGAGTATCTGTACCAGCCAAGAGTTGTTGTTCTGCTCTACCAAGATTTGGTAGTCAAGGTGACCTCAGAATAGTTCTCAAATGTCTGCATAAGCAGATTACAGAAGCCAAAGAGCAGTTAATCATAATATAACAAGTAGATAGTCACAGCTGTATATTTTAGGGTGGGGGAGGGGATCACTGAGTCGAGGTTATTGAAACTTATCTTTCAGGAAAGGGATTCAGAGACAGAGGGCTAGTGGGTACCGGAATGGATGTCCAGCATAAAATAGATGTTTTTTTTTTTTTTAAAGAAAACTGTCTATGTTGTAACCACTCAAAAAAATACCTTGGTATTCCTCTGGGCCCTGGAGAACCTCAGTAGTCTTAGATAAATTAGTGAGTGGGGTTTTGAGCTGTGCCCAGAATTCCAGTCATAAGTCACTGGTAAAAGTTTTCAGGGCCTGGGAACAGCAGAACAAATTGGGGATCCAATCAGGGCACTTAAATGGCAAAGCTGCCTCAGCATCTATACCGGTGACTGAGGTAAAAAATGCCTTTTTGCCTCTACCTTAATATGTTCCCTTTCCTCTGGAGTAAATACAATCAGGAGTTGCTGGCAATCACCCCAGGGTGCATAATGGCTGTGGAGGATAGATTTCAAGAGGGCAGTTAGGATTTAGGGTTTGTCAGAAAAGGAGAAGGTTCTGTTGTCCAGTTATGCAAATCTGAAGTAGAGAAAGGGACAGAGACTAAGAAAGGGTGGTGCCCTTTCCCAAAGTTTCTGCCTCCACCTACAGGAAGAAGTGGGCCTCCTGCAAGGGAAAGACAAAGACTGGGATCTGACTCAAATCTGGAGCATGGCAGACCTTCAAGAAGGATGCCAAACTGGTTAAGGAAGTGCAGAGATGGGGGGAAACTGGATGTCTCCTCAAGAGGCATTGTGATGGTCACAGAGGGAAGGAGGGAGGCAACGGGAGTTATAGCTCCAGAAGGGGTAGTGGGGAAGTAGGAATGGGGGCAGAGATGGATAAAGAGGGCGGGACAGAATACACTAGCTTGAGGTTGGAGGAAGAGGAATGAATTTGGAGCAGATGGGCCAGATAAAGGGGAGAGAGATGAATATGAGTTGTGGGATTGGGGGAGAAAAACCAACAGAGGGTCTCAGGACAGGCAGCAGGATGCAGGTGACAGGTTTTCTTTACATCCTTGGGAGCAATTCTTTACCATACATTGAGGGGTGAGAGTTTGAATTTTGTAGTCCTCATATTAGAAGAGAATTTATGTGACTCAGAGAAATAGAAGATTAATAGGGCCAACCCAGAAGCACTGACAAAAAGAGACAACAAACCCAAGTTAGACTTGTCAGAGGGCCCTCTGTCATGGGAGCAAGCAAGAAGCCAAGTCAGAGCGGGCAACTCGGGGAGCAGTTGAGTATGACAAGATTTCCCATGTAGGAGGGGAAAGGAAGCAATTGGGGAGTTTGCAGACAAAAAGACAAAGCAAACAACAGCATGCAAAGGGTGCTACCAGTTGACTGAATCTGAGGAGCATTCAGGAGCCCCTGCGAATGTTTCTCCCAGCCTGCTTCAGCCTGTTTTTCATAGATGAGGAACAGATAGGGCTCCCTTTCCTAGGAGGAGATGTTATGAGCTCCCCGGCCTGGGAGAGTGTAGGTGTGAACATCCAGTCTGCAGGTATGGACAGTATCAGGAACTGCAAAGGCCCAAGAGACACAGGTATAGAAGATGGGTCCCATCTCCACCCCATCTCATGTAGATATGGCATGGCTCAGACCCCCTCCCTCATGTGTGGATGATGTTAGGGCATCTCCAGCACAGCAGGAAGTTCCATGAGCCTTTTCCGAAGAAGAAGGATGTTCTAGAGACCTGAAGAAAGGTAGAGTAGGGTCAAGGTCACATCAGTCAGCTGTGTTGGGTGTGAGACCTCCTTTGGCTATAAGGCAGAGCTGAGGCCCTGTGGGTCAGAGCTTTGTTGACCTAAGCCATTGTGATCTGAAGCTGATGGACTGAGCCCTCCATGTGCTGAGAACACCTGTTTCATATGATTTTTGTAGCGAAGTAACATATGGGCCCACTTTGGCTAGAAGTGACTGTGTGAGCTCACCTGCCTGGGTGGGCATAGGTGTGAATGACCAGTCTGCTGGTATGGACAGTGTCAGAGGTCCTTGCAGGAATTATAAAGGTTCCAAGGACCCTGGTGCAGACGAAGAAGTGGCACTAGCCCCTGGAGTAAATAAGACAGAATCTTGGAGCCCTTGGACAAGTTTATTAGGACCTGAGACTGTGTGTGTGTGTGTGTGTGTGTGTGTGTGTGTGTGTATATATATGTATGTATATATATATATATATATATATATATATATATATATATATATATATATATATATGACCCAGAAACCCCTTTGGCAGATATGAAAGGTGTCATGTCCTCTTGAGGGCAGCCATACCCGCCCCAGGAGGTCCTGCTCCCACATGGAAGTGTCTAAGCCTCAAGTGTGCATGGCTCCTTGGCCCTTGACCAGGGCCCTGATTAGATAGATGAGCTCCAAGCACCCAGTGCGTAGATAAGAAATGCCTGGTAGCCTCTGGAGAAGGAAAGGAAAGATACTTCTTTTATATAAACTTAACTTGTGTTGATTTTTTTTTGCAGATTTTACATTATGCATCCCAATCCCACCTATCTCTCCATCCCTGCCACATCTGCCTTCCACCCTTGCAACCTCCCTCCAAACAAAACAAACTTTAAAAGAAAAACCAAAACCCAAAGAAAACTAAGCAAACAAAGCAAAACAAAACAAACAAAAAAGGAGAAGAATCTAGTCATGGAAGCTGGAGTGTGGCACGGTGAGTCACATATTTCAGCCTTTCATCTTTCCAGCTTCACTTGCAAGTGCTCATTGCCGTGAGTCACTGGTTGGGTTTAAAGCCTCTTCTTACTGCCACACCATTGATTAAGGGACTCTCACTGGTGCTTCTCTTGGATATGCTGTTGTCCTGTGTGGTGGAGATCCTGCAGTTTTGCATCTGTAGGTTTGTCCCCTTCTCATGCTCCAACAGTTTGTAGATGAGGTGGATATTGGGGTGGGCCAACTCATAGCCCTGGTTCTGGGCCTGGGTTGGTCAGCCCGCCCAGCTTTTCCTCACCTTGACCACCAGGTCAAACTCTCCAGCACTGCCTCAGTTAACCCATCCATGGCAGCCTGAATCAAGGAGCAGCACCGGAGTCTGGCTCATTCACACTCACACAAGAACCAGCTCTACTGCCTTGTCAAGCCAAAGTACAGGGCCCTCTCTCCCACGTGGCAGACAAGGAGGGGCAGGGTCAACTCCCCTGCTCTCATACCCTCGCCCAGCTCACCTGTGCCACCACCAGCATGGTCAGCTTTAGGGTGCTGTCCTGGCAGGGTGTATGGCCCCCTCTCCTATGTGCTGCAGTCAGTGATGGATAGGGCTAGTTCTCCCAGTCTTGTGACCCCAGGGCCAGCTTTCTCACGCACCACAGGTAGCAAGGGATAGAGGTGGGGGACATCTTTCTTACCCAATCTGCCACATGAGAGATGGGGGGCCAGGGTCATCTCTGCTGCTCTCTTGAGCTCAGGCCCAACTCCTCTATGTATTCCAGCAATTTGGTCAGCTCTAGTGTGTTGCCCAGGTGAGGTACACACCCCATAGTGAGGGATGGGTCCAGCTTGCCAGAGTGCAACAGCCAGCTCTCCTGCTGCAGTGTCCAGTAGGGGGAGGGCATGAAAGGCCAGTTATGCCAGGGCCAGTGAGGGGTGTAGCCAGATCACCATAGCCCTTGGATTTCAACATGCATGGCTCCCAATACTCCCATGGCAACAAGGGCCATGGACATCAACACAGACCCCAGCTGCAGCAGTGATGGAGGAGAGTCATCTGTCTGTGTGTTACTTTCATTGATTAATAAAGAAACTGCCTTGGCCCTTTAATAGGACAGAAAATTAGGTAGGCAGAGTAGACAGAACAGAATTCTGGGAGAGAGAAGGCAGACGCTTCAGGCAGTCACCATAGTCAGTCGCCATGCTTCTCCTCTCCAAGACAGACACAGGTTAAGATCTCTCCTGGTAAGCAACCACATCGTGGTGCTATATAGATTACTAGATATGGGTTAAAGCAAGATGTGAGAAGTTAGCCAATAAGAGACTGAAACTAATGGGCCAGGCAGTGTTTAAATGAATACAGTTTCCATGTAATTATTTCGGGTGTAAAGCTAGCCAGGTGGCGGGATGCAGCCCTGCGGCTCCATCTACACAGCAGGAATATGAAACCAGGCATGGCTCTCTGCAACAGCTCTGGCCGGGCATCATCATGGACCTGGTGGCAGCATAGGCCATCCAGATCAGTGAGGTCATGGCAGCAGCATGGCCCTCAGATACCAACATGGTCCCAGGTGACTGACCAGACAGACCCTGAGCATCTGCAGAGCCCTTGGTGGTAACAGGAGCCACAGACATCGCCCCACATCCCAACTGCTGCAGCACAGGCCCCTAGATCAGGATGGCCCTTATAGCAGCATAGCCCCCAGACACCAGCATGGTCTTAGGTGGCTGACCAGACCTTGGGTGTCCACTCAGCCCATGGTGGTAACAGAATCCACGGACATCAATACAGACCCTGGCTGGTGTAGGACCATCGGCTCAGATATGGCCCTCAGTAGCAACCCTGGGCCAGAGGACACCATGGCCCTGGTAACAGTACAGGGTACTCATATCAGCATGGTTCTGGCAGTGGCATGGCACTTGAACTGCTATATGGCCACAGGTTGCATTTTAGACCTCTAGCATCCCTGTGCACTGCCCAGAGTTTCTAATCCTGCAGTGGTGTTGCAAGGAGAGAAAGGCAGCTTGTTTGTCCCAGCCGCTCAGCTAGCTTAGCCCCGAAATAAGCACACAGAAACTATCAATTTAAACACTGCCTGACCCATTGGCTCTAGCTTCTTATTGGTTAACTCTTACATCTGAATTTGACCCATTTCTATCTATCTGTATAACACCACGAGGTCGTGGCCTACCAGAAAAGTTTCAGCATATTTTCCTCTGACTGCAGATCCATGGCATCTCTCTGACTCTGCTTTCTTCCTCCCAGAATTCAGTTCTGTCTTCTCTGCCTACCTAAGTTCTGCCCTATCAGCTAGGCCAAGGCAGTTTCTTTATTTATCAATCAATGAAAGTAACACATAGAAAGAAGGAACTCCTACACCACGGCGGCAAGAAGATAACAGTAAGAGTTCTGGGCCATGTTGTGTGGCTGACAGGGAAGAGGAGAGGCACAGGATTCAACCAAGAGCTGCCTGGAGTTTCTAGCCTAGGGCCTGCAAGAGGGGAAGATCTTAAGGCCCATACGGAGTCATGGCCCTTCTAAGGGACCCTGGCAGAGAGGAGTTGTGAAGTAATAGTCTTGCTCAGGTGTGGAGGGCATGATGTCCCCTTGATGGAGGACTCTCATTGGTTAATAAAGAAACTGCGTTGGCTTTTTGATAGGGCAGGATTTAGATGGGTGGAGTAGACAGAACAGAATGCTGGGAGAAGGGAAGTTAGTAAATCGTCATGCCTCTCCTTTCTGAGACAGATGCCATGGAGCCAGCCGCCAGGTCAGACATGCTGAATCTTTCCCGGTAAGACACCACTCGTGGTGTTACACAGATTATTAGATATGGGTTAGTCAAGATGTGAGTAAGAGGCTGAAACTAATGGGCCAGGCAGTGTTTAAATGAATGCAGTTTGTGTGTTGTTATTTTGGGGCATAAGCTAGCCAGGCGGCCAGGAGCAGGGCGGTGGGAACACAGCCCGCTGCTCATCACTACATCCCCTGATACTTATGCAGAGGTCTTATCTCCCACTTGGGCTTACATTTTCAGAGGTTTAGTCCATTATCATCAGGTGGAACAAGGTGGCATGCAGGTGGACATGGTGATGGAGAGGGAGCTGAGAGTTCTATATCTTGAATCACAGGCAGCAGACACACTTTCTCCAGCAAGGCCATACTTACTCCCACAAGGCCACACCTCCTAAGCGTGCCACTCCCTATGAGATTAGGGGGCCAATTACATTCAAACCATAAACACCAGCAACGAAATCAAGAAAATCAATTCCATAACCCCCTGGGTCATACTCATCCAGTATGCATTCCATCACTCACACAGTTGGCTGGCCGCTCTTTCAAAGAAAACTGCAATCAGATCTCTCATGAGAGGCAGAACCAGAAAACTGGATCCTCTGCTACTAGAGTCCCAAATTAGCATTGGGAAGACTGGGGCAAGGTCCTCATCAGGCAAATCCTCCATTTAGAAAAGCGTTTCCCCCAAAAGTTTTACTCCTCTTATCCAGAAGAAGGCTCTCCAGAAAGTTAGAAGGATCCTCATGGGACTTGCCATCCTCAACTGGAACCAGAACTGAATTGAGTATACAGACTTACCCTTTAGGAGTGGAGAAGGACGCTAGCTATTTTGGTGCCCAGGAACATGGCAGTCATTCTGGACCTCTCTGGACTTAGGGAGAAAAGTGGGGCCCCAGACTATTTGTCAGGGGGTACCTCCCCTGAAATATATCCCTGGTCAGGAAGGTCCAGACCAAGACTGAGTCCCATGAGGCATGGGGGGATCTTGCTGAGGCCCTCCAAATGAAAGGAACTACTTACAATAGTTGCCAACAATCATGCTAATTAAGTCAAGTAAGAGTATAAGAGCCCTTCAATAATGGCCAGACTGAGAGTAGGCTAATGCGTTTGTTGCTATAGTGTGGGTTTTCCTCCATTTTTTGTTTTACTGGTCTGGGATTATTGATTTCTTGTGTTTTCTCCGGTGTGGTTGACCTCCTCTGACTGAAGTTTTTCTTTCAGCACCTTCTGTAGTTATGAATTTGTACATAGATAATGTTTACATTTTTTATTGTGGAATGTTTTTCTTTCTATTATGATTAAAGTTTTGCTACAGTATAGTAGTTTAGGCTAGCCTTTTGGTCTCTCAGAGTTTGTAGAACACCTGTCCTGGCCCTTCTGGCTTTTGGAGTCTCCACTTTCAGAGTCAAATACCGTCCCAATGGGTCTTTCTTCATGTTACTTGGATTTTGTTCACTTACAACTTTCAGTATTTTTTCTTCCATTCTGTACAGTTAGTGTATTGGTTATTTGTAAAATGGGAAATTTCTTTTCTGACCCTATCTATTTGGTGTTCTATATGTTTCTTGTACCTTGAGAAGCACCTCATTTAGGTTTGGGAAATTTTTTTCTTTGGTTTTATTGAAGATAGTTTTTGTGCTTCTGACCTGGGTTATAAGCCCCTCAAGGCACGTGAGTATCCAGACCCCTGCCCCTGAGGACCTCCAACTGCCACCAGGTTCCACTAACAGAACACTCTGAGTCTGAGGAAGTGACCACTGAGTATCTGGCACTCCTCTATTACTCTTGGAGACAGAAGTACCCCAATCATGGTCTTTAAGGCTACAGCTGACAGGCTTCCCCATCCCCCCCTTGGAGCTGCTATTGCCCCTTTCTGCCCTCTTCTCCCACCTATTCCATTCTCTAGCCCTTTCCTATTGATGAGACCCTTCCCTCTAGAGCTCGCTTTTCATTCTTACCTTCTGGCGTCTACAGAAGCCCTGGTTCCAGGCACTGAGTCCTTCCTCTGACTTAGGCAGGCTAAGTCCCTGACTCCACTGAGTGTGGTAATGACCCTCTTAGGCTTGGTCCTAGCTCAGTCCTCCTTGAGTCCTGGAGACACCCACAACTACAGGCTGCAGTGATGTTTTCCTTTCCCTCTCTCATCTATGGGGACATGTCTTCCATACCCTTGCATTCTCCCTTGGGATACCTTATAGATAAACCCAGCCTCTCCACCTGACATCCGGCCTGAAAGGCCTTAAATTTATTATCTTTTGCAATCAAATTTGGCCTCAATACCCCTTAGATACTCAATCCAAAGGGCCACCTAAGGGTACCCTATTTCCTATTATTATTTGGAGCCTTTACAAATACTGTGAATGGGAAGGTGGAAAGAGATTCCTTATTCCTTATTTCTCTTTTCTCTGCTCGAAACCCTGTTTGGTTTTGTCTGGTCTCTCCCACCTACCAGGGTGTAAACACCCTATCTTTTCAGTTCCCATAGATGGATCTGTACCTTTGTTACAAAGTGGGAGCTGTGAGCCAGACCTATCCCAAGGGAGAGAAAGCTTCGGAGTAGGCCAGCTGCAACATGCACACACCCTGCACATACTCTTCACTGTCTGCTGTTTCTCTCAGCTCCCTCCTGGAGCATCCTTTGACTATAGTTAGGACTCCAAAATTTTCTGTCTCTAAGACTTCCTTGTTCTCAGTTTACTAGATGCAGTTTTACGGGGATTCAGGTGTCTTTTAGGTATGAATGGCATTTTGTTGTTTTATGCTATCTCTAATCCAATGAAAAGCTCGCTCTCAGATTGGAGTATGGTTCCTCCTCCTTTAGACACAAGCATGTCTGTTTAAAGGTTTCTTCCAAAATCTCTGCTCTGTCTTAGGTGAACCACCTAACTATGTGACAGAGAAAGGAGAGTAAAACAAAGTAAAGGAACAAACTATTCCCAGTGGGAATAATTGCTACTCATCTCACGGTCTTTGGTTTGGTAAAACTTCTGTTAAGGTATACATCTTATCTCAAGATTTGTAAGACTATTATGTAAATTTTACACACGTGAAGATTTATAAGTGTATTGAGTATGATGAAAACTCTGTAATATCTGTAACAAAAGGATTAATTTAAAATTCATAATGCTGGGTTGATAGTTAAAAATCTATACATAGAGCTGGATGGTGGTAGCACACGCCTTTAACCCCAGCACTCAGGAGGCAGAGGCAGGTAGAATTCTGTGAGTTCAAGGCCAGCCTGATCTACAGATGAAATTCCAGGACAGCTAGGGTTGTTACACAGAAACTCTGTCTCAAAAACAAAACAAACAAACAAAAAATCTATACATAGGCAATCTTTTTTAATTATAACTTTATTGATTCTTTGTGGCTTTCACATCATGCATTCCAAACCCACTTATCTCCCTGTCTCTTCAAATCTGCCCTCTGCCCCTGCAACCTCACCCCAAATCAAAACCAAATTTAAAATAAAAACAAAAACCCAAACAAAACAAAGAGAAAAAACAAAAAATACAAAAAAGAATCTTATGGAAGCTGTAGTGTGGTCCACTGAGTCACACAGTTCACCCATTCATCTTTTCTTGCAAGTATTCATTGCCACACATCATTGGTCCAGCTCCAGGCCCCTGGTTTCTGCTACACCATTGATAATGGGCTCTCACTGGGGCTTCTCTTGTATATGCAGTTGTTGCCCTGTGCTGTAGAGAGCCTGCTGATTTGGATCTGTAAATTCATCCCTTTCACATGCTACGACAGTTCATAGCTCCAGCCTGGATGAAACCATGGCCCCGTGTCCTCACAGGTTGCCTAGATCAGTACTTTCCCAGAAACAGCATCCCCCCCACCCCAGGCAACAACATGGTCCCTGGTAGCTGACCTGACCTCAGGTATCTGCAAGGCCCTCCTCCATTGCAACTGGAGCCATAGACTCCACCCCAGACACTGGCTGCTGTTGTTATACCCAAAATTTGGATCCCCAAAATACCATCATGAGACCAAATCTGATGTAAAAACAGTCTTTATTGTGAGTTAACTTGGGCCTCTCCTTCCAAAGAAAAAGAAAAAGAAAAAGAAAGGAGGAGGAGAAGAAGCAGCAGGAGGAGGAGTAGGATAAGTAGGAGGACGAGAAGGAGAAGAAAGAGGAGAAAGAAGAAGAAGAAGAAGAAGAAGAAGAAGAAGAAGAAGAAGAAGAAGAAGAAGAAGAAGAAGAAGAAGAAGAAGAAGAAGAAGAAGAGGAAGAAGAAGAAGAGGAAGAGGAAGGAGAGGAAGAGGGGGAGAAGGAGGAGGGGGGGGGGGAGGAGGGGGAGGGAGGAGGAGGAGGAGGAGGGGAAGGAGTACAGGAAGGGGGATTAGGGGGATTTTATAGTGGCCAGGCAAAGAGGGGTGTGCTTGGGAAATTCCAAACTTTCATATCCACAGATTTGGGATTGGCTGCTCCCTATGAGGTGATATCCTCTTGGCCAGAGGTTGCAGCTCAGACCCCAGGCATCTATGTGGCCTTTGGTGGTAACATAGACCATGGATATCAATAGAGACCCTGACTTGGTAGGACCAAGGACCCAGACACGATACTAGGCATCAGTCTGGGCCTGGATATCATCATAGTCACAGGTGGTAGCACAGGCCACCCAGATTGGCATGACCCCTGAAACAGAGTGGCTCTCATATACCAACAAGGCCCCAGGTGGCACCCCATACCCCCAGAATCAGCATGGTCTTTGATGGTTTCAGGAGTCACAGACATCAACACAGACCCTGGCTGTGGCAGGGTCAAGGACCCAGACATGGCCCTCAGCAGGGTCAAGGACCCAGACATGGCCCTCAGCTGCAGCCTTGATCTGGACGATACCATGGTCCCAGGTCACAGCCCTGGCCACCAAAATCAGTCTGGCCCCAATGGCACAACACTCAGATACCAAATTGGTCACATGTTATGACCTGGACCCTGGGCATTTAGATGGCCCCTGGCAGCAAAATGGCAGCACCAAGGACCTAGACATGGTTATTGGCAGAAGCCTGGGCCAGGCTCTCACCATGGTCTCAGGTGGCTGTATAAGTTACCCAGATTGTCATGGCTCCTCTGAGCAGCATAGCCCGTGGAAACCAACATGGCTCAGACTACAGGTTCTGCATGGCCCCCAGCAGTGACAGGAGCCACAGATATCACCACAGGCCCCCTTGGCTGCTCCAGAACCCCAGACCAAGGCCTGGCCCTTGGAAATATTCCAGGCCCAGACATCTCCCTGGACTCAGGTAGTCAACTGGCTATCCACATCAGCTCATTCCTCTCCCCCTTACCTCTCCAGATCCACCACTCTCCCTGCCCATGAACCATTCTGCCACTCCCTCTCTTCTACTTCCCCACAATACTGCCTGACTGCTCAGCTCCTGGGATCTTGATTGGCTCACAGGTAGCACTTGGCTGAGTACTGCCTACCTGAGCCACAGGGTACAGTGCGGAGCTGAAGCCTTTCCTTTCTCCTGTGTCTATGCCTAGAGATCTCAGGTAGCACTTGATATGATGGTACACTCTGGCGCTGGGCTTGCTCCTGGTTGACTGTGATCCTCCCAGATCAAAAAGTCTGGAGGGTTTCATTCTGTGTCCTCGTACCTAGGTACTCTTAAAGAAAACATGTGACTTGCTGCCATCTTAGCTGCTGTCTCCACATCAGAATGGAGGCAGCCATGTGGTTGACAGCTATCTTTCCTAGGGTTGGAAAGGAGGAACTTTTCCATGTGACCTCACTCCGATCTTGATTAAAAGTGATCACTTGGAATAAGCCAACCAAAACAACTCCTCCTATCTGTGGGACCCAAACCAAATGATTCTTCCACTTCTTTCAATAACACCTACAAGCTTCCCCCTTGTCAGGGTCAACCCCCAATCCCTTCTCTCCCTCCAGCCACTATGGTATCCCTATCTCCCACCTTAGTGATAGGCTGCCCACCCAGTCATGGCCGAGGGAGTCCCTGACTAAGACCCTGAATGGAATTACAATATCCCTGGTGGCATCCTTCCTAGGGATCAATTTGTAACTTGCCTCCTGGCTGTTCTTTACAAGACCACCCTGAAAGTGGTAAGTTATGAAAAAATCCAAGAGGTCATCCAGGACAAACATGATAACCCACCTCAATCCTTATATTGCCTCACATAGGCCCTCTTACAATATACCAGTCTGAATCCTGAGACCCCAGATGCAAAACAATGACTTATGGTGACCTACTTCTTCTGCCAGTTTCCCTGGTGTTGGGACTGAACATATATGTCTAAAGACCCACAGGCACAAGTCTTATCAGTGTCTTTAAGGTGTACCATGGGTGAGATGAAAAAAAAACCTGAGAAAATAAATACCTAAGGCCTTTGACCAGCCATAGCAACTACCTAGGCTTCCTAGCCTCCCAAAGCCTAAGAACATCAGATCCCCTATTTTAAATGCAGTCAGGGTGGTCACTGGGCCTAGGCCTCTTTGAACTCTTGTAAACCACCCAGACCATATCCAAGGTGCCATCAAGAAGAGTATTGGAGTATTGACTGTCCCCATGTCCCCTGAGGCATAGGGACATCAACCTATATCTCTTTTCAGCCAGTTTCTTAGATCTGGTCATGGATGACTAAGAGGGCCCTGAGCTCCTTTGGCCTGACCACCACCATCTTTGGCCAGGAGCCTTAGATAGACATCATAGTATCAGGTCAATCTATCACCTTCCTTCTGGACACTGGGGCAACCTACTCAATCCTGATTGAGTTTTAGGGACCCACCACGCTTTGTTCCTCTACTGTCAGAAGAGGGGTGGGGCAGCTTTACCACCTTCACCAAACCACATCAAATATATCACCCAGGCTCAATACACACTCTCTCCACAGCCTCAGGGCACTTAAACCCTGACTTCTGAGAAAGAATCTTCTGCACCCCATTTCTTCCCCCTCTAACACCCCATACTTGTGGTAAAACACACACACAGAGAGAGAGAGAGAGAGAGAGAGAGAGAGAGAGAGAGAGAGAGAGAGAGAGAGAGAGAGAGAGAGAGAGAGGGAGAGGGAGAGAGAGGGAGAGGGGGAGGGGGAGAGGGAGAGGGGGAGAGGGAGAGGGAGAGAGAGAGAGAGAGAGAGAGAGAGAGAGACGGAGAGAGAGAGAGAGAGAGAGAGAGAGAGAGAGAGAGAGAGAGAGAGAGAATGGAATCTACCAATTGGTTCAGGATCTCCAACTTCTCAACTCAGCAGTGGTTCCCCTTCACCCCATAGCACACAAGCCCTGTACTCTCCTCTTCATCTCTTCATCATGCCCTCAGAGGTCTCTCATTTCTCTCTCCCAGACCTCAAGGCTGCCTTCTTTTTCATACCTCATTATCCCCAGTCTTGAAGGGTCTGACCAGGACACTCACAGTTTTGCCCAGCTAATCTGGACTGTCCTACCCCAAGGGTTCCAGGAAAGCCTATATCTATTTGGCCAGACTCTAGCCACTGACTTGTTCTCTCTGTCTCTTCCTAAATTCAAGCTCACACAATACATAGTTGATCTTCTCCTCTGTAGTCCACCCCTGCCAATCAGCCAGGCTGACACCTCTACCTTATCAAATATTCTGTCCAGCCAGGGAAATAGGGTCTCAGCCCCTAAGGTCCAGCTGTCTACCCCTCAGGTACTTATCTGGGATTAGCTATTGCTCCAACTCCCAAGGCCATTACCGTAGGCAGAAAACACTTCATTCAGTCACTCATAGTCCCCACCACCAAGGATGAGATTCCAGCTCCTTATGCTCTTGGATTCCTTTCTGTCTTCTCACCTGCCTGCTATATGAGGCAACCCTCAGTCCCTCACACAAATCCTGTCTTGCACCCATTACTAGGTCATTTTGTAAGCTTCAACAGGCCCTCCTTCAGGCCTTGGCCCTTCACCTTCTGGACTTAACTTATTCATTCTCTCCCTGGCTACAGACAAGGAGGGATATGGCTTCCAGGTCCTGGGTTGCCAGCTGGGAGGCTCATTTGCACCTGTTGCATACTTATCAAAACTTAGAACAAGGTTTCCAAGGATGGGCACCTGGCTTGTGTGCTCTGGCCAGAGTTGAACTTCTTATATGCAAACAAAAAAGGGTTAACCTTTGGGTCACCCACTAATAGCCTCTCTTTTCACCACCCGTCCCATCTCCTCACATACAAGTGTCTCCACCTCCTTCCAGAGTTCTCTCTTTTCGGGTAGCATTGGTAGAGGATGCTGCACTTCCTCCGCAACCAGGCCCATGTCTCAACATTACAAACTGACTCAAGTTGTTGATTTGAGTTTCTTAAGGTGTGCAGGGATCATTTGTTACTGCAGCCTTCTGCCACCCACCGTATTTGATTCTGAATTCTAGAATCTACGTCTTCAGCCACTTCTTCCCTCTACCTGCTCAAACCAGCAGAGTTCATTTTGTGACCTTTCCTCTCTTCCTCCTCGGCCTCGGATTTCATCAAAACCTCCCCCTGTGACTACGAAGAGCTTGGCCACAGTGCATTTCGATGGCCGGAAGTTGGAATGCTGCTCACTTCTCAGCAGCGCTGACTTCTGCAACTGCAGGATCAAATGCTCTGCACATCTTTTCTATCCAAACCTGCTCTCTCCTCTTCTATTTCTTCCTACCTACGCCTGTCCAGGGGAGCTCCTACGAATGAATGGATGCTTATCGCCCGAGAGATCCCCACCTTTAGTCAACAGCCTGTCCTAATAGGGTCAGGAAATTGCTCTCTCAGGCTGTCAAAGGCCAGCTCAGTTCTTATCACCCCCTTAGTCATGTCTCCTGTTTAAACAGAAAAAGGGGCATAAGCTAGCCAGGCGGCTGGGAGCTGGGCGGGAATGCAGCCCGCAGCTCCACACTACACCCTTCTTAACCCCTTTCTCCTCTTCTTAATCTTACTAGTTGCATGCTACCTTATAAACTTCTTGTCTAGATTTCTTCAGCAACAGATTCAAAAGATTTCTAATCAGATTTTTAAACAGTTGCTATTAAAAGATTACCAGCCCCTGGCTATAGAGCCAGGGACCAGCAATTCCCAATTGTCCTCTAATGGTGAAGATCAGGTTTGCCCAAAGGTCTTTGACACCCCAATGCAACAGGAAGCAGCCTGATGATAACATTGTTTCTATTAGGAATATTTCCTAACGTGAGCTCCCTGCCGACACAAAAATTCCCAATCAAGCCAAATCAAAACAAGCCAAATTAAGAAACATCCAGGTTTAATGGGAGTTCTGGGCTCTCTGGTGGCCCCGAGGGGAACCGGAAAGCCGCAGAAACACGACCCCTGGGAGGAAGAAAGGGAGATCACATGTTCCACTTTCAGGAGATCACTTAAATACCCTGGTCTGCTGGGATTTGGAGTCCAGACCAGATCTGGGGGCTGGGATAGATGTGAGGGGCTGGGGCCTACACTCCCAACTTGACATTCGAGACTCTTTGGATATAGGGGTGACAGAAAATTGGACTAGTAATTATGACAAACATTTAGGCTCTCTTTGGGGAAAAAAAGGCATAGACTCAAATCTGGCTACTTCCTGCAGGCACAGGGCAGCGTGGGGAAAGGGAGAGCTACATGTCCATGTTTAGCGAGAGGTGTGGCTAGAAAGGCATCCCATGAACTGTCCTCCCAGAGAAGGCAGGCAGCTGTTCCTTGAGGGAGATGAGAAGGCAGGTGTCTAGGAAAAAAGTTGTTATCACTAAAAATGAGTGTGCCAGAATGAGGAGCAGATAGGCCCTTCATTGCAGCATCCTGGAAAACCGGAGGGTGGAAGGTCCTGTCTGCTGGACAGACCAAGTGTCTTGAGTAGGCACCCACTTGAGCCTGGAGAGATGGTACCAGCATTGGTGTCCCAAGAGTTTGGCAATCGAGGGGGTAGTGAGGATTACCATGTGAGGTCCTGTCCATTGAGGTTCGAGAGACCTAGGAGTTAACTGTTTGAGGAGTACTCTGTCCCCTGGGGAGAGCTGGGCAGGTTTAGGGGCATTAGGGTCCACTAGTGTGGTGGCAGGAAGACAACTGTCAGCGTGTGAATGGAGAAGGGACCTTAAAAGGGAGAGGTAGGTAGGTACCCTGCCAGTGGAGGAGTTTGAACTGGGAGGTGATGGTTAAAGAGAAAGGGTCTGCCATAAAGCAACTCAAAAGGGCTCAGGCCTGTAGGGGAACGTGGTGTGGCCCTGAGGTGAGTCAGGGCAATGGGGAGAAGGGAGGGCCAAGATAACCTGAGTTCAATGGAGAGCTTTGTTAGCTGTTGCTTGATGAGTCCATTGGCCCTCTAGACCTTTCCGGAGGATTGTGGTTGGTAAGGGGTGTGGAATTTCCAGGAGATGTTGAGAGCCTCTGACTCAAGCTCCATGACCCTGGAAGTGAAGGCTGGCCCATTGTCTGTCTGAATGGTTTGAGGAATGATGTAGTCCAGGAGTACCTGGGCTACCACATCTGCTGTTTCCCTGGAGACCGGAAACGCTTCTATCCATCCTGTAAAAGTGTCCAGAAGTGTTAAGAGATAACAAAGTTTTTTATGAGTAGGCATATGGGTAAAATCAACCTGCCAGTCTTCACCTGGTTGGTGTCAGCAAAGCTGGTGTAGAGACTGGTATTTGTGGAGAGTCCCTTGTGGGTTGGCCTGGGCACACATCTGACAGGAAGACTGAACCTGTAAAATACGATCTCGGAGATGGGTGGGGTCAGAAAGGGGCTCCAAGAAGCAGAACAAAGCTTCGGGGCCTATGTGTGAGGTCTGGCGGATATCTGAAATGATTGACAATGCCTGGTCCTGAGGAAGGATGTGATGGTTATTTAAATAGAACCATCCATCCTTTGTTTTTGTAGCCCTCCTTTTCATAAGCTCGTCCCTCTGTTTAGGTTGGTAACAGGGCTGATAGGAGGGAGTTAAGAACAAAATATGTTCTGTGGAGTTTGAGGAGCTAGAGGCCAGCCCCCGGCCTACTGAGTCAGCCTTGGCATTGCCCAAGGCTATTGCATCCCTGGAGGATTGATGTCCCCACAGTGAATAATGGCTACTTCTGTGGGGAGCTGGGGGGCCCCCAAAAGGTTGGCTATAAGGGGTCCTTTAACTATGGGAGTGCCCTTGGTAGTAAGGAAGCCCCTTTCCTTCCAGAGTGCAGAATGAGTGTGGGCTATCAAGAAGGCATATTTAGAGTCAGTGTAGATATTAGCCCGTTGGCCCTTAGCTATTTGGAGTGCCCTGGTCAAAGCAACTAATTCAGCCTTTGGAGAGGAGGTTCCCATTGGCAGGTGGGTGGCTTCAACTATATCTGTGGAAGTGATCACTGCGTACGCTGCCTGTCAATTTCCTGATTTGTCTATAAGGGAACTTCCGTCAACAAACAGGGTGAGTTAGGGATCTGTAAGTGGCTGGTCTAGAAGGCCAGCCAGGGTGAGGCTAAAGCCTCTACAGTCTCTGTGCATGAGAGAGAGGAGGTACTAGAGGGAGAGGGAACAGGGAGGGGAGTTGCAGGGTTTAGGGCAGGACTGGAAGCCAAAGTAATTTGGGGGTTTTCCAGAAACAGTAAGTGAAAAGTCTGGATTTGCGAAGACCCAAGGAGGGAGAGAGAGGAATGTCTCAGAAGCTCTGAGAGGTGGTGGGTAGAATATAACGTGATTGGCCCAGACAAGGCAATCTTGAGAGCCTCCTGAGTGAGTTCAGCTGCTGCTGCCAGGGCTCTCAGGCATGGTTGCCATCCACAGATGGTGACATCTAGCTGTTTGGATAAAAAGGCGACTGCCCTGTTTGAAGGCCCAGCCTATTGGGTTAGAATTCCTGTGGCCACTGCTGACCTCTCATCTGTATACAGATGGTAAGGCTTCATGGGGTCTGAAAGAGCAAGGGCAGGGGCTGTTAGAAGGGCATCCCGCAGTAGAGAGAAGTGGTGATGGACGATGGATGGCTCGGTGGGTGAGAGGTCCCATGGGTGTCTCTCTGGCTGCCTGGTACAGCGGCTTAGTTGTAATGGAAAATTTAGGTGTCCAATGGTGAAAGAACCTGAACAAACCCAAAACTGAGAGGATCTGAGCCCCTGTGGTTGGAGCCTATAAATCTTGCAATGCCTGGACCTTGTCAGAGGTGAGGGTCTTAGACCCCGGGCTAAGTTGAAGACCAAAATATACCACTGTAGGAGAGCATAGCTGAGCTTTGTTTGGTGAAACACAATATCCCAGGGATCCGAGGAATTTCAGGAGTGCAGAGGTGGCCTGATGGGACAGAGACAATGTAGGACTGCAGAGATGTAGGTGGTCCATGTACTGGAGGAGTGTGCTAGAATCTGCATCAAAGTTTGAGAGATCTCGAGCCAGAGCTTGATCAAAAAAAAATGGGGGCTGTCTTGAAAACCTTGAGGGAGAACAGTCCATGTAAGCTGCCTGGAGGACTGGGAATCAGGGTCCTTCCAGGTGAAGGCAAAGAGGAAGTATGAGTCAGGGTGTAAAGGGACAGCAAAGAAGGCATCTTTTAGGTCTAGAACTGTAAAGTAGGAGGTGGTAGGGGGACGTTAGGCAGGAGATTGTAAGGGTTGTTAACTACTGGGTGAACTGGAATGACTGCCTCATTTATGAGGCAGAGGTCTTGAATTAGGCAGTAAGCACCAGAGGGCTTTCGCACGGGAAGAATTGGAGTGCTGCAAGGTGAGTTGGTAGGAATTAAAAGTCCTTGAGACAGAATACAAGTGATGATAGGCTTAAGGCCTCAGTGGTGGGTTTCAGAAATGGGAAACTGGGGTCTGAAAGGGAAGGATGAAGGGTCTTTAAGGCAGACTAGCACCAGCTGGTGGTGCGTAGCAATTACAGGAGTAGAGGCGTCCCATACCTGGGGATTTACTGGATAAGGGAGTGTAGGGACAGAACATTCTGGGGTAGGAACCTGTGAGGCTCTTAAAGTGAGAAGAAAATGTGACTCAGGAGAGTGTGTGGGAGCTAAAGTGAGTGCAGCCCTGAAGCGGCTAAGGATATCTCGACCCAGTAAAGGTGCTGGGCAAGCAAGTATCACTAAGAAAGAGTGGGAGAAAAATTGTCCTGCAAGAATGCAGGGCAGTGGCTGTTATGGTTTTGGTCCCTGGTACCTTTAAGAGACAAGCCACACCCACTCTCTCTCCATCCGCTGAGGCAGGCTGATCTTCAGCTTCTGGCCTGAGCTCGCTCTCTTTTCCATCTTCCTCTCGGAGAGGCAGCTTCGCTTCTGACTCTCTCCCCACTTCTCTGCTTCCCCCTTTCTGTCCCTTCTTCCCTCCCTCCCTCTCTCTCTCTCTCTGTCTCTGTCTCTCTCTCCCCCTTCTCCCTTCCCCCTTCATAGCCCCCTGAATAAATATCCAACCTCACTCTGCATGTCGTGTCTATCCATGTCTCTGTCTCCTGCCCGCCCGCCATGTGTCTCCCTGCCTGGGACCAGCCACTGCTTGGGGACTGGCAGCCGTCTCTGCCTGGGACTGGCTGCACGCAGGGCCCGCTGTCTGCCACCACATGGCCCATCACCATTTGGGACCTACAGCATTTCTACTGCCTACTGACGCTGGGGATCTTGCAGCATTTTTTTTTTAAAGAACAACAGTGGCAGAGTTTTAAGTAAGGAGGAACAGGTCCCGTCTACCCCCATAACCGAAATTGGTGAAGGGAACGTAAGGCCTGAGTGAGACGTTAGAACAGAATAGGTAGCTCCCATGTCCAATAAGAAAATAATGGACTTACCAGCTACCTGTAGCATGACCATAGGCTCGGAGAGGGTTACGGGATATACCAAATCTGGGCAGTCAAGTCAAGGCTGAGAAGTTTGAGAGCTGGAACCGTTTCATTTGCTGATGGTGATGCTGGACCTCCATGTCACAGTATTGGGGACAAGCCCGAATGGGGGCATTGTGATTTCCAGTGTCCAGGTTGTTGGCAGATATGGTACAACCTCGGAGTAGGTGTAGTGCAATATTGTGCCGTGTGACCATTTAGGCCACATTTGAAGCAGTTTGCCTGAGAGGTTGCCTTAGACTGGGCTCCACCAGAGTAGAGCCTTGTGTTTGGCTTCCCTTGTTCCCCTTCCTGTGACCTTAGGGTGGCTGCCAAGGCCTGGGCCTGTAGGTTAGCTGCCTGCTGTAGCCTTGTCTGTTGGGAAGACTCAGTTGATTCTTCTCAGGCATTAAAAACTTTAAAGGCCATTTTCACCAATTCCTGTATAGGGGTTTGGGGACCCTCCTCAATCTTTCTTAGCTTTTTTCCTAATATCTGGTGCTGCATGAGAAATAAAATGGGTAACCAAGACCATGGCTCCAGCTGGGGAAGCTGAATCTAACCTGGTACATTGGACCATGGTCTCTTGTAACCAATTTTAAAAAATGGCTGGATTTTCATCTGCTAACTGCATAATCTCTTGGAGTTTGTCAAAGTTAACCACTTTTTCTGAGAACATTTCCATACCCCGAAGGAGGCAATGGACTATGATGTCCCGCCTCTGTCGGCCACTTTGGTCAGGTTGGTAGTCCCAGTTTGGTTCTGTGGCCAGCACAGCCGCTTCTCCCACAGGGACTGTACTGTCTATGAAATGGGTCTGGTCTGCATATTGCCTAGCTGCTACCTGAATTCTATTTCGCTCCTCAGGAGTGAGAGTAGAAACCTGGATGACGTAGTAGTCATGCCTGGTAAGATCATAGGTCTGGGACAAATAACGAAACTCCTTGATATAAGCAGAAGGGTTATAGTGGAAAAGGAACCTAGTTGCTTTTCTATCTGAGAGAGATCTGGAAGAGAAAAGGGAATATGAACCTTCATAATGCTATTAGCTCCCGCCACCTCCCAGAGTGGGCAAAGAAGGGCAGAGCTATAGTGGGATCTGTTATGGGAAGAGATTGTGGAGGATTGGGAGGGGCTAGCCCAGTGCGCAGAGGGGGTCCAAGGTAGGAGAGAGGAGGTGGGGGGGGGAGAAGAAGGTGGGTGACGTAAAAGTTGACCTTGAGCCTCTGGATTAAGAAGGGAGAGGGTAGGTGAGGAAGGGGAGGAGTGTGAAGAATGTTGCTCCACAGGAGGGGGTTGGGTAATATGTGTTTGAGGGAGTGGGGGAGGGGCTAGTGCCTTTGGCTGCATGGTCCAACTGGAGTTGTGGGGTCCCAATTTCCAGATGACCAGGAATTTGGAGGCATTGCAGCTTTAGAAACCAAGATCAATGTTGCGAGGCACTGGCTACTGAGGGAAGGGCAGGAGCACAAAGCCCAAAAAACATGGACATATGTAAGCTCTGTCCATTTTTCCTTATGGTGACAAAAATTTTCTAGGTCCTGGAGGACAGTAAGCTCAAGGCTTCCCTCTGGTGGCCAACATGTCCCATTATCAAAGTTGTATAGAGGCCAAATCTTAGAACATAGGGAAATTAGCTGTTCTGGACAAATTGTGTCGGTTAAGCCCAGTTTAAAGAGATTTTGTAGAAGACACACAGGGGAGACAGCCGATTTGATTTTGAATTGCAAGTACCCATTTTAGAGTCTATGTCCACCTATGTGACCTAAGTCCGCTTCAGTGCGTCCACCAAAATGGCTCTTAGGTCCAAAGGGGACCACAGAGATTGAATGCCCGGCATCCCATACAGACAGGTCTCTACCTCAGCCAAGCCTGGTCCTGCGGGATTGACCGCCACCTGGGACTCAAATTCCTGGCATGAGCTCACGACTTCAACAGGAATCTGAAAATGACAAAAATAAGTACGAATGGGTCCCCCCAAAACCCTATAGCGTAGACAAGAAAAGGGACTCACCAAGACGCAGCTGCTGTAGCCCAGAAGACGGTTTTAAGCATAGCATAGAGAGCTCAAACTGTAGACTAAGGGGCCTTTCAACATGTGGCCTGCTGCATGGAAAGGGCCTGCCCTAGCTCGGTGGGACCTCCAAAACGTCAGGAATATTTCCTAATGCCATCTCCCTGCCGACGCAAAAATTCCCAATCAAGCCAAATCAAAACAAGCCAAATTAAGAAATATCGAGGTTTAATGGGAGTTCTGCGCTCTCAGGTGGCCCCAAGGGGGAACCAGAAAGCCATGGGAACACGACCCCCTGGAGGAAGAAAGGGAGACCATGTGTTCCTCTTTCGGATGATCACTTAAATACCCTGGAGAGTGGTCCTGACTCCATCCCCAGGAAGGGGGTCAGGACCTAGCGTGCTGGGATTTGGAGTCCAGATCAGGCCTAGGGGCTGGGATAGATGTGAGGGGCTGAGGCCTATGCTCCCAACTTGACAGTTTCCATTTCCTGTAACCTGATTATCAATAATTAGCAAAGAAGAGGGAATTAGCATAGGCCAGTCAAGGCCCCTCCCCCTGAGGACCTCTAACTGTGAGGTCCCACCTACAGAACACTCTGTCCTAAGGGCTGGGCCCTGTCCCCACCCTATAGAGTAAAATACCCAAGCTCTGGACTTGAAATCTCACCAATCCCTACCATGGAAAGCTCTGCCTCACTCCACCTGCAAAAAAAAGTTGTATAAACCCTGTTTTCTGCTCAGTTCTCTGCTGTTTCTCACCCAAGCAGAGGCAGCAACCCTCCTGTTTGTTTTTCCCTCCCAATAAATCTTTTATGTGAGATTTGTTGTGTGTGTGACTTTATGGTATTTCCTGGCTCCTGACTGTTGGGTACCTTTCCATCTGAGCTGTAATGCATATATGGGTTTATTCTCCTTCCTCTACTCCTATTATTTGTATATTTGGTCTTTTCATACTGTCCACATTTTCTGGATGTTTTGTGCCAGATTCTTTTTTTAGAATTAACCTTTTCTTTGACTGAGGTTTTTCTACCTTATTTTCAATGCTTGAGATTGTCTCTTCCATGTCTTGTATTCTGTTGGTGAGGCTTACCTCTAAGGTTTTGTTTGAATTTGTAAGTTTTCCATTTCCAGTCTTATCACAGTTTGGGTGTTCTTTAATGATTCTATTTCTAATTTTATGTCTTGAGCCATTTTCATTGTTTCCTTCTACTGCTTTGCTGTGTTTTCACAGATTTTACTGAGGGATTTATTCATATCCTCTTTAGGGTCTTTGAACATTCATAATTGCTGTTTTAAAGTTTATGTATTGTACATTAGTTGTATTAAATTTCTCGGGGTTTATTTTAGTAGGGCTACTGGGTTCTGGTGGAGCCATATTGTCTTGCCTGTTAATATTTGTGTTTTTGTGCTTGTGTCTAGGCACCTGGAGTTTGGGTGATTGAGATGACTTAAGGTGATACCTGCTCTTGTTTTTGTTGTGTTAAGTGTTCCATTCCATGGTTTCTTTTGTCCTTTCTAGACCTTATGGAAGTGTGGTGGCTGTAGGTTACCTGGTAGAGAATGCTTCTGCAAGTTTTGTGGGTGGATGTGTGGAATAAAGAAAGGCTAGGACAGCTGGGGTCCTCCATGCCCTGGCTGGTGGGGAGGTATCCCTGGGCCCACCCAGTGCCTTGTAGAGCTGGGCAGGTAGGCCTCATTATGATAAGGAAATATGTGGTGGAGAAATGGGAGAGAATGAGAAGAAGAATGATTCATGCACTGTGGAAAGACACAGAAAGGAGGAAATCAAGATGGCGAGGAATACACAGATGTTTGAGACCTGCTTGCCACCTGGGACCATGGTGATATTCAGGCCAGATTGCTGCCAAGGGCCATAATTGGATTTCTGACCCTACAGTAGCCAGGATCTGTGTTGATGTCCATTGTTCTTGTTGACATTGAGGGCCATACTTATTCCAGTGGTCTGGGCTGTCTCTTAAGGCCATGTTTGGGTCTGGGGGCCATATTGCCACTGGGGCCATCACAATCTGGGTGATCTTTACAGCCACCAGGGGCCATGGTAACAAACAGACTCAGGCTGTTGCCAAGGACCATAATCTGGGTACATAGTACTACATCAACTAAGAGGTCTATGTTTATGCCCATGGGCCATGTTACCACGAGAGGCCACATGAAGTCTGGGTTCTTGGTCACAGCCTGTGGCCTTGTTGGTATCCAGGAGCCATGCCACTGCCAGACCCATCCTGATCCAAGTGGGCATGGGTACCTGAAGCTAGGATGTCAACCAGACCCACCTGCTGTCTGAGGTGCCAGTGCCTCCACCCAGAGCCAGAATGTCATCCAGGCCCAAGTTGCTACTGAGAGCCATGTCTGAGTTCATGGTCCAGCTACAGCTGGGGTCTGTGTTGATGTTTGTGGTACATGTCACCTCAGGGGTTCTTAGGAACCATGTGAGATGAAATTAGAGGTCCCTGGAAAAGCTGACTTTGCCTCTTGTTGAACACTCTACAGCAAGAGAACTGGCCCCAACCCTCAGAGGAGAACTGGTCCCTGCACTCAGGAGAGGTGAGGGTAAACTGACCCTGAGGGCATGGACTGGCCAGCTTAGGTATCACCCAGGCCCACAGTCGGACCTTAGGTTGGCCCACCTTAACATCTACCCCATCTAGGACCTGCTGGAGTTCAGGAACATGCTGGTCCTGTGGAATGATACCCTCAGAATCCCCAAGACACGAGGCTGAAAAAGGCTATCCCAGAGGATGTTTGGTGAGGATCCAGTGATGATGGAGTACCAGAAACGAGAGGCCTTGACCAAGACTACTCATTGAAGTGAACAGTTGCTAGGAAAGCTAACAGGACAAAAGGGTATACTATGTGCTATGTGACACACCGAGGCCCCCAATGTCACAACTGTGATATGGAACCAGCCCAAAAAGTTATCAACAAATGACTAAGAAAAATATGATATGTATGCACAACTTGTTCAGTTTCAAGGTGTGTCTTGGTTCTATTAGTAGATAGTAGATAGATGCCTTGGAGCAAAGGTGACAGTCTCCTACCTTCTAATGTTGTAGTATACTGCTTATTTTCTGTCCGTTGCCAAGAGGCTCACAATAAAAAGAAATGAAATCAGTGGGCTTTATTTGTGCTCAGAATGCTCGTTTCTAACACCAGATGGGATTTTATAAGGATAATAGAAAATGCCAGTGTCCCCCAGATACCTTATCCTTTTTAAGTTTGTGTGTTTGTCTAACAACTCCAGCGGCTCTTTCACCATTGGAGCCAAAAGCCAGGTCCTTGATACACCTGTTGTCTGCTCTGCCTTTAGATGTTCAACTTATCGCTGAGTAGCCATAAGTGGTCATTCCATACTCATGCCACCAAGGACCCCAGCAGGCCCTGTCACGGCTGCCTCTTTCCAGGAGCATGGCCTACTGGTTGGAAGCGTGTTGTTGGAGATGGAAGGGCCCTGATGAGGATCCAGTATTAACGAATACTCAATGGGCTGAAACAGAGCTGTTTACATGAGTGTCCGGAAGCTTGAGGAATTCATCACATTTATTTCTTGTCTGTTTGCATAATTCTATTCACTAGTTTGCAGTGGTATCTTTCCTGTGAATTTTTCAAATTTCTACAAATTACCTTTTCTCTATCTTTGCCTCTCATTCGTCTTCTGAACACACATAGTCTGAAGAATTCTGAAATCATAGCTCTCATATACTCAAAGATTATCTAGAATTTGCTTTCATCTGTCATCAAAATGATTCCTAATGATTAGAATGTCTTGTAGTTCATGTTCTAAAATGGGATTGGCCAAACTTTTAAATTCGGGCCCCTCTTGTAAGCATAAAAATATGCTCTTCTGGAATATTCAAAATTAAAATGGAACCTCAAAATGCTCACACTGTAGCTATTGGATGTGCAATTTGGAAAGCAACCACTGTATTTTCATGCTGGTAAAAAGGCTATACTTACTGAGTTAATGAAGCAGGTTTAAGTTTGAGGGATTATTTCTACAGGCCAATTCAATAACCTTCTTACAAATTGCTCCACAGTTTATCCAGGCAACAAGGGACACCGTAGAGCCATAGATCCACACAACAAGTCCTTAACTTCAGAAAGCATGTAAGTTCTTTGAGATGTAGCATGGGGTGTGTGCATTTGCCCTGTCGGCAGGCAACGCACTCTAAGTAGAAGCTGAAGGGAGAAAATAACTGATAGGAGCAGTGGCTGCTCTGTATTGTTTTTACCTGATGTCAAAAAACTAGAACAGGAGAGAGAAATGCCCCATAAATCTATTAGATAACCATACACACTTAACATTTAGGAGTAATGATGCTATGGAAGTTCCTGACCTCTGGAAGTTTACTGTTTGTCTGGGAAGACAACAAGAAAAACACAGAGACACATGTAAGTATGCAAAATAAGGCAAGTAGGTAAGTATAGTCATTTGTAAGTATATAAAGTAAAGCAAAAATTAAGTGACCATGAAAGATACACCAGGCAGCTTTTGACTGGACAGAGGGCTGCAATAGGCTTGCCTGAGGTGCCCACTAAGACCTGGAGGCTGACAGGAAGAGGTGAATGAAGGAGGTGTACATGCTGACGGGTGGTGAAGCAGAGCGCCTTTCTATTGGTACACATTGAATCTCTTCTAGACGATTCGTGGGTTTATTTTTAAGATGCTATAAATATACTTCCTTATTACTTTCTTAGAAATATCTCATTTCCCTATGCTGAAATTATGTCCGTGATCAAATAATCCATCTTTCTCTAATGGACACAATGAACACCTTTATCGTATATTTATTCAAACATTTATTTGTGTGGAAGAAAATTGTCCCTAAATGTATTAGCTTAAAGTAGCGGATTCTTTGTGATTTCTCAATGTTTCTGATGGTTAGAAATTTTGAAGGGCTTCATTAGGGGGTTATTATTCAGGGTCTTTATAAAAGGTTACGTGTAAGACGTCAGCTAGTACTGCTATCACCCGAGGCTTGACTATGACTGGATGATTGTAGTGGTGTGCTGCAGGCTGGCCTGTTATTCACCCTGCACAGATCCCACACGGCTAGCTTTACACCTGAAATAATTACATGGAAACTGTATTCTTTTAAACACTGCCTGAATCATTAGTTTCAGCCTCTTATTAACTAATTCTCACATCTCTTGCTTTAACCCATATCTAATAATCTGTGTAATACCACGAGTGGTGTCTTACTGGGAAAGATTCTAGCGTACGTCCATCTTGGGCAGGAGCTTCATTGCATCTGGCATCTCTCTGAGGAGAGGCACAGCGGTCTGACTAACTTAGGAGAGGCGTGGCATCTGACTGAGCCATCTACCTCACTTCCTTCTTCTTATTCTGTCTACTCCACTCACCTAAGGGTTGGCCAAGGCAGTTTCTTTATTAAAACAGAAGACCCTCCCACATCAGATGATCTCCTTGAAAGATGAAAAGCCTTAACATTTTGCCTAGGATAGTTACTGGTATTGAGCTCAAAAAAGAAAATGGAGCATTCTAGATCACCTTTCTGTCTCAGGGTTGATGGTCATCCTATACAGATACACAAGCTTCTGGAAATCTCGGTGTTTCTCTCACTGTTGCTAGAAGGCCTCCCTTCTTCTCACAGAGCAGCTCAGAGGATAGAAGCTAATTCCCTCCACAGCAGAGGCAGAAAGGAGTCAGAAGTAATCCCAAAGAGGACTAGAACCTTCAGGGATTTTTTTTCATAAAACTGACTATATATTAATGACAAAGAACATACAACTAACACAAGTTGAAAATGTCTATAACTTAGTATCGTGAACAATAGAAGGCTACAGCTGCTGTGTTCTATGGATCATACAGATCAGCCCTGATATAGTCTGTGAGAAAGTTACACAGGATGTGACTACCAGGAAGAAGGGGCCATTGGGAGTTAGCTTGGTAGCTGATGTCACAGACAACAAATGTTAAACTTGGGCTGGTGAGAAAAACCAGAAAGTAAAGGTACTTGCTGATGAACCCGAAGACTCGAGTTTAGTCCTCAGGACCCACACTGGAGAAGGAGATAACTATCGTTGTCCTCTGACTTCCCCAGGTACACCGTGGTGTGCACAACCACCACAAAATCCACACAAAACTAATAAAACAGAATTTTTTTAAAATGATAAACTTAACTAGCAATTAAAGACATACAAAGTAAAGCAAGTACCAGTGCATAAGGTACTTGCTTTGTAAACACGAGTTCAATCTCCAGGTCCCCCAATGTATGCATGTAGAATAAGGCAAATGGCGCTGGCACACACCTATGGTTTCAGGGCTGGGAGACAGAGATAGGTAGATTGCTGTGACTCATTGGAAAGTGAGCCTGGCCTACTTGGTGTGTTCCAGGTCAGTGGGAGACCTTGGTGCAAGAGAAGGGCAATGGCACATGAGGAATAACACTCAAGGTTGTTCCCTGACCTACATATACATGTGCATTCTGCCGCATATACACAAATCTGTGCACATTCTTGCACACACACAAAGAAATTAAAAGTAAAACAAAATGCATATATCATCTACACATTTCATGAAGACCAAAGACAATAGTAATTACCCCTTATAGTGTGACATACTTTTGATGTAACACATCCAGAAGGCAGTATGACATTACATGAAAAAGCCTGAAAAATTGCTCATTGTCTTACTAGTTTCACTATTTCAATTTTATCCCAAGGAAATACAGATCTACTCAAAGATTAAAGTTATAACAGACCTATTAACGACAGTAGTATTTATAAAAAACAAAAGGTTCTGTTGGTTCACAATAGAAAATCTGTTACACATAGTAAAACAGCTGTATAGAGAAACGTTATTTACATGAGGAATAGTTAGATGATATGCAGATGCAAGCAGGTCACAGATGAGGTTTCGTAGCCTCATTCTGTAAGTAGTTCTGCTGTGTGTTTATGTACAAATACATCTACATTTCTTGAAAAGGTTCTGGAGGAAACACACAAACCTATTTATTATAGGTGCCTGGGGTCAATGGAATTCTGGCATTTTGCTTATCTTTCGTTTCTGGTTTCTCAGCAACATATGGCTTTTCATAATAATGGTTTAGTTCGAAGAGCACAGTCGCATCATGTCCAAATTACAGTGGAAGATAAAAGGATATAAAACATGGTTCATCAGCAGGCAGAAGAAAGAACAGAAACATAAGGAAAACAATATAGAGCATTTACCGGACTAATTTGAAGATTACATATATAAAGTTTATATAATTTATATATTATACATGTAATCCACAGGAAAGCAATTTAAAGGTTGATTTTTAAAAACAAGCATTTCATATATTTTTGTCATTTTTCTTAAATATAAAAGAATTCCACAAAAATTAGTCAGCAGGCAAACAAAAAGTAGGGGCACACTAATAATATTGATCTAAGCAAGGTCAAGTTCCAGGCAAAAAAAGCACTCAGTACATCAGAACTGATTATATGGTAAAATGTTCACGTACAGATCATGAAGTCGTGCATGAGGGAACACACAGAATCAGAAAGGAAAAAGCAAAATCAAGGAGACCATATGGAGAATTTAATAAAAATACAAGAGTGCAGAGATGATTTTTATCTTTCAGCATCTGATGGAAGCAAAATTAAATAGTAGATATTGTTATAAATGAAAAGGAATTATTAATAGACTGGAGTCAACAGAAGAATATCCTCCATCAGGCTGAAGCAGGGGATGGATCACTAGCTCTGAGCCTGTCTAGACTGCAAGAAGAGACCATGGCTTAATTTTAAAAAAAAGGGGATTCTTTCCCATGAATCCATTGAACTTCCACAAAATTGAGAATTGAGCACTTTTTAGAAAAACCACTCTGATCACAGAGCACACAGTTAAAATAAGTCACAGTTTAAGACAACATTTGGAAGCTTATGATGCTCATCTGATATACAAACAACAAGTTGATAGTCACCACCACTACCTTTCCAGCCTCAGACTCCTCAGGCTTATTTACCCACTATATATATATATATATATATATGTGTGTGTGTGTGTATGTATATGTATGTATACACACACACACACATGCCTATGCCTTCAGGTGTCTCTTGGACATCTTCATTCAGTTCTTTTTTGTTTTTATTTTAAAAACCCATCTTCTTGCCAGTACCTGTTCTATTGATTAATGGCACCCTCAACCATTCATACAGCTAGCTCCTCCTCTCCCAAAAGTATTATGGACCGCTACCACTCTACAATACTGAAGTTGCCAGGGCACAGGCAACCCACCTATCATGGATGCTTCCTGGCTTCCATCTCTTCTGGTTGGTTCTTACTGATTCTTGCAGCCGGATAAACTTCAGAAATGCCAAGGCCTTCCTTGTGAGCACTTTCAGTTGTTCGGTTCTGATGCTTTGTTCTCTAGGAAGCAGCCATTTGTCCACGTTGTTTTACAGTCTTCCCCAAGATAATACACATTATAAACCTAAAACTATTTTATGTCGTATGAATGCATGGCCTAACCATTGCACTTGGTACTCTAAGATAACTCTTTCCTGGTTCTCCATTTCCTGTTATATGACAGACCAGGCAGTCTATGCCAGCCAACAGATGACAATAGACCTTTCCATGTTCTGAACTCAGCTCTTCCTATCACTTACAAACACAACAACTTCCCCCCTCCCATTTTAAAGGTATGTATAATACTCTCTTTTTCCTGGTATCCACTCTTTCTAATTCCCTCCATTGAGTGTGAGCTGAACTCATTGGCCTCCTTTAAGGGCCAAAAGTGAGGAGATGGAAATTCTAGCATTAAGCTTCAAAAGCTTTAGAGCTGTCTTGGACATTCTCTCAAATTGCTGTCTCTGGGAGAAGGAAGCTGCCATGTCATAATGCATTCCTTGAAAGACTAGCTACACGTGAGGTTCTTGGTCAGCCTACAACACCTGAATTATACTTGGAAATGGATTTCTACTCTATTATCCACTGCAAAATGGCAAGAGTTCCTGAGTTAGAATCACCTGGCTGGGTTGGAGTAGGTTCCTTATGTTTAAATTCTTATTTCTACATAGTAATGTATAACTAAAACAATGGGTTTTGGTTTTTTCTGCCTCGTTTATTGTATGATTACTTTCTTTTCTCTAAACATTACTTCCAAAATAGTTTACCCTGATTACTCCTCTCACTGATAATAACCACAAAACCTGGTGGACAGCTATATGTTGTTTATATGGGAAGAGAAATTCTTGACAATCAGGTTATGTTTTGAACTCTCAAACCTAAACTTTGGACATCTTTACCTAAAATTTCAGTGAGATTTGGAAGGT